>NC_081414.1:634037506-634367506 GCF_030272615.1 Cryptomeria japonica
CTTTTGTTTTTTGTAAACTTACAAACTAGGCACAATTTATCTCTAACTATTCTTATTCAAGATGTTGAAGTTCAGAAAAAGCTTGGACAATCTCAACTTTTTTCTTATTTATCTCAAGTAAAATCTAAGATTTGTTTAAATGTAATTGTTTATTTTTTACATCAAATCTCTAGTGAATAAACATGTTGGTAATAAAATGTAGCTCTAAAAATGACCATTTTTTTAGTTAGCTTTTGCGAGGCTACCATTCTAACACTTATTCATAAACATGCATTTACTTTTAAAATCCTTACATTGTTACCCTATTGGCATAGGTTTTCTTTATTAGGATCATGTCTTGTAACTTAAATAGATGGTATCACAAATGACCAACTTGTCATAAAATACAAAGAATAGAATAACAACATCTAGTAACTATTTGGTACCTCCTTGACTTTGTAGGTTGAAAGAAAGTAAGGATGGTGAACAAGAATAGCTATAAGACATGTCCATATGATTATATGATGTATCAAGATAACTTTGTATTCTACAAATTACAAATAATGATTGAGAAAATTAAATAATAAGAGAAATTATATAATATAAAATAAGTGATATGTGAGATATAAGATAGAAGAGATGAGAAGAATATAAAATGTGATAGCATATAATAGAAAGTCAATAATTTTAGGATAAATTCTCATTTTTATCAACATCATGGAAGCCAAATATTGTAATCAATATCAAGTATATAAATAAAATTTAAAATTAAATAATTTCTTTTGTGTATATCTTATGTGTGTGAAATTTGTGCTAAAATGAATGACAATACAATGAGAATAAAAAAGCACACAACAAACAAAATTCAATTTTAGGCAAGAGAAATCAAACCAACATAGATTCCATGAAGTTATATTATGTTAGACTTCTCATTGTGTGGGATTTTCCCATTTTATTCATTTTATTGTGTTCTCACTCAAAAATCTAGTAACATAATGGTGCTTGATTACAAAGGGAGTGAGAGATGAATGTAAATGGCTAAGTATGTGATACATAACTTAGAGGTGAAAATAGATGAAGGGCCAAGATTTTATCATGAGATCAAGGGTTAGGATTGAGTGTGATCCCTCACTTCATCGGATGGTACCAAGTGGTACCATGAGGTGAGGTGAGAGGGAGACATGTACTTTGAAGTGTGGGAGGAGATCTAGCCACAAAGGAAAGGTTTTCCTCATACTCCAAAGGGATGGGGATGAAAAGGAATAAATGAATTTTTAATTCCTTTGGTGCACTTTGGAAGGAGGAGACATGTAGGGTTCCTTTCTAAAAAGAGAAGACCTTTAAGGTTGAGAATATGTGAGGAATTTTAGAAAAGGGTTAAATCTTGGATTAAGAAAATGCACATGCTAAGTAAGTATTTTAGGTGGGGGTTAGTAGCTAATAAAAAAGAGATGGAGGATGGGAAGCTTGCGAAAGGGAAAGATTTTTGCAAGAAGATAATCCTCAAGAATGAAATCCTTGCATGAAACAATAAAAGATAACATGTGAGTGTTTGTGTCTCCATTACCATTGTATTTTCTCAAAACATGGTATCTCAATATTTTGTGGGATTGGAGTCTTTAAAATGGTGTATGACAACAAACAGCATGCACAATATGATGAAAGGGAGCTAATTGACATTTAGTTTGTCTCATGTTGGATAATTGTTGTTGCAATGAAGGCACATTTTATAATATTGGTTCATGACAGGAAGCAAAATTTGAAATATTTTGTGAAAGGGTGGAATATGAAGGTGGAGTAGAATTAATGGTAGGTGGTAGAATATTATGGTAGGTAAGAGGTGGAGGGGATTGCTTAATGGTATAGTGTGATGTGAAAGATTGAAAATTTTGAGAAACAAAAGGGAGATTAAAGGGTGGGACAAAAGTATATTGATTAATGAGTTTCCCACATGTAACCCCAGAATTAATGTGAATGGAATTACCTTTTTGTGCAACAGTGGACATGATAGAAGAACTGAATGTAGGAATAGGAAGGTATCATCATGGGTATCAATACATGCATTGATATTTTGTTTTGAGGAGATGTATATCTAAACACTTCTATACAACTAGCTATCGTCATAGTGTTTTCATCGACTATGTGAGTTACGCTACATAGAATATGCACACCATGCAAGTTACCATGTATCAATCTCCATATACTCTCAATAAGTGGGACACCCTCTCTAACCAAGTGTTTTGTACTCATAAATTATTGGAAGACTTCCAATTTCTTATCTAGCTTCTTCAATTTTTTATCAGACAATTGAATTGTTGGGTTATCTAGATTATGAGAATCATGAGAAAAGTTGTTTTTAGGTATTGTAGGCAAGGTGGGGATTGGATTAAGAGATAATTTATCTCCTAAGTTTCTTGATGGGAAAAAGTCAACATGCAACTCAAGCTCAACACCAACACTAGTTAAAGCACAAGAATTCATAATTTAGTAACATCTTCTTGCAAGGATCTTATATTTAGAAACATAGGATATGAAACTCATAAACAAGTACAAGTTCCAAAAACACACATGCTCTTAAAAAGCAATACAAAGAAGAAAGCTAGAAGAATATTTAGAAAGGTTCTTGTTTTTAGTTTTATGTTTTATCACAAAAGAATTACTAAAAAATGTAATATAAAATAGAAATTATGCAATCAACTAACTGCCTAATTAAATGCAAGTACATAATAAAATTTAGAAATAAGTGCATAAGAGATGTCAAGTTCACTAGAATTAAATGATGGGAAAATAGATCTCTAGGACAATCAATGCATTCTAAAGATCTCAATTCATCTCATCCTATCTACTATCTCCAAGGGAGAGCTAGGTGCTAGGATTATATTCCTTTGTAGTGAAAGATTGAGATAGTGAAGTGTGTGTGAGTGAATTAGGCTAGTAAGGCAAAAATTACTAAATATAATAGCATGAAATAGATAAAAAAAAAATGAAAACATAGAATAAAAAAGTAGATTTGAGATGAAAACATAGAGAAGAACCTAGTATAGAAATCTAAAGCTAAATGTGTTGGACAAAAGCATTGGGTACCCTAGCCTGAAGGTCATAGAGGCTTTAGAATATGGCTGAAAATTTAATCAAGAGAATCTACACATCTATCTCCTAGAAATTTGAGTCAAAGTAGTAGGATTGTTGGGGAGATTGATGGATTTGGTTGTTGTCATTGTTGCTGCTAGGATATGTTGTTGTCATTTATGTTAACATATTCCTGTGATTTATTCTGATGGGTGTGGAAAGAGTTTCTGATCCAGTATTGAAGTTTGGTTTTGTTGATCACTGTTTTGCAGAATCTGGTATTTCCTCCGGTATATTTCGGTGTGATCAGATCTTGTGCTGATACTTTGGGATATTATTTGGGATTTCTGATGGTTCATGATTTTGTGCTCCGCAAGTTATCTTTCTTTGTGGCAGTTGTTGATTGGTTGTGTTCTTGAGCTTTCTAGATGTTGATCGATGCATATTTGAAAAGTGGTGTTGGTGCAACTGTTCTAGATGGTTCTAATGTGCTTAATAGTGTTTCCTAATCGTGTCCTATTTGTTTTGGTGATCTGCATTGATCGTTGTGCGATTTTTTGGTGATTTCTATGAACTGGTGATGATTTTTGTGTTATGTGGTATTTCTGGTGGTGTAGCGTGTTGCGGTTGATCTTGGCATGATTTCTAGTGGATGTAATCATTTGGGAATTTGAATTAGGTCCATGTTATGTAATGTAAACCATTATATTGGTCTAGTGATCGATCTTTGTATCGTGTAATATAATTTGTATAATTATGAGTTGAGGGTTGAGGGTTTAGCCGACCTTGATATCAAGGTTGATGATTTGTATTTATAGGTGAGATACTTATGTAAATTAGGTGTTGGGATTGTGTCTGCATTATCAGAAAGAGGTGATTGTTTGAACAAGAGACTTATCATTCAGTGTAGTGTTTAGGTGAGATTAGTGTTGTAGAGAAGACAATTGTGCTTAATTGGAACTGTCATCACGTATTTGTAGATGCTATCATTGCAGTTCATTTCTTTTGGATTGTAGTCTGAATCATATTGTAAGTCAGTGAGACTTCCTTGAGAGTTCTAGCCTTCCAGGCATATATCTTTTGAGCAGTGAGCTCTAGGCAGTGTGCTTGAATGCATGTGCATTCCCCATTGTAATATTTTCACATACTACTGTAGAGTAGCATCTTATAGTGGTTAGGTTCCCATCATGGTTTTTCCCTTAACTGGGTTTTCCACGTCAAAAAACTTGGTGTTGTGTGTTGTGTTGTTAATTTTCTTATCTGATTCATTCCTGATGTTTATCAATTTATATTTTCAAGTTTAATTTGCTTTGATCTGGTGAAGACTGATTCACACACCCCCTCTTAGTCTTCCTTCTTGATTGCTGCTAACAATTAATATCAGAGCTAGATCCTCATGTATAAGCTTAATCGCTTGAGGAGATCCGGGATGGCAGCTCAAGGTATTCTTTTCAAGAAGGATAGTCTAAGGTTTGATGGAAGTAACTATACTATATGGAAGAGCCAGATGGAGGTGCATTTGAAATGTCTTGGAGAAGATTACTGGAAGATTGCTAAGAATGTCTATGTTGTTCCTCAGAATGGACCATCCACTCCTAATTAGGTTAAGGATGAAGAATATAACATCAGAGCTAAGGAAGTATTTCTTAGTGCCCTGACTAATTCTAAATAATAAATGTTATGGGACTTTAGACTGCACATGAGATCTGGGAGAAGCTTGAGATCCTGCATGAAGGTGATAGCCAAGTGAAAGGTTCTAAGTTGCCAAGCTTGAAAGGAAAGTATGAGACATTGAAGATGGCAGATGACGAGAATATACATTTATACATGGCTAAATTTAATGAACTTGTCCACGGTATTAAGAATGTTGGTGGAAAGATTGGGGAAGATGAGATTGTTGCCAAGGTGCTAAGATCTTTGCCTCCTGCTTATAAACATAAGATTGTTGCTATTGACGAGATCTGGAGTGTGACTACAATGACAAGAGATGTGTTGGTTAGAAAACTTATTGCATTTGAGCTGAGTGAATTTGGAGAATCACATGGAAAGTTTGAGACTGCATTTAGAGCATCAACATTGGTATCCAGAAGTAAAAGTATGATCCTGGGGTAAAAGTACGGACTTGTGTCCCACTTTGGCTAAGTGGGACACCGAAAATGAGTACCACTCGGCCAAGTAGGACTTGACCGAGTGGTACCCGACCGAATTTGTGTGGCTCCATGTGGAGCCTACATGGAGGGTAGGTGGCGAGGGGGCTTGGCCAAGTAGGACTCGGCCGATTCCTACTTGATTGTGCCCCCCCTTCATATATACCCCCCACGATCTCCTAGCCCCTCGTTTCCACAGTCTAGCCCCTCATTTCCACAGTCCGAAAAACTTGGAACATGTGAGGGGCTAGGACAACCTTTGGCCAAGTAAGGTAGGGCTGAGTACCACCACACCCCCCCCCCCCCCCCACTTTTTTAAAGTTTTAAATGGTTTGTTTTTTTTTTTTTGTGTGTGTGTGTAAAATATAATGTTTTTTTCATGTTTTTAATATATGTGTAAAATATAAAGTTTTTTTCATTTTTTTTCAATTTTTTTAATTCTATAAAATTGTTTAAGTTAAAATTTATTTTTCTTTTGAATATTAGGAATAATTCAAAACTTCTTGAAAACTTAAAACTTCTACAACAACTTTCCCATGGTCGAATTATGCAAAACATAACTTGGATAGAACATGCATTTAAACCCCTTAATCTACCCCTTTGACCCCTAATAGGACCTACTATGATATTAAGACCCCTTAATCTACCCCTTTGACCCCTAATGGGACCTATTATGTGATAATAGGTCCTATTATGTGATAATAGGTCCTATTATGTGATAATAGGTCCTATTATGACATAATAGGACCTATTATGTGATAATAGGTCCTATTACGACATAATAAGACCTATTATCACATAATAAGGCCAGGCTATTATGTCATAATAGGTCCTAGTATCACATAATAGGCCCTATTATGTCGTAATATGACCTATTATGATATTAAGACCCAAGTTTGATCCCTTAAGTCTACTAAGACCTCTTTGAACCCTCAAGACCACTATGATCCCTTAAGACCCCTATGACTGGGCTTAAGACCACTAAGACCTCTTTGACCCCAAGTAAGACCCCTTAAGACCCCTAATAGGACCTATTATGTGATAATAGGTACTATTATCACATAATAGAACCCACACAATGGGTTCTATTATGTCATAATAGTACCTATTATCACATAATAGGTCCTATTACGACATAATAGGACCTATTATCACATAATAGGTCCTATTACGACATAATAGGTCCTATTAAGACATAATAGGCCCTATTATATTGTAATAGGACCTATTATCACATAATAGGCCCTATTATATTGTAATAGGACCTATTATCACATAATAGGTCCTATTACGACATAATAGGACCTATTATATTACATATAATAGGTCCTATTATGTCGTAATAGGACCTATTAACACATCATAGGTCCTATTATGTCTTAATAAGACCTATTATCACATAATAGGTCCTATTATGTCTTAATAGGACCTATTATCACATAATAGGTCCTATTATGTCTTAATAGGACCTATTATCACATAATAGGTCCTATTACGACATAATACGACCTATTATGTGATAATAGGACCTATTATCACATAATAGGTCCTATTACGACATAATAGGACCAATTATCACATAGTAGGTCCTATTAGGACATAATATGACATAATATGACCTATTATGTGATAGTACATTCTATTATGTTGTAATAGGACCTATTATCACATAATAGGCCCTATTATGTCGTAATAGGTCATAGTATCACATAATAGGCCCCATTATGTCGTAATAGGAACTATTATGATATTAAGACCCAGGTTTGACCCCTTAAGACTACTACGACCTCTTTGAACCCTCAAGACCACTATGACCCAGGTTAAGACCCCTATGACCGGGCTTAAGACCACTAAGACCTCTTTGACCCTAAGTAAGACCCCTAATATGACCTATTATGTGATAATAGGTCCTATTATCACATAATATGACATATTGTCATATAATAGGTCGTATTACGACATAACAAGACCTATTATCACATAATAGGTCCTATTATGTCATAATAGGTCCTAGTACAACATAATAGGACCTATTATCACATAATAGGCCCTATTATGTCGTAATAGGACCTATTATCACATAATAGGCCCTATTATGTCGTAATAGGACCTATTATCACATAATAGGCCTTATTATGTCCTAATAGGACCTATTATCACATAATAGGCCCTATTATGTGATGAATACTAAGAGGGGGGGTGAATTAGTATGCCAAAAATCTTTGCACTTAAACACTTTGCTAGACTAACAGTAAACCGATAAAACGGTTTAGCAGACAAACCGGTTAGCACACATACAAACCAAATAGCAAATAATGCATTCACCCACAGAAGCACAAACACCATAACACAAGAGATTTTGACATGGAAACCCAAATGGGAAAAACCACAGTGAGATGGAACTCACAAGTAACTATCTGCATAATAGGAACCAGGCCGGTTAAGGTCATACAATGTTCTTTACCAGAACAGATCCTGTTAGGAATCTCAATCTTTGTTAGGAGATAAGTCCAATTAAAGACTACCTTGCTAGAGGATTTTAGATCCACAAATGTGAACCACCTTTTTTATTGGATTTACAAAAGGCTTTTAGGCCTACCCAGTTAAGGGCTACAAACTTGTTGAAGATGTGAGTAATCAACAAGTGAGTGGTCTAGCAAATAGCATAGATTGCTTGGTTAGATCCTTGATAGCTTGTTCCTAATGCATTCTAGCATTACTTCAGTCTTCTACACATTCATATTCTCTCTAAATCATCAACCACCTTAAACCCTTGCAACAACATTAACAACAACAACCTAAAACCCTAGACATGATGTCCTTATAAAGGAATCTGATTTCACGTCAGTCCAATAGGATTACAATACAATTTCCTAGGTTCAATGCATCTAGACATATTCAGTAACACGACACAAAAAGCACCGTTAAAGTGTCAGCATTGTCAAACAATCAGTGGATGGTAACTCATCACAAAATGCCAGTTGGTAACTCATCACAGAGTATTACCGGTTCATACAAAATACTGGTTCAAGCAAAATACCGGTTGCCGGTTTGATAAAATGAAGACTAGGAAATATGTGTTCTACCGCTTTGATCCTTCGTATCGCTTGAGATCCTTGAACCGCTTGGGATCAACATACCACTATAGATCGGTAATCACTTTCTACAAAACACCAATAGTCTAAGGACTATAATGCATCATACCAGTTGGAACATGTACCGGTTGAGCTTTAACTTATACATACAAAAATGATCTCAATGCAAGTATGTGTCAATCAATGACAATCACAACATAATCATCAAAAATGCCAACAATCTCCCCCTTTGGCATTGATGGTAACACTTAGGAAATTTTGACATCTAAGTGTTTTACAATAAAAATATGCTAGAATCAAAATTACTCCCCCTAAGCATATACACTATCCTTTTTGCAGAAAAAATAATGTATACTACTTCTTAATAGAAATAACATGAAAGTATACATCAAAACATTCAAAATTTATACTTCTCCCCCTTTGCCAACAATGACAACAAAATATTACAGATGAACACCTATTTCATTAGTATTGAAAGAATAAGAGTTTATGACAATAAGGAATAAAACTTGTCAAAAATTGATTTGAAGTCCTACAAAAATGTTTCATAGATAAAGACCAGGACTCAAGTAGGGAGGTTGCCACTTCTTTCTCTGTCTGCATCTGGAAGACCTGTTCTTCCATGGTGTCTAGTGTGCTCATCTCTCGAGTCATCGTTAAGGCATCCAGATTTAAGTAACATTTCTGAAGTATCTGCAAGCGTGGGAGTAGAACCAGTTGGAGTTCTTGCAAATCTCGAGTCTGGTTGCTTGTTTCCAACTCTATTTTGGCAGACTAAATGTGAAATCGATGAATGGTTTTCCCATAAGTTGTAAAAGAGTCATATGGCAGCTTGAAGGTACTCATATACAACTGCAAGTTAGTTTGAAGCTTTTGCTTCTGTGCAAGCACATCATCATAGAAGAGATGGGGTTGGCAAATCTTACTTAGTAGTATATTTCTCTCATCCAGAGCATTCCTTATATCCTTCTATGCTTTTTGTAGTTCAGACCAGAGCTCATTAAGTTTCTTCACCTGGGCAATGTTGAGAGCCTTTTGATGCTCTTTCTTGGCATTTGCCTCTGCTACCTCCTCTAAGCTCTACACTTGATCATCCACTACTGTGCATAGGAGCTTCAATTGGGCCAATGATGAGTCAGTAGTGGGGAGGTTTATGCCAGGTAACAAACCGGTAAGAGTGTCCACCGCAGCTTGGATCACATCTTCCTCCTTCTTCCTCCTTAACACCTCGAGGCATTCTTGAGCAACCTTAATGCTCTGTAGCAGCTCCATTTCGCTTGCAGACTGGAGGTCAATGGGACTGGTGAGGTCAGCCGATTTGGCTTGACTACCGGTTGCCTTTGGAGTCTCCATCTACGTGCTCTTTGCTACTTCTGCTTTCGTGTATTCCTCTGCCTTTTTCTTCTCCACTTCTTTTCTCTTTTCCTCTTCCTTATCCTCTTCTGCCTTCTTCTTCTCTACTGCCTTCCTCTTCTCCTCTGCCTTATCTTCCTCTTCCTTCTTCTTTTCTGCTTCCTTTCGCTTCTCCTCTTCCTTTCTCTTCTCCTCTTCCTTTGTTTTCTTCTCTTCTTCTTTTCTCTTTTCTTCCTGTTTCTGTTTCTCCTCATCTTCTTCCTTCTTCTTCTTGTCCTCTTCCTTTTCCTTCTTCTCCTCTTCATCCTTCTTCTTCTTCTCCTCTTCATCCTTCTTCTTCTCCACTTGCCTCTTTGCTTCCTCCTTTTTGTCCTTAGTTTCCTTTTGCTTTACTTCCTGTTCTGCCTGCTTCTCCTGTCCTGTTGCTTCCGATGGTGTATCCTGAGCAACATCCTCTCCATCCAGAGCATCGACATCAATAGTGTTTATGGGTTCAGTAATCAGGTTTCCTTCATTGTCAAACACTTCATCCAGTTTAGTTATTACAGGTTCTTGTTCAGCCTTCCTGTTGGCTTCAGCCACTCGATGCATCTTAAGAGCTTCTAGAGCAAGAGTGTGTGTATTTTTTAGCACTTCTTGACCCTTTCCTTCTAGTAATAGGAGTCTTCTTCTTCTCATAAAGAAGAGGCCTTTGTAATAGTTCTGAATTTGATACATCAGGAAAATGTTCAGCAAAAACTTTCTCTCTCATTTCCTGTTCCTTCTCTATGATAATGCACCATTTATTGTCTAAGGAATTATACAAAGAATCCGGTGTCTCAGATCTAATTTCTGAAGGTGACCGATCATTTACACATAAATACTTAATGATTTCTTTTTCAACTGCTTCTTTTTCATCATCATTGAAATCATCAAAACAATGAATCAAATCATTCAACACTTTTCTCCTAATGTTTTTGATAGTTCTTTGATAATGTGTCAAAGGTTTGTAGGAGGAAATGTCAATATTTACCGGTGCTGATGATGCCGGTTCATTCTTTGTCTTTTTCTTTGCCTGTATTGTCTTATTAGGTTTTTCCTCAGACACAGTTTCTTCTGGGTTCGGTGAGGCATTCCTTGTCTTCCTCTTCTCTTGAAGACTTTGGTAGGTGTTGCTACCAGTTTCTTCTTTGTAGGTGACCGCTTGGTCACTTTGGGATTGGCTGCAGTAACCGGTGCCGATGCCGAAGGTACTGCCTTTCCTTTCTTGTCAGGGGATTCTTCAACCGGTGCAACTCTTTCCAGATAGGTGTCGATTCTCTTTGCCTTGGGATCTAGGGGTGAGGCAATTAGGGTAGAGGCATACCCATCCAACATATCATACATCACCTCATAGCCCATAGGCTCCACTTCTTCCTGTCTGGGCTCAACAACCTCCATTATGCATTGATCCACACTGATGATAAAGCAGATATCATCTTCATACTTCTTGACAATGTCATTGGATATCCTCATCCTTAGGCTCATCTTGCTTCTGAACTCATCAAAGTACCTATTCAGAACATTAGGGTAACCGGTTCCAACTGCTTGCAGGCTTTCCTTGATCTGCTTGGTAACCAGTTGGTCCGCAGACCACTGAATATCTCCTACTCCGAGAAAGTAACCTTGGAAATAAAAGAATAATCCGACCAGTAGCTAACCAAACTTGAACTTCAATGCATTATCCTATTTGATTGATTTCAAATTCAATAGGAGTTGCCTTTGCATACTGGTGCAGAGGTCGAATGATGCATCTTCCTTGATCATCCGGTAAGCGGCATTTACCGCTGCAGCAAATACAGAGTTAATTCTACTGGCAGAGAATGTCCGGTATCCAATCACCATGCATGCATATTTCATGAGGTCATCCTTGATGGAATTAACATTCATTCCTTGTGAGTCGCTCACTGAACCAGTGAGCTTGGACATTTCCGTCTTGCTGACCTTCCTGAGGGCTGGCACTTCCCCTGTATTGCAGAAATCGGTGACAACATGAATAGCTTGTGGGGTGATATTGTGTGTTCTCTCCAGGTACATCTTGTCACCATGAACTCTGCTCAGAATGATTCTAATATGATCATCTATGAAATCCTCAAGGAAGTAAACCGCATTGTGAAGTTTCTTCTTCTCCAAAATGCTATACTCCGGTTTGATCTTTTTATCCTTCCCACAGAATAGACCTAGTTGCGAATGGATCACAAGAGACCCTAGGTCTTTGATTTTGTAGTCTATATAATTTGAAATCCCTTCCTCTACTATAACCCTAGCTGGTACTTGTGACAAAGCATTATATTTCAATTTTCTTTGAATGAAATCCATAGAATCGACAGTTGCACTAGAACTATCATGAGATGCGAAAGCCATGACAAAATAGAAAACTCGAGAAATACCTTTCAGAAATCGAGAATTTAGGGCTTTATAAATTCCACTTCGCCTCCCACTTTGTCGATTGCTAAATCACCATTTTGCGTTCTTCTCTTGACCAGTAATTTGCTTTTGAATCTCCTTCAAGGTTTCTAAATTTCTCTGAATCGCAGCACAAATCACTTTTTCGTTGCTCTACACTTGAAAACCTTCTTCGCTCAAAAAATGGATAGTGAGAAATGATTTAAAAATTCCTTGTAAACATATCCCTCACCTATTGTAATTAATGCTCTACCATTAGGGCATTAACCCTAATTTGCCTTTTACCGTTTCTGGTCTTCTACCAAATGATAGGTATCGCATACCGGTTAAGGTCTTTTACCAGTGTAAATCGAGGGTTTGAAAAATTTCGCCGTTTGCTCCCCCTAAGCTTTTCTAATGCTTAGTTTGTTGGTTCCGTCATTTCCACACTAGGTGCAGAAACTGATTCTTCTTGTAACACCGTTGGTTTCTTCTTCCAGGTTTTGTTCATATCCGCTTGAATAGTGTCAATATCAATCTTTCCTTTTGGAGTGATCGGTATATTATCCGATATGTTCTTTCTTGATCTGCAGAATCTGGCAATGTGACCCAGTTTATTGCAATGATAGTAGACCATTCCAGGTGCTCTCCAAGGTCCATTATTCATGTTGTCATTCTTCCTCCTACATGTTGCAGCAGTGTGACCATGATTATGACAGATCAAATAGTTTGCTCTCCATCTTGTTGTTGCTTGATAGCCACCACTTCTTGACTAATGATTGAAGGCATTAAACCGGTTGTGATTCCGGTTCACAAAAGGTTCAGGACCAACTCCTTGAGTCCTCTGAGGATATCTTCCAGCATTGTTCATAACAGACCTACATTCAGATGCTCTATGCCCAAACTTGTTGCATGCATAACTGTTACCATTGAATTTATAGGATCTAGGCTTATCATTTAGAAAATAAGGAAAATTATTGTAAGCCTTACTCCTACACACATTGGCAGTATGTCATTCTTTAAGACAGTTAAAGCAAACATGTTTAAACTTTTTCTTACCTTTATCCTTTGATGCCGGTTGTTTCTTTGATGCTCTTGCATTTGTACCAGAGGTCTCACCTTCCTCATGACCAGGATAACCAAGTCCATTAGTATTCTTGACAGGTTTGGCAGATTCAAGCTTTTGCTCTGGCTTGACAGTACTCTTGTTGAACTTAGCAAGTATTTCCTTTGACTCAGAGAGTTCTTTGGAAATAGCAACATTTGTTTTCATTGAGTTTTCATTCTCAGAGATGGCAATGTTTAGTTCTCCTTGCATGTCTTCCTTTTCCACTTTGCTCGCATGGAGTTGAGCAGTTAGGGCACTGATCTCTTGCTTTAGCTTGGAGTTTTCATGATCTTTTTCTTTGACTAGATTTTCAGCTTTCCTCTGGTTCTCAAGCTCTTAGCACATTCAGATAGTCAGTCCTTCCAATTCTTTTCTCGGGTTGGAATTGGATTCATTCAGATTTTCTACTTCTTGAATCAGGGCTTCCATGTTCACTTCATCAAAAGAACTATTTTCAGATAGCTCCATCAGATTTTCAGCATGTTCTCTCCTCTTTGCTTGAGATGCCTTATATTTGACCATAAGATCATCATAGGCTTGCTCAAACTGAGTGAGCCGATGAATAAGTTCCCTCAATGTGTATTCCCCCATATCTCTTTCCAAGTGGTTAAACTTATAGAAAGGTTGGCTCTAATACCAATTGATGAATACTAAGAGGGGGGGGGGGGTGAATTAGTATGCCAAAAATCTTTGCACTTAAACACTTTGCTACACTAACAGTAAACCGGTAAAATAGTTTAGCAGACAAACCGGTTAGCACACATGCAAACCAAATAGCAAATAATGCATTCACTCATAGAAACACAAACACCATAACACAAGAGATTTTGACGTGTAAACCCAAATGGGAAAAACCACGGTGAGATGGAACTCACAAGTAACTATCTGCAGAATAGGAACCAGACCGGTTAAGGTCAGACCGATTAAGGTCATACAATGTTCTTTACCAGAACAGATCCTGTTAGGAATCTCAATCTCAGTTAGGAGATAAGTCTGATTAAAGACTACCTTGCTAGAGGATTTTAGATCCACATTATGTGAACCACCTTGTTAGAGGATTTACAAAAGGCTTTTAGGCCTACACGGTTAAGGGCTACATACTTATCGAAGATGTGAGTAATGAACAAGTGAGTGATCTAGCAAATAGCATAGATTGCTTGGTTAGATCCTTGATAGCTCGTTCCTAATGCATTCCAGCATTACTTCAGTCTTCTACACATTCATACTCTCTCTAACTCATCAACCACCTTAAACCCTTGCAACAACATTAACAAAAACAACCTAAAACCCTAGACATGATGTCCTTATAAAGGAATCTGATTTCATGTCGGTCCAATATGATTACAATACAATTTCCTAGGTTCAATGCATCTAGACATATTCATTAACATGACACAAAAAGCACCATTAAAGTGTTGGCACCGTCAAACAATCAGTGGATGGTAACTCATCACAAAATGTCGGTTGGTAACTCATCACAGAGTATTACCGGTTCATACAAAATACCGGTTCAAGCAAAATAACGGTTGCTAGTTTGACAAAATGAAGACTGGGAAATATGTGTTTTGCCACTTTGATCCTTCATACTGCTTGAGATCCTTGAACCACTTGGGGTCAACATACCGCTACAAATCGGTAATCACTTTCTACAAAACACCAATAGTCTAAGGGCTATAATGCATCATACCAGTTGGAACATGTACCGGTTGAGCTTTAACTTATACATACGAAAATGATCTCAATGCAAATGTGTGTCCATCAAGGACAATCACAACATAATCATCAAAAATGCCAACATTATGTCGTAATAGGACCTATTGTCACATAATAGGTCCTATTACGATATAATGGGATCTATTATGTGATAATAGGTCCTATTACGATATAATAGGTCCTATTATCACATAATAGGTCCTATTACGACATAATAGGTCCTATTACGACATAATAGGTCCTATTACAACATAATAGGTCCTATTACGACATAATAGGGCCTATTATGTGATACTAGGACCCATTACGACATAATAGGGCCTAATAGACCCTATTATGTCATAATGGGTCCTAGTATCACATAATAGGCCCTATTATGTCGTAATAGGACCTATTATCACATAATAGGTTGTATTACGATATAATAGGACCTATTATCACATAATAGGTTATATTATGCTATAATAGGACCTATTGTGTGATAATAGGTCCTATTAAACATAATGGGGCCTACTATGTGATATTAGGTCCTATTACGACATAATAGGACCTATTGTCACATAATAGGTCCTATTATGTCGTAATAGGTCCTAGTATCACATAATAGGCCCCATTATGTCGTAATAGGGCCTATTATGTGTAATAGGACCTATTATGTCATAATAGGACTTATTATCACATAATAGGTCCTATTACGACATAGTGGGACCTATTATGTGATAATAGGTCCTATTACGACATAATAGGACCTATTATCACATAATAGGACCTATTATGTGATAATAGGTCCTATTACAACATAATAGGACCTATTATCACATAATAGGCCCTATTATGTCATAATAGGACCTATTATCACATAATAGGCCCTATTATGTCATAATAGGACCTATTATCACATAATAGGCCCCATTATATCGTAAGACTCCTTAAGACCACTATGACCCCTTAAGACCACTAAGACCTCTTTGAAACCTTAAGACCAAGTTATGACCCCTTAAGACCACCATGACCCCTTAAGACCACTAAGACCTCTTTGATCCCTTAAGATCATGCTATGACCCCTTAAGACCCCTATGACCAGGCTTAAGACCACTATGACCCCTTAAGATCAAGTTATGACCCCTTAAGACCCTTAAGACCCCTTAAGGCTCCTAATAGGACCCCTTAAGACCCCTTTGACCACTTAAGACCCGTTTGACCCCTTAGGATAGATTGTTTAGAATGTTTACATGTATGAATGCAGTTTTTTCATTGTTTATATAACACATGATTCGTCTCAAGTTTAGAATGTTAAATAAACACGTGTATATGAAAATTATAGTTTTTTTCAGTGTTTAGAATGTTTACATGCACAAATGTAATATTTTCAATGTTTATTTAAATGTTTAGAATATATTTTTAAAGAATATTTGTATAATGATTCACCTTGTTTGTAACATATGTATATGAGTTCTTGTTTTTAGAAACCAAAATTAGAATTTTATTTAATTGTATATATATTACAATTTAGAATGACATATTTTTTGAATTTTCAATATATTATAGGATATTATGATGGCTACGAGCTATGGAGATTTGCAGGCACAATTAGGATACACATGTAAAATTATATAAATATATTTAAATTTAAATTCATGTGTGTCTTATTTTTTGTCTTTTATATATATTTAGTAAATAATTGTACATGTACACACATGTTTGTACACTATAATTTTTTAACATGGAAATTGTGTACAATGTAGGTACCTCGAGTAGGCGATGGATCAAATCAAGGACTGGGTCAGGGCACGAGATAGAGATATATTGTTGTACATGCTTGATTGATATATTCCATATACATTTGTAGATCTGACATTTCTATTACACATGTTGTGGACATTTCAGTCATTTTTATGTACTTTTGCAGACTTATTTTAGACATTATATCTAGACATTTCATGTGTTACATGTTTATATAGACACATTTCATTTTTTATGCACATTTATTTCATGTTTATAAATCATGTTTTACGTAGATTTTAAATTATGCCAATGATATCAACTCAAAAGCTTATGTAAATTTTTGTGTATTTTCTATTATATATGCCTGCACGATGTGTGTTCTTAATAATCTTTCTTTTTCACCAATAGATTAGGACCTTTTGACATAAAACTCTATTTTTTAACATGGTGTAGTATTTTAATGAAAATAGTTTTCCTTGAGATTCAATATAATGACAAAGAGAGTTTATATGCAATGTTTTAATACATTGGAAACAAGACACAATTAATTATTTACCATTACAATTTTTTTGACATTATATTACCAATCTAACAATGTACATAAAAGCATACTTCTAGAGGAAATGTTCACTTGAAAAAACATACTTGACAAAGATCCAATACTTAACATTCTTGAATGTCAATGAAAAATCAAAACGTATTTTCTAAATCGAGTAATATAAAATAATCACTAATAAATATGAATAATGCAATTAAGACTAGTGCCTTGTTCTTAATCAAGAAAAAGCCTTGAGTTTAAAACTACAAAAAATATGTACATAATTTCTTAATCAAGCAACATAAATAATTACAAATAATCTAGTTCAAGTAATATAAATAATTACTAATAATCTAATGTAACAAAGAAAGGAATATACATGTGTGTGAACTCATGCAAAATCAAATAACAATGTATGTATAATTTAGCATGTGTACTTAACATAAGGGGATCTAAAGTTAGGACCTATTAGGATGTCTTAAGGGGATGTCCATAAAAGAATACATATAAAAATTTTTCAACCAAGCATGTATACCAATTTATATAATTTAGCATACTTAACATACGGGGGTCTAAAATTAGGACCTATTAGGATGTCTTAAGGGGATGTCCAAAGAGGATGTCTTAAGGGGATGGCCAAAGAGGATTTCTTAAGGGGATGTGTAACACAAAAGAATACATTTAAAATCTTTTCAACCAAGCATGCATAACAACTTATATAATTTAGCATACTTAACATAAGGGGATCTAAAGTTAGGACGTATTAGGATGTCTTAAGGGGATGTCCAAAGGGGGTGTCTTAAAGGGATGTCCAAAGACGATGTCTTAAGGGGATGTCCAAAGCACCTGTCTGAAGGGGATGTATAACATGTAAAAGCATGTACATGTAATTGAATAATACATAAAATCATACATAAAAGAATTTCAACCAAGCATGCATAAAAATATATGAAAACCATTGTTCACCATGTCAAAAAATAATAACTAGATATGATCCAATATTAAAAAATCATCTCTAAGTTTTAATATGGTCCAAATATATATATCCAGTCCTAGTTCAAAATAAACATGAGTTCAAACTCTAGTTCAAATATAAAAGTATGAGCTAAAAAAACAAGTTAGATAGCCTAAGTTAGCTCCTGATACATATAGTCTGGATCCTCTCTATCTTTTATTATCTCCAAAAAAAATTCATTCTCTTCAAAAGGTAACCTCCACTTTTGGTTGCCACGTCCTTTTTTTTGGCAATGTCTCAAATTGCAGCTTTGTCGCTATAACCAAGTGACTATAATGTATAACTGTTTTTCCAGGCATGTATTCAATAAATTGAACACCATTTTTTTCTATCTTAGTTTGTTGATAATAGGTGCCTTCTATAACAACTGAACCAGTTGGATATGACTTCCCATCACCGCCTACAGTTACTTCTGGCAATTTGAATTTTGCTTTCGTGCATCTTAGTAGATAATAATCTACACCTTCCACATTGTCAGGATCCACAATCACAACAAAAATATCACCTATGTATGTACATCCAAATGAAACCATATAAATCTAAAATAAAAGTAAGATGTAGATAAAATTTGAACATCACTGTGATCTAAATTAAAACTAAATAAAAGAACATGTATGCACACATGCACCTATAATGACTAAATCAGAAACATGTTTATAATTAGCTGAATATATAGGATCATGAATGTCTATGTCATTTTCATCATCTTCATAAGGAGGCATTCTAATTAACTCTTTCATATCCCATTGCGAGACATATCCATTTGCAATAATTTGACATTGACTCATTGGATTGTCCTCAACACAGTCAGCACAAAAGCATGATTTTTCTCTTGAATCAATTGAGGCTTGTGGTGTCTTGTATTCATCACTTGATGTAAACTTCTAATACAAACAATTTTTTGACAATTGTAAGGATTAGATCAATCAATACCTATTACAAATATGAAATGAAATTTGCACATTTTTAGATCAACAACTTTAGGATAAAAGTGAAATGCAACTGATGAATTTTTTTAAGAATTCTTGAGAACAAAAATATTTTACCTTTCACTTCCCAAAAATAACGTTTGTTGTATGGCATGTCCCGACTAGCAAAATGACTTTGACACCATTCAACAATTTTGTTTGAATTCTCTATGCTATTACCTACATAAAAGAACTTAGAGATGTTGTTATGTGCACTTCTTTTTAAATGAAATTATATTAAGAAATAGATACAAATAAATTGAAAACAAAATTAACAAAACCTGCAATTTCATGTTGGCAAAGTGCATGCTTCACACATGCTCTTGCTCCATTGTGCTCTCCTTTTCCGTGTCCACTTTTAAAGAAGTTCCACAAAAACTTAACATTGTGTCTAGCATGTTGCATGGATAGCCAATTAAAGGCTTTTGCAGATTTAAATTGTCCTACTCCATAAAGTTGTATGTCATGTACATGTACAATTGAACATTTAAAATAAAATTTATCAAATTGAAATCAAATACAAATTTACTAAAAATGAATTGAAACTTATGTACTCACCTGCACAACCATCCGACCAAATCCAGTATTGTGAAACATTTATTTCACGATTCACAAGATCTTCAAAAAACATTGCAAAACAATGAGCTACATAGCTCCTATCATGAACCTTATCATCACTGATATAGAAATGAACCTCCTTGATGATAATGCGTTCATTAGGATCAGTACAATTTTCTACCCCATCCATATCAAATCATGTGTGTCTATAGGTCACTTGCACACATATTGCAACTTGATCAGAATGATAATATTGAGCTTGAATCTGCGATTGAGGGGAAAATGTATAGTTCTCAAAGAAATCTACAATTGAAAGAATACAACCAGGTGGAAAACAATTTTTGGAATCACGAAATTGTTTAGCTTGTCATTGTGCACCATGACAATGTTGGATATGTGGATAAATCATAGTATGAAATCTATTCATAAAATCAAGGTAGGGCAATTCACTCTCCTTCAATGCAATTTTTTTGGATTCATCTCCTATCTTAGTTCAATATGTCTCATATTGAAATCTCTTTCACAAAACTGGCATTGAAACATCAATATTCTCAATTTGTAATGGAATTTTTTACAAATCTCCACAATCAACGCAATGACTCTAAGTATAGATGAAACTCAACATGATTTCGACAACAACAAGTTTCACGTACCTTATTTATGCGTACAAAGCAAGGGCCCAACCTATCAAACATTCTCTGACATATTTTCACATATGAAAATTCTTCCTTGAATGTTTCAAATAGTTCACTTTGTGTTGTATCTACAAAATGTTTAGGATGTGAAATCTTCATATCGGTCTCTTCATCTTTCATTTGTATAGTGTCCCTTCTATTGGAAGAAACACGAGAGTGGCTGGTCCAATATTCAATGACCAATCTTCTTACATCTTCAGAAATTCTGTCTTTTCGAGGAAGTCTACAAATATTTACCCAATTCATTTCAATGTTTTTATCTAACATATTTCTCCTCCTAATATATCTTTGAACATTTTTTCTAGATATATTCAGAAATTACTTTAACTTGTCTTGTATGTGACAACCTCTTACTAGAAACCATAGTCATCAATGCTCTACATGCAACACTTGAATCAACTCCTTGACTTGTGGTATTAATAACATTCAATGCATCTTGCAAATTTTCAACTATTGTTTCTTTTACATGACCTCCCGAGAATTTCCTATTATCAACACCCAACAACTCCAAAATAGGAGTCATTTCTCTTTTCCCGAATAACTTGGCAAATAGTTGTGCTCTCCCAACCACAAATTTCTTTTCAAAATATTCCTCCCACAAGTCTTTGCAATGCAATTTAATTGTGCTTTCATGTACCATGTGTTCAAATGAAATTTGACTGAAAAGAGAATCTTCATTCATCTCCATCAAATTTCTCATGACAGAAGAAATATTTGTCCCTTGACTACTACCAATTTCTTCACGTACTTGAGTTGCATCTTCTTCAACATCAATAGGATCTTCTTCAACATCAATAGGTTGCTCTTGATTACATTTTGTATGGCCTTTCATTGTGTCATCCCTTATACGATCATACTTTTTTTTTCTCTATTCCTTTTATTCCCCATTACACAAATTATTGAAATTTGCTCTCCAAAAATTGCTTCAATACTCCTTGAGAAAAAAAAATCATTTCAATACTCCTTAAGAAAAAAAAATCACCTCCTTCGAAAAAAAATTGCTTTTGTACTCCTTCAACTTCAATAAAACCTGATTTAAAACAATTAAAATATATTACTTTTTGTTTTTTGTATTTTAAAAATTTAAAAATGACCTCAAATAAATATGAGGCTAAGGTGAGCGGTTACTCACCCACGCGACCACTTGCGAGGCATCCCACCCCTTGGGGGGCTCGTCGAGTAGGAATCGACCGAGTCCTCCTATGTGGCATGCCAAGTGGTTGCCTACTCATAAAAAAATACACTTTTTCAGAACTCTCAAGTTTTGCAATGAATTTCTCAGTAAAAAATAAACAATCTGGGAAAACTGAAAATACCCTTTTGTAGAACTCGGAGTTAGGAATATTGTCATTTAATTTTTATAGTATTTCAATTAGAATTAGTATATTAAAGTTACAAAATACTGCGAGTAGGTATACTAACATTCGAGAAGACTCTGATTCAAAAAAACAAAAAAAATAGTAAATCCTATCGAAAAAATTTAAAAATTATATATAACACTAGAGGAGAGAGTCCTCTTCAAGAATATATAATTTTTTGGGGGATTGGTATAGATTTGATAGGGGAAATATGGTGGGAGACAAAAACTGTCAATTTCGGGTAAGTTTGACTTTGAATTGTTATAACGGTGAAAATATACATTGAAAACAATTTTTATTTATTTTTTGCACTGGCTATGCATGTCGTCTAAAACATATTTCAAAATCAAAGAAAAACAAGATTATTTACATATACTTTTTTGGTGGGAGGTGAAACCCCTGATTTGTAGTATTTTTCAGCAATTAAAAAAATGACTTTAAAAATTAAAAAAACATATCAAATATTGTTCAATTTAAAAAAAAAAAAAAAAGGCATAAACTTCATTTAGTTTTACACATTTCATTAGTTTACATCATCTTCAAATATGAAATAGAAATGCCACTTTTGTGTCGTTGAAGTTGAACAGTTTTAGTGTTGTTATCCTTTTCCTTTATAAAAGTGGGACACAGGTTTGTACTTTTACCCCCTGATGAGTGCAGGATATCTAGGTATGAAAGAGAAAGAAGAGATATAGCAGAGCAAAAAAAGGAGCTTGATGAGCTCTAAGCACTGATTACTCGAAGATTTCCTAAAGGTGCCAGTGAGTATGATGGAAAGTTGCCCTTGAAATGTTTTTCTTGTAATAAGATAGGACATTTTTCTTCTAGATGTCCGGAGAGAATGGCTAAGTATGATAGACATGATAAGTTTGATAGGAATGATAGATATGAGAAGCATGAAAAGTATGATAAGCCTTACAAGTCTAACTAGAAGTTTAGGAACCAAAAGAATTGTTATTATGCTGTAGATGAAGGTGTTACAGATGATGAATCAGAAGGAGATGGAGTTGTGTTTATTGCCATTAAAGAAGATAGACTTGTACCTGGTGATTCCACAAGTTGTTATGTTGAGGAGAAAGCTTTGGTTGCTAAGGTAGAAGAAAAGGGTGTATGGGTGATTGACAACAGTTGTTCACATCATATGACTGGTGACAAAAGAAAATTTGTAAGCATGGAAAGGTATGATGGTGGAATAGTTAGATTTGGAGATGACAAAGCCTGTGTAATTCATGGGAGAGGTTCTATTTCTTTTTATGGTAAGCATAACATTGATGATGTCTTGTATGTTGAAGGTTTGAAGCACAATCTTTTGAGTGTTGGACAGATGGTTGATAAGGGTTATGATCTACAATTCAAGGATGGTAAATGCAATATCTTGAATGCCTCCAGTATAGAGATTGCATCTGGATTTAAGATTGATGGTAGCATTTTTCATTTGAATGCTAGTGAGAAAATTTGTTTGATTGCTAAGATAAATGAGAGTTGGTTGTGTCATGTAAACTTTGATTCATTGATTAAGATCAGTTCTACACAAGTTGTTAGAGATCTACCTAAAATTGTTAAACATGTTAATCCAGTATGTAAGGAGTGTCAGTTGGGTAAGAAGACAAGTATTTATTTCAAGAGAAAACCTTATACATCTGATGAACTACTAGATCTTGTGCAGGGTGATAGATACTTTATGCTACTAATTGATGATTATTCCAGAATGGTGTGGGTTGTCTTTTTGAAGGAAAAATCAAAAGCATTTGAGAAATTTAAGATATTCAAAGCTAATGTTGAAACTAGTCTAGATTGAAGCCGAAGTGTCTGAGATTTGATAAAGGTGGAGAATTCTGTTTCGGTGAATTCAATTCATTCTGTGAGATGCATGGAATCAGAAGACAACTATCTGCTCCTAAGACTCCATAATAGAATGGGATTGTTGAAAGGAAGAATTGTACTATTTCGGATGCTGCTTCTATTGTATTCTTTCAATTGTTGAAAGGAAGAACCATGTTGATTGAAGGAAATATTCTGAAGGTCTACTTGAGAGAATCTATTAGCACTGTAGTTTATACATTCAACAAAGTTCATATCAAAGGTGATACTGGTAAGACCCCTTATGAGATTTGGTTTGGTCATATTCCCACTATGAAATATTTCAAAGTTTTTGGTAGCAAATATTATATTAAGAGAGATGAGGATCTTGGAAAGTTTGATGCTAGAAGTGATGAAGGTATCTTTATGGGATATTCCACAAAGAGTAAAGCCTACTGGTGCTATAACAAGAGATTGAGAAAGATAGTTGAGAGTGCAAATGTGAAGGTGGATGAGAGCCTTGGGAAGGAGATCAGAGCTTATGATGATGGTCAACATATTGTTTTAACTCCTATTCAGCCTGAAGAGCCTAAGCAGAATTATCTAGTAGAAATTGTTAATCCAAATGTTGTTGTTGTTGGTGATGATGTGCAGGAACCTAAGGATTAGAACAATGAAAAGACTCTAAGGTATGTTAGATTGAATCATTCTAAGAATCAAATTATTGGTGACAAGAATAAAGGTGTGATGACTAGAAGAAGGTTAGTTGTAGAAGAAGTATGTCTAATTTCGAAAGTTGAACCTAAAGATGTTGCTGAAGCCTATGAAAATGAAAACCGGATAAGAGCCATGGAAGAAGAGTTGGAACAGATTGAAAAGAACAACACTTGGGAACTTGTGCCTAGACCTAAGGATAAAAATGTTATTGGTACTAAGTGGGTTTTTAGGAACAAACTCAGTGAAGCTGGTGAAGTAGTCAGAAATAAAGCTAAACTGGTCTACAAAGGGTATTCACAACGTGAAGGGATTTATTATGAAGAAATTTTTTCCCCAGTTGCTAGAATTGAAGCTGTTAGACTATTACTTGCTTATACTGCTTATAAAGATTTCAAGGTATATCAGATGGATGTGAAATTTGCATTTTTGAATGGTGATCTGGAGGAAGAATTTTACATTGAGCAACCTGATGGATTTTTATTGTCGGATGATGGAGACATGGTATGTAAGTTGAAGAAAGCACTTTATGGATTGAAACAAGCTCCTAGAGCCTGGTATGCTAGATTAGACAAATATTTGTTTAAATTAGGATTTACCGAAGGTGTTGCTGACATTAATCTGTACTTTAAAATTGAAAATGATAACATTTTGATTGTTGAAGTCTTTGTTGATGAAATTATCTTTGGTGATGATGATGATATGAGTATGAAGTTTGTCGTTGATATGCAGAAAGAATTTGAGATGTCTATGATTGGTGAGATGAAGTTTTTATTAGGTTTGTAGATTACACAAACAGGAAAAGGTATATTTATATGTTAAACTAAGTATGTGAAGGAACTGTTGAAGAAGTTTGGACTAGATGATTCCAAACTGGTTGGAACTCCTATGGTGACTGGTTGTAAACTATCCAAAAATGATGAATCTCCTATAGCTAATTAGAGTTTGTATAGATCTATGGTTGGTGGATTGCTATATCTTACTCAGACTACGCCTAACATTAAGCATGTTGTGTATGGCTACTAGATATCAAGCTGATCTGAAGGAGAGTCATGCCACTATTGTTAAGAGGATATTCAAATATCTGAAGGGAACTGAGGATTATGGTTTATGGTATCCGAAGAATGATGATTTCATGTTATGTGCTTACACTGATGTAGATTGGGCTGGTGATGTTGATGACGAGAAGAGTACTATCGATGGAGCATTCTTTTTAGGTAAGAAGTTGGTTTCATGGGATAGCAAGAAACAAGATTCAATATATTTTCTATTGTTGACGCTGAGTACATTGTTGCTGCTAGTAATTGCACTCAAATAGTTTGGATGAAGAAAATGTTGAAAGATATCTAAGTTATTCATGATGAGCCTATTGTTATATACTGTGATAATTTTAGTGCTATAAACATGTCAAAGAATCCAGTGCAACATTCAAAGTATAAGGATATATAGATCAAATATAACTACTTGAGAGAGAAAGTCAGTGAAGGGAAGGTGAAGCTGGAGTATGTATCTAGATACAAAGGAACAAATTGTTGATATTTTTACTAAACCTTTGCCTACAAATACATATGTCTATTTGACAGACAAGTTAGGGGTATCCACCCCTTCTGATGAGAATTAGATGCATTGAGTTGCATCTATCTAGTGAAATTCAGAGCCTTATTCTTTTTTTGGATTGATGAGTTGATGTTTCTCTTTTGCTAGAGTAATTTGTTGATTTGGTTGTGTATCCCAGGGGGAGAGAGATTCATGATTCTATATTGGGAGAGAGTTTGATTTTTGTTTTGGAGATCTTTGGAATTATTGTCAAAGGGAGAGAGAGATCATGTGAAAAACTACTTTATCTATTTTGATCGTAGGGGGAGTTTGCTGGTGATATCTTCTTTCTTTGCATTGACTGTTTTTCACATTCATATGTTGCCATCAATGCCAAAGGGGGAGATTGTTGGATTCTTGGGGATATTGTTGGATTTGGTTGTTGTCATTGTTGCTGCTAGGATATGTTGTTTTCATTGATGTCAATATATTCCTGTGATTTATTCTGGTGAGAGTGGAAAGAGTTTCTGGTCCGGTTTTGAAGTTTGGTTTTGCTAATCACTGTTTTGCAGAATCTGGTATTTCCTCCAGTATATTTCAGTGTGATTAGATCTTGTGATGAGACTTTGGAATATTGTTTGGAATAATCTTGTGTATCTTTATTTTTGATGGTTCATGATTTGGTGCTTCGAAAGTTATCTTTCTTCATGACAGTTATCGATTGGTTGTGTTCTTGAGCTTTCTAGATGTTGAGCGATGAAGATTTGAAAAGTGGTGTTGGTGCAACTATTTTAGATGGTTCTAACATGATTGTTGGTGTTTCCTAGTCATGTCCTATTTGTTTTGGTGATCTGCATTGATTGTTGTGCAAGTTTTTGGTGATTTCTATAAACCAGTGATGATTTTTCGTGTTATGTGGTATTTGTGGTGGTGTAGCATGTTGCAGTTAATCTTGGCATGATTTTTGGTGGATGTGATCATTTGGGAATTTGAGTTAGGTCTATGTTATGTAAATCATTATATTGGTCTGGTGATTGATCTTTGCATCGTGTAATATAATTTTTATAATTATGATTTGAGGGTTGAGAGTTTAGCCGACCTTGTTATCAAGGTTGATGATTTGTATTTTATAGGTGAGATATTTATATAATTTAGGTGTCTGTATTGTGTCTGCATTATTAGAAAGAAGTGATTGTGCGAACAAGAGACTTATCATTCAATGTAGTGTTGAGGTGAGATTGGTGTTGTAGAGAAAGCAATTGTGCTTAACTGGAACTGTCATTATGCTTTTATAGATGCTATCATTGCAGTTTATTTCTTCTGAATTGTAGTCTGAATCATATTGTAAGTGAATGAGACTTCCTTGAGGGTTGTAACCTTCTGGGCATATATCCTTTGAGCAGTGTGGTCTAGGTAGTGTGCCTGAATGCATGTGAATTCCCCATTGTAATATTTTCACATACTACTACAGAGTATCATCTTACAGTAGGTAGGTTCCTACCGTGGTTTTTCCCTTAATTGGGTTTTCCACATCAAAAATCTTGGTGTTGTGTGTTGTGCTGTTAACTTTCTTATCTGATTCATTGCTGTGGTTTATCAGTTTATGTTTTGAAGTTTAATTTGCTTTTATCCAGTGAAGAGTGATTCACCCCCCCCGCCCCCCCCTTCTTAGTCTTCCTTCTTGATTGCTGCTAACAAGGGGCATTAACCACCTTAGTCTAAGGGTTTCCATTTGATTGAAATTTTGCATTGTTTGTCACTATTTTCTCTACTTGCCTATAAATTTCCTACTATTGGATCTACATCTACACACATGGAAAATGGGAAAATATAGTTGTGTCATATAGTGGATTGCCTAAGTCAAATCCTGTGTTAGTACATTCCCATTTCCACAATGGCTAATGATGTGAAAGGAGTGCATGCCCTTGCAATGATAAAATATTACCTTAGGTATGAAACTCTCTCATGGAATATCATATGACTTGATGTGATACCCATGAAGTTCTGCAACATGTTAGTGCATTTCTATAGCATGAAGAGACATAACATACTTGATCATGGTTGCTATAGAAAATTTTAATACTTGAATACTTTTGATCCTTGAATGTGGATATTTGTTTGACTATTTGAATTGGATTGCATAGGTTGAGTTAGAATGAGTGCTAGGATTTGAAATGAGAAAGGAAGTTGTATTTTTATGTAACTCACACCTTTTAGGAATGAGATTTTGGAATAGGCCAACAAAACAAGGTTGATTCATAGAAATTGCAAGGTAAAATTTTATTCTTCGAAAGTTAATCCCATTTTGTCGGGACAGGGACACCAAATGCCCTACTCTTAGAAAAATGTGCTAGCAACAAGGCCAAAAATAGGGGAATAAACCAAACTTTTCAAAACAATCTCAAAATCAGACACATATGCCAAAATGGGTTCTAAAACTAATGTGAAATTGTTAAGGTCAATAATTTATGACACTATAGTATTATTTGTGAATGTATCCTATGTAGTTTCTTGTGAAGAAAAAACATAATTTGGGGTGTTGGCATCCTTATTTGTATAATTACAATTGTGAAACTTGAAATCATTTGAATTTATTTGTATTTTTCCAACATAAGTGTTGAGGGTTTCATCTTTATTTTTTTCACATATCAATGTTAGACATTGAATGAGTGTGGATTTTGTGTATGATTTTTTATGTTTAGTTATGTGATAGAAACAAGACTAGGAAAGTTGGTTTATTATTCTTGTGGATCTAATCATACAAAATTGTATAGATGAATACATGTCATAATTGTATTTTTATTAATGTTGTATTAATATCATATTGATGTCTTATTAGGCCTAATTTTAATATCTTTATTTACATTCACACTGCACTATAAGGCTAGTTTTAATATATCAAAAAACCCTTGTCTAGTTCTATTTTTTGACTTGATAAGTTAAACTATCTATTATAGAAGTGTAGGACTACAACATAATTCTAGAAATACAATATAGGTGTACTAGTTTCTTAAATTTATGTTTGTTTCTTAATTATGTGCTAGAATTATACTATGTGTTTTAATTCAATACCTTTAGACAAGTGTTTCCAAAAGGTGAATTGTTTCTGTTGGTTTGCTCTATATGTATAGCTTTTTATTTTAGGTGGTCTATTGGGTATTTTGAGAAATATTGATCTTCTCATAGCTAACATTAGGCATGTGTTTACTAAGGTTGTGTTTGTTTCATCTAGGATCGAGTGGAAATTTACTCTTATTTTGGAGGCTAGGGGACATCCTTGTATCATCTCTACCAACTCTTGTTCATTGTTAGTGTGAGTGGTTCTTACAAAAATATAATCCCTAGATCATTAGATTACTATTGTGTTATGATCTCACAATTTGTGAGGTTTTTTTCTTGTGTTTTCCATGTAGATTTTTGTTTACCATGGGTGATCTTGGTTTTTTGTTCTTGCATTGTATTCTAGGGTGACATTGTGGGATGCCTCAATATTTATAGTGTGTAATAGAAAATTTATGACATGTGTGCGTTGCAATTATATTAAAAATTATTTATTGGTATGTATTTTGTATACTATTATCTTCAAATAAAACTTGGGGCATTATAGAGTCCAAATGCAAAAGATATGACTTACATAAGAAATGTGGTAAAAAGTGTCAAAAATAGTTGTTTTAAAAATGTCACTAGTAATTTTAAAAATATTGAGGTGGTTTTGAAAATGACACTAGTATTTTTACAATTAAAGGGACAATTTTAAAATTACCTATTATTGAAAGTGGTATCACCCAAATTAGAAAAGGAAAAATCGAAATGGTTGAGCAATCATTTCTATTAGTACTTAGAAGGATTTATACGTGCATGAGAGAATTCTTCCAACATTCTATATAAGAGGATTCTTCCACCATTCTATAAGAAGCAACTAGGAAGCAAAAGAAAAAGGCGAGGAGGAAAATTAAATATTGAATATTTCCAAAGTAGTGATTAGCTTGACAAATCTTTAAAAAAATTGTACATTAATTTTGAAAAGTCACTCTAATAGAGAGTAATTGGCTCTACTAACTAGATTTTTCAACCCTCATAGGGTTTTACCTTGGTCTAATTAATTTTCTTGTTGTATTTAACATTTCAAAATCTTTAACATTCATAGTATTAAATAATTCGATATTCAACGAGGATGAGCAAGAGAAGTGGGAGAAGTAGTGGTCGTGGGTCAGGTGCTAGGATTTCTACATCAGATGAGGATGCAGGTGATTTTGAGGATGCAGAGGAGGTGGATGAAGGTGAAGGTTAGTATTTTTTCATGAAGCAGCTGCTGTGGTGGTGGTGGGGGTTGGGGCTGGGAATGGTTGCGGTGGGAGAGGTCATTTATTCCCCCCCAGATGCTACTCATGGTTTCTTTCCCTAGCTGTTGGAGTGTGCTCTTTGGTGGGTGTCATGTGGGTGCCTGGGATTTGCAGAAGTTGGGCAATTTGTGGTTGCCTCCCTTGTTTGGTGGCTGCATTTTCAAATCTTTTCAGTTCCTGGTGTTCTGCATTTCCATACTGGCCCCCTTAGCCTTTTCAGGTGGGCTTTCGAGCTGTGATTTTGGTGGGAGTTATCTTCATTCACAGTTGGTGGGTGTTGGCCCTCTTAGAGTTTCCTTTCTCAGGTTCCTTCTCTGTCATCCTTTTCAAGGGTTCTACCTAGCCTGGTCTTTTAAGGTGACCCCATCCCCTATTGAGGTGGAGGTGGGCTTGGCTGGTCTTCCGTTGTCTGGGTGTATAGGGTTGCTCCAGGTTTTTTTCTTGGATAGCATGTTTTTTCCCTTTGGTTCAAGGGTTTTTGGTTGTCCTCTGTTCTCTAGTGATTAGCACTGCCATGTCTGTTATGGTTCTGGGAGACATTCTAAAACCCAACCTTGGTGTTTTGGGGAGCCTGTTAATCCCATTAGGGTGGTTTTTTCTTAATCTAGATTTATGTATACCCTTGTTTTCTTTCTCTAGAGGAAGGGTAAGGGATCCATTTTAAAACCCTAGTTATTGTTGTTGATGGGGTCTGGTTTTTGTTGTACCTATTTCTTGAATCCTATGCCTCTCTCTCTCGCTCTCTCCTATTTCAGTCTCAGCCCCTTTGGGTTTCCTTGGTTTGGTCTATTGAGGTGGTTCCTTCTTCTATTGAGGTAGAGATGGTGTGTTTCAGGGTTGGCTCTTCTTCTATAGAAGTGAAGATGAGTGTTGTGTCTATTTATAGGAGTTGTTGGTGGTTTTTGGCAAATCAATTGTCAAGTTGTGGGAACCTTGGAAAACCCTCATTCAAGATTGTGGAAGCTTGGAAAATCCCTATTGCTGGTTGTGGGAGCTCGATTACTAGTTGTGGGAACCTGTCAAAACCTATCAAGGTTGGGGGAGCCTAGAAAAACCCCATGTCTTCTGGTTGTGGGAGCCCTATAAAACCCACTCTTAAGGTTGAGGGTGTTGGCATGATTGGCATAACTGATGCAGATGAAGAATGATGACTGAACCGGTAAAGGGCTGTTTGTGATGACATTGTGAATAAGAGATTGAGATTGCATGATTGGATAACTTTGATCATTTATTTGTGTTGTCATTGATGGCAAATGATGTTTACTATGATGTATTTTGTCATCTTAGTCTTTTTGGTCTATCGGAAGGAGATTACTGGAAAAGAAATAGGAAACTGGGAATTAGGACCTTAACCTGTAAACGAGGAAATTTTTTTAGATCTGACGATTGGTGATGATTGAAGTGTTGCGGTTTGGAATGTGAGTTTATACCATTGTAATATGTATCTAACCAGAACCACATCATGATTTGGTTATCAGAAGTAATATTTATGATTTCTATTGTAGTTTTGCTAGGGTTTAAGGACTAATAATAATTCTCTTCACTGGTAATAATTTTTGGTTTGGCAGTGATCTACATCAAGTTCAAATGTTGGTGATGACATGGCTAGAATTGTGTGAATTGTTTGAATGATGTTTTGGCACGATCAAGAGCAAATTTCTTGGGAATGTGCAAAGTGCTTAGCGAAATGAGCTAAGGATTTGAAAGAGTATCAGATCGAAGTGCAGTGATCATTCAACAGTTGTAATTGATTTGTAATTGATTGAAATGATCCATATGATGATCAATGATGATCTGTAATGAGTTGTAAAGATCTGTGATGATCTATGTTGTAAGTCTTAAGGTTTTGTAACCGACTAAGTTGTAAGGGTTATTTAGGTCGGTAAATTGATGTTTGTTGTGTCGGTGGTTTTGAGAAGAGTGTGAAGCTAAACTAGAGTATGAGAGATCTGTCAAAGTGTAGCAGATTTGGAGCAGAATTAGATCTGATCAAGCAAGTAGTTAAGTGATATACTTAGATCATTCTCTATTGTTCCCTAACAGTTGCAACAGTCAAAATCCCTTAACTGGGTAGGTCCTAACATGCCTTACATTGTAAATCCCTTAACCGGGTAGCTCAACATCTAAGTGTTAAATCCTCTTGCGAGGTTGATCCTAATAGGTCAAAGCTCCTAACAGGGCTCATCGTATAAATCCCTTAATCGGGTGACTCATAATAGGGTTTTCTCCTAACAAGGCATCATTGTAAGCTCCCAGCCAAGGTAGGCTCCTAACAGGGTGCATTCCTAAAGAGTGCACAATTTTTGTGGGTACCAATTCCCACCGTAGTTTTTCCCTATTTGGGTTTCCACGTGAAAAACATGGTGTTCATATGGTGAATATTTTTATGTGTTGTTATGTTTTATTTTGAGTTAATCCATGGTTAATGAACACTTAATGTGCAATTTTGTTAAATCAGTTTAACGTTGGTTATCAATGATTACCTGTAATGGTAAAGAGTTTATTACTAGTTTATGATTGATTTGGTGAAGTTTTATAAGTTCAAGTTTTAAGTTTGAAATTGTTGTTAATACTGATTCACCCCCCCTCTCAGTATTAATCAATCCTTTAAGATTAACAATTAGTATCAGAGCCTTGGTTCTCTGTGTGCAAAAAGATTAACAACTTGAGGGAAAGATCCTGAAGAAAGATGATGAAGGAGGGTCTCAAGTTTACCAAGGACAACTATCAGATATGGAAAGACCAGATGAAGATATACATTAAAGGATTGGGTACTTAGTATTGGAATTGTGTGGTAAACAAGTATGTTGCTCCTACTATGAACCCCTTGACACTAGATGAGCTTAAAGAACAACAAGAAAACATTCAAGCCTTGGAAGCAATTGTAAGTACTTTATCTGATTCTGAGTATATAGATGTTCATGGATTAGAAATTGCATTTGAGGTATGGGAGAAATTGGACTTGATTTATGGAGGAGATGAACATGTACAAAGGGTTAAAGAAGAAAGTTTAAGAGGCAAATTTGTTGACATGAAAATAGTTGATGGTGAGAACATTGCACAATATGGTCAAAGGATTAAAGAAGTTGTAGGTGGTATTAAGAGTATTGGAGGTAAGATTGATGACGTTGTTGTTGTTAGTAAAATGATTAGAACTCTCCTACCACAATATGCTATTAGAGTTTCTGCAATTCAAGAACTGAGATCTATTTCTAAAGATAAAGTCACTGTTGATTCTCTTATTGGAATGTTGACTGCATTTGAGTTAAACAACTTTGATAATAGTGTTTCAAAACCATTTGAATATGCTTTTAAAGCTTCTATAACTGGTACATCTGTTAGGAAAGGAAAGGATATTTGTCATAATAATGACTGGAGGTCTAGTCATGGCAGTAGCAGAACTGGGGATGATAATGAAGATCATTTGATGGAACTTGAGGCACTATTGGCTAAAAGATTTGCTAGAGGCACCGATAAGTACAAAGGTAAACTTCCTCTGAAGTTTTTTTCCTCCAATAAGATTGGACAGATTGCTGCAAATTGTCCAAATGGTGATAGAAAGGAAAAGTTCAGGAAATTTAAAGGAAAAGGACATAAACATTGCTATGTTGCAATTGATGAACGAGTAATTGATGAAGAATAAGAAGATGATGACAATGTGGAGATAGTGTTTGTTGCCATGAAGGAAGATCTGACTAATGAAAAGGCATTAGTGCCTCACATGGATAGCTGTGATGAATGGATAATAAATAGTGGTTGTTCACACCACATGATCAGTTATAGAAACAAGTTCTTATCCCTTGAAGAATTTGATGGAGGTGTAGTAAGGTTTGGTAACAACTCACCCTGCATGGTTAAAGGTAAAGGAACTATTTCATTGAATGGAAAAAGCAATTCAGATGATGTATTTTGGGTTGATGGATTAAAACATAACTTATTGGTGTTGGACAGTTAAATGATAAAGGGATATCTTCTAGAATTTAAAAGTGGAGTGTGCAAGATTCTTGGAAGTAATGGAGAATTGATTGCTACTGGAAAGAAGACAAGATGCAATCTTTTTCATCTGAATAATAATGTGAATAGTTGTTTGGTGGAAAATATTGAAGACAACTGGTTATGGCACAAGAGGTTTTTTCATGTGAATTTTGACAATTTGATAAAGGTTAGTAAATCAAGTATTGTGAGAGGTTTGCCCCAGCTTGTTAAACCGGATAATGTGTTATGTAAGGAATATCAGATGGGTAAGATGACTTCTATATCCTTTAAGAGAAAGTCTTTCTCTTTAGAAAATATTCTAGATTTGGTTCATACTGATCTTTGTGGTGCTATAAGGACTAAGAGATATCATGGTGATAGATATTTCATGATTTTCACTGATGATTTTTCCAAGATGATGTGGGTAACTTTTCTAAGAGAAAAGTCTGAGGCATTCAGTAAATTCAAAGCATTCAAAGCTCTAGTTGAGAAAGAAACTAGGAAGAATTTGAAATGTTTGAGATCTGACTAGGGAGGAGAATTTACTTCTTATGAGTTTGTGAAGTTATGTGATGAACAAGGAATCAAGAGGCAGATGTCAGCTCCTAGAACTCCACAACAAAATGGGATAGTAGAGAGAATGAATAGAACAATTGTTGAAGATGCTTGAACCATGTTGATCGAAGGTGAAGTACCGAAAATGTTTTGGAGAGAAGCAATTAGCACTGTTGTTTATTGTAGACACTTAAAAATAATTATTTTAATTATTTTTAATTCCTAGCCTAATTAATTAATTAATTATGTTAATTCAAATTCCTCTCAATATTAATTAAATATAATTAATATTGTCACTATAGCATATGATTGATTTATTTAATAAATCAATCCCTTTCTTTATTCTTCTAAAAAAAATCAAATCCTCAAAAATCTTCCTCTTAGCTAATTAATTTCAATTAATTAGTTAACCTACATGATTCCTACAAATCATCTTCTTATTTCATTCTTCTAGAAACTCCCTAAAATCACTTAACATTATTCTTCTAATTTTTTTATTCCCTCCACTCATTCTCTCTCCTAGTCAAATTCTCCTACAAATATTAATCCCACCTAACATTTCCTCTAATCCCCCTCCTAATGAGTCATTAATGGTTAATCAACATGATTAGCCACAAAGTCAACTCTTTGTCCTTTTCATCCAGCCACTAGCTTTAAATGCTCTTTTCCTAGGTGAATGTAAGATTTTCGAAATCACACATTCCTCTAGGCATCCCCTCTCCCAAGGAATTTTTAATTCATTTTTATTCCTCCAATCCCCATGATATCCTTTTTTGGAGAATTTTTAATTCCTCCAATGCATATTGTGGAGTGTGGAGATACGAAATGCCTCTAAGGCATATTTCTTGGTCTCCACACCCTCTCTTGGATCTTGTGTGAGCTCACAAGTAAATCTTAGCCCTTCATCTCGAATTCATCCTAGCCATCCGTTTTCCTCTCCTCTTCCTATAAAATAGGGCTTCATCCCTTCATTCTAAACATCTTGAAATCCAGTAAGTTTATGCTGCCCTTTTGAGCCTAGGAAATCATCTTGGCAACTTGATCATCTCATTCTTATCATTTTTCAAATCTATTCCATTTGTGCACAACATTGGAGAGCCATCCACATCTAGCAATCAAAGGAGCACATCAAGTGGAGCATTATCAAGGGGTGCCTTCACTTCATCAAGCTCAATCCGAAGGAGAAGGTAAAATAGCAAGGTGAAATGGTCTTTTAATGATATTTTAGCATTCTGCATGTTTATTTCATTATGTTTTGATCATTTGACCTTCAAATCTGTTTTCCCCTCTTCATTTATACTTTGAACCAGGTACTTGTCAAAAGAGGTAGCAACAAAACACCTTATGAATTATGGCATGAAAAGACTCCTAATGTAAGTTACTTAAAAAATTTTGGGAGTAAATGTTTCATTAAACGTGATGATTTCACTAGAAAGTTTGATACAAAGTGTGATGAAGGTATTTTTCTTGGTTACTCTACAAAGAGTAAGGCTTTCAAATGTTATAACAAGAGAACAAAAAAGATCATTGAGATTTGAAGGTAGATGAACTCTTTGAGAAATATGATGAGACCAACATATTTGAACCTGAGAAAGATGAAGGAAAACATGTGTATTGAACCGGAAGTACAAAAGGATGATGAGTAGGAAGATGCAGAAATAGGTGCTCAATCGATAAATGAAGAAAGTGATGAAGAATATGAAGCAGAAGGCACATCACCAGAACTAGTAATACCAAGATATGTAAGACTGAATCATTCAGTAGACCACATTATTGGAGATAAAAATGATGGTGTACAAACAAGAAGGAAAATCAAAGAAAACTCTTGTTTGATTTCAACTATTGAACCTAAAACAGTAAGAGAGGCATTGAAAGATGATGATTGGATTAATGCTATGAATGAGGAATTGGATCAGATGGAGAAGAAAAAGCCATGGACACTTGTTCCTAGACCGGAAGACAAAAATGTAATTGACACTAAATGGGTCTTTAGAAACAAGTTGAATGAAGAAGGAAAGGTTGTGAGGAATAAAGCAAGGTTGGTATGCAAAGGCTATGCACAAGAAGAAGGAGAAGATTATGGAGAAACCTTTGCACCAATGGCAAGATTGGAAGGAGTAAGAATGTTACTTGCTTATGTTGCATTTAAATGCTTTAAGATCTACCAGATGGATATTAAATATGCTTTTCTTAATGGCATCCTCGAGGAAGAAGTGTACATAGAACAACTAGATGGATTTGATTTCTCTGAGGATAAAGATATGTTTTGCAAGCTACATAAGGCACTGTATGGATTGAAATAGGCACCGAGAGCATGGTATGAAAGATTACATGCACACCTGATCAAGATAGGATTCCAACGTACCAGTGAGGACAATAACATATATCTTAAGACTTATGGGGACAAAGTGTTAATAGCTAAATTATTTGTAGATGATATAATTTTTGGAGGTGATGATGATTTATGTATGGCTTTTGCTGAGGAGATGAAGAAAGAATTTGAGATGTCTCTTATTGGTGAGATTAAGTTTTTCATTGGGTTGTAGGTCCAGCAATTGGATGGTGGAATATTTATCTGTCAGAGTAAGTATGTAAAGGAAGTGTTGAAAGCATTTGGCATGGAGGATTGTAAACTAGTTGGTACTTTGATAGTGACAGGTTGTAAATTGTCTAAACAGGATGATTCACCCTCTGTTGATGAAAAAGAATACAGGTCCATGATTGGTAAGTTGTGTTATGTTGATCATAGTAGGCTTGATATTGCACATGCTATTGGTTTGGTTGCTATATTTCATAAGGATCCCAAGGAGACTCACTTGGTAGTTGTGAAAAGGATATTCTGGTACTTGAAAGGCATAGTAAATTATGGTTTATGGTATCCTTATAAAGGTGATTTTTCTTTGAATGTGTTTACTGATGCAGATTGGGTAGGCAATATTGTTGACCGGAAAAGCACTACCAGTGGAGCTTTTCTTCTTGGAGATAGATTGGTTGCTTGGATAAGTAAGAAGCAAACTTGTGTTTCATAGTCAACAAAAGAGGTGGAGTATGTTGCAACATCTATGAATTGCACACAGGCAATCTGGATAAGACACATGTTGGAAGTTTTTAAGCAAGATATGTCTGGACCAGTGATTATTTATTGTGACAATACTACTGCTATTAATATTTTGAAAAATCCTATGTTACATGCAAGAACTAACACATAGAATTGAAATAGCACTTTCCAAGGGAGAGAGTACAGGAAAAACAAGTCAGAATGGAGTATGTGACAAGCAAAGATCAGCTAGCAGACATTTGCACAAAACCATTTCGGAAGACTACCTTTGAGTACCTCAGAGGTAAATTAGGGGTCAGAACCCTACACAAGAAAAACTAGGATGTAGGAGATGCATCAATCTAGTATGCTTATTGAAAACTTTTCACTATGGATTGATGAAATGATGGCTACTCCAGAGGGAGAGCAACTTAGATGAGATTTACAGAGATGTTGAAAATAGAAGCAGCAGATTTGATGATCGATGATGCATATGCATCTTTGGTATTGATGTCAAAGGGGGAGAATAAATATATTAGCCTAAGGAGGAGAAGATGTGTAACAGAAAGGGGGAGAAGAAATGAAGATTTAGTTCCTGGTGGAGAAGAGAAGAACTGACAGAAGAGTGAAGTGCAGCAAAGAAGTTCCAGAAATGAGCAGCATGATTTTAGTTGAATATGTTGGTGTTGCCATCAATTCCAAAGGGGGAGAATGTTGGCATGATTGGCATAACTGATGCAGATGAATAATGATGACTGAACTGGTAAAGGACTATTTGTGATGACATTGTGATGAAGAAATTGAGATTGCATGATTGGATGACTTTGATAAGTTATTTGTGTTGTCATTGATGGAAACTGATTTTTACTATGTTGTATTTTGTTATCTTAGTATTTTTGGTCTACCCAAAGGAGCTTACTAGAAAAGAAAAAGGAAACTGGGAATTAGGACCTTAACTGGTAAATGAGGAAATGTTTTGATTAGATCTGGCGATTGGTGATGATTGAAGTGTTTCGGTTTAGAATGTGAGTTTGTATCATTGTAATATGTATTGGACCGGAACCATATCATGTTTCGATTACCGTAAGTCATGTTTATGATTTTTGTTGTATTTTTGCTAGTGTTTAAGAATGGTTTAAGGACTGATAATAATTCTCTTCACTGGCAATAATTTTTGGTTTGGTAGTGATCTACATCAAGTTCAAATGTTGGTGATGACGTGGCTAGAATTGCATGAAGTATTTGAATGATGTTTTGGCACGATCAAGAGCTAATTTCTTGGGAATGTGCAAAGTGCTTAGTGGAATGAGCTAAGCGTTTGAAAGAGTATCAGATCAAAGTGTGGTGATCATTCAACAATTGCAATTGATTTGTAATTGATTGTAATGATCCATATGATGATCAATGATGATCTGTAATGAGTTGTACACATTTGTGATGATCTATGTTGTAAGTCTTAGGGTTTTGTAAACGACTAAGTTGTAAAGGTTATTTAGGTTGGTACAATTGATGTTTGTTGCATCAGTGGTTTTGAGAAGAGTGTGAAGCTGAACCAGAGTGTAGCAGATTTGGAGTAGAATTAGAACTAATCAAGCGAGCAGTTAAGCATTGCTATACCCAGATCATTCACTGTTGTTCCCTAACAGTTGCAGCAGTCAAAATCCCTTAACTAGGTAGGTCCCAATATGTCTTACATTGTAAATCCCTTAATCGAGTAGCTCAACATCTGAGTGTTAAATCCTCTTGCAAGGTTGATCCTAATAGGTCAAAGCTCCTAACAGGGCTCATCATCTAAATCTCTTAACCGGGTGACTCCTAACAGAGTTTTCCCCTAATAGGGCATCATTGCAAGCTCCTAACCGAGCTAGGATCCTAACAGGGCGCATTCCGAAAGAGTGCACAATTTTTGTGGGTACCAATTCCCACCGTGGTTTTTCCCTATTTGGGTTTCCACATGAAAAACATGGTGTTCATATGGTGAATGTTTTTATGTTTTGTTATGTTTTATTTTTAGTTAATCCATGGTTAATGAACACTTAATGTGCAGTTTTGTTAAATTAGTTTAACAGTTGGTTATCAATGATTACTGGTAATGGTAAAGAGTTTATTACTGGTTTATGATTGATTTGCTGAAGTTTAATAAGTTCAAGTTTTAAGTTTGAAATTGTTGTTAATACTGATTCACCCCCCTCTTAGTATTAACTGGATCCTCTAAGATTAATAGAGGGAGCCTAGGAAAACCCTATATACTGTTCTCTCTTCAGGGCTAGGCTGGATGCTGGCAGTTTTCAAGGGCCCAATCTAGCTAGTCTTTTTTTTTGGATAGGATCAGGTTTTACTAATGATCTGCTAATGATTTTACTTCAGGTTAAGGGTGCTTGGGAAAACCCTTCTTATTGGCTGAGGGTGCCTGTCAAACCCTTGTTCTCTATCTTCGAGATCTACTAGTTGTTTTTGATCCATTGGTACTGCCAACTTGGCTTGTATTGTTCTATATCTGTAATGTTGATGACATCTATTTAGTGTTGGCTGTTGGGTGTCTTTGATCTATTTGCTTGCAACAACCCATTATTGGTTCCAAATTTGTGTAGTTTCCAGAGATTTTTGGTCCCTTCAAACCTGTTGTATGGGGTTTCTGGTCCCCTCAAAACCTGTTTATGCTAATAAAAAACATTTCAAAATCTTTTTTTCTTTGTGTAACAACTTTCCAATTCATCTCATATTATTTTGTATTTGTTTCCAAATAGAATAATAGTGTAAATAGTTTGATTGCCTTGTTTCTAGCTATATAATGATAAAACATATAAATTTATTAGTATCCAAGTTATAATTTATTTTGTTGTTGTAGGATATTTTAGGTTATAAACATAATTTTATGTGTATAAATATTATTTTATTAAATTATTTTCAAGGTGTACATGTTCTAAAGGAGTAGACATTAACCGGTATCAAAATAAGACCAAAGACTAAGAAAGCCACGAGTTGGTTTTGAAATAAACATTTCTCTTTGAAAATAAGTACACCATTTGAGTGAGATAACTAAACTTGCAAGTTGATTGTAGGCAATCACACAATGAGTTGCTAGAAAAGGACACATATATCAAGGATATAAGAAAATAAGGATTCTACCAAGAAGAGTGGATGAATACCTTGTTTTGAAGAGTAAATTATTGAAATGATATGCAAGATCACACATGATTATTATTTTTTAAATAATGAATTCTAATGGTTTTATATTATAATTTTAAAATGTATACCAAGGGCATGGGTGTCAATTTCTTCCAATGATGACTTATGATGGGGAATGGATTGTTGGCATTATGTGAACCAGTATGAGGACATAATGATATTGTATGTTGTCATTGATGTCAATATGTGATATGAAGAGAGAACCGGCATATGTGAGAACTAGTATATATGCCAAAGTAAAGCGGTATATTTGTTCAAGGTGAACCGACATGTCAAGGTGAACTGACATGTAGTCATGGGAACTGACACATGGAAGCATTGTATGACTACCGATTGGTAGGTAGTTTCCACTTCAGAATTTCCGGTTGGAGTATCTTAAGCCTGTGTGACTCAATCGATGATCTTTATGTGATGAAGTTAGCATGATAACGAAGAACAGATAGTGTTGCCACGTAAGCCTTGTGCGCATGAAGGATCTTGCATAAAGAAGAGTGTTCCTATCTACCTCGGGAATGTGCAAAGTCTATAAATGGTGATAACGTGTGATGGCTTATCAGCCGTCATGAAATCGATGGAAAACGAACGATGGAGAATGTCTTGAGATTGGATCAAGACTGTTGCATTCAATACAGTATGATCAATGGTCAGGATTGAACCATTTGAATTCCTTAACCTAACAGGTCTAGGGTTTAGGGTTTATGCTACTGACCTGTTTGTTGTCCTATAAGTTCGATGTTGTGATTCTTTCAGAGTTTGTTGGCAAAAGTTGTGTGTGTGTATCTAAGAGAAGAGATATGTGATTCTTGCCAGACTAGAGGAGAGAAGTCATATCTGCAGAGTGTAAGTGCAGAAGGTGAAGAGGAGCTTAAGCAGATTTGCATTGACATTGAGTGCTATTATCAGGTCATTGATATACCTGTTGATCTTTAACTACTTCAACAGTTGTGAAATCCCATAACAGGGTAGCCTTAACCGACTTGTTGAAAATCCTCTAATAGGGTAACTCGAAGCTATTGAGTTCATTGATATCCTTTAGCTATTGAGTTCTTGAAATCCTCTAACAAGGTACCCTTAACAGGGTTTAACCCTTTACTGGGTATTGTAGCCATCCCTTAATCGGGTGATCCCTAACAGGATTGGTTCCTAACAGAACCTATTGTATCTGTCTTTAATCGGACAAGGCTCCTAACAGAGCAGACTTCCAAAGAGTTCAAAAACAAGCTTGTGGGTATTCATCCCCACCGTGGTTTTTTCCAGTTGGGTTTCCACATGAAAAATATGTGCGTCATGTGTGATGTTTTCTTCATGTGATGTTATGATTGTTTTCTGATTAAGTGGTGATGCATGTTGATCTTGCTGTAATATGTACATCTTTGATGGTATAATTGCCTGTTCATGCATTAGAGTGAAATGGGAATGAAGAGTTAGATTATATGGGAAGATAAGTGTCAACCGATCTTTGCTTGTCTTAGTTACACTGGGTTTTGCCGGTTGAACTCTATTGAAGGACCGGTGTTGTTGTTTGTTTGTCAATGCATAAGTGTTAGTTGACAAACCGATTTAAGGTTGAGTTTTTACGTGTACTAATTCACCCCCCCTCTCAGTACCGGTTTGGTACTATTCGTTCATCATTAAGTTATCAATTGGTATCAAAGCATCCTCCAGGTCCTCTGTGTTGTAAGCTTAACCGCTTGAGGGAAAGATCCTGTTGTAATGATGAAGAGGGAAGGTCCAAAGTTTAACAAAGAAAATTTTAGTATATGGAAAGACAGAATGAAGATATACATCAGAAGCATGGGTGCTCAACACTGTAGCTATGTTGAGAATCCCTATGTTGCCCCTACGGATACTCTCACCGATGATCAAAAGAAAGAGATATAGGAGAATGGGCAAGTCATGAAAGCCCTAATCAGTAGTTTATCTGATATTGAGTTCATTGATGTCCGAGATAAGGTAAATCCCAAAGAGGTATGGGATGCTCTTGAAAATATCTATGGAGGTGATGAGTATGTAAACCAAGCTAAGGAAGAAAGCCTTAGAGGAAAGTTTGAAGACATGTGAATGGTTGAAGGTGAAACCATTCAACAGTATGGTATTAGAATCAAAACTATTGTCAGATATATCAAGAGTGCAGGTGGTAAAATGGAAGATTCCACTATGGTAAGCAAAGTCCTGAGATCCCTATTGCTGGTCTATGCAATAAGGGTTGCTGCTATTCAGGAGTTGAGATCAATAGACAAGACTAAGGTATCCTTGGACTCCATCATAGCAAAGTTGACAGCCTATGAGCTAAATAGTTTTGATGGCAGTGTTCAAAAGACTGAATTAGCTTTTAGAGCTTCTGCTGTACCATCCAGGAAAGGAAAAGAAGCAAGCACTAGTGGTGAACCAAGACAGAGCAAAGTAATGGATGATGAGGATTTTCTGATAGAATTTGAAGCTCTTCTTGCCAGGAATTTTCCAAAAGGAACCGGTAAATACAGAGGTAAGCTCCCTTTGAAATGTTTTTCATGTAACCGGATAGGACATATTGCTATGAAATGTCCTAATAGTGACAACAAGGATAAACCGGAAAGATTCAGGGAATTCAAAGGAGGAAACTGGAGAAACTATTTTGCTGCAGTTGATGAAGGCGTCACAGATGAGGAATCAGAAGATGAAGAGAATGAAGACATTGTGTTTGTTGCTGTAAAGGAAGATGTGTTAGACAAGAAGGCTCTTGTCTCCCGCTTTGATAATTCCAATGAGTGGATTATTGATAGTGGTTGCTCACACTATATGACTGGTGACCGGAGCAAGTTTCTATCCTTGGAAGAGTATGATGGTCGTGTGGTTCGTTTTGGCAATGATGCACCATGTATGGTTAAAGGAAAAGGGTCCATCTCTCTGAATGGAAAGAGTAGTGCTGACAATGTGTATTGGGTTGATGGTCGCAGACACAACCTTTTGAGTGTTGCCCAGCTGAATGACAGTGGCCTCACTCTGGAATTCAAGAATGGAATCTGCAGAATCAAAGGAAAAGATGGTGAATTGGTGGCCACTGACATGCAGACCAAAGGTAACCTATTTCATCTGAATGCAAATATAAGTACATGTCTCATGGCTAAGTTTGATGATAGCTGGATATGGCATAGGAGACTCTGCCATGTAAACTTTGATAACATTGTGAAGGCTAGTAAGATCAAGGTAGTTAGAGGGTTGCCGGTGCTAAGCAAACCAGATAATACCTTGTGTAGAGAGTATCAATTGGGGAAAATGTCTTCCTCAACATTTAAAGGTAAATCTTTCACTACTAACAACTTGCTTGATCTTGTGCATACTGATTTGTGTGGTCCTATGAAAACTAGAAGTATGCAGGGTGATAGGCACTTCATGATTCTCACTAATGACTGCTCAAGAATGATGTGGGTCACATTCTTGAAAGACAAGTCTGAAGCCTTTGTGAAGTTCAAAGCTTTCAGAGCATTAGTGGAGAAGGAAAGTAGTAAAAGTATCAAGTGTCTCAAAACTGATCAAGGAGGGGAATTCACTTCCGGTGAATTCAACAAGTATTGTGAAGGATTTGGCATTAAGAGCCAACTATCTGCCCCCCAGACTCCACAACAGAATGGCCTAGCAGAGAGGAATAATCAGACTATGGTTGAGGCAACTAGAACCATGTTGATTCAAGGAAAAGTGGCTCACACCTTTTGGAGAGAAGCGGTAAGCACCGCAGTCTACACAATGAACCAGGTACTCATCAAGAAAGGTAAGGATAAAACTCCTTATGAGTATTGGACTAGTAAGACACTTGTGGTTACCTACTTTAGGGTATTTGGTAGCAAATGTTACATCAAGAGGAGTGAACATTAGGGCAAGTTTGAAGCTAAATGTGACGAGGGAATATTCCTAGGATATTCCACCAAGAGTAAAGCTCTCAAGTGTTTCAACAATAGGACTCAGAGAATTATGGAAAGTATCAATGTGAGAGTTGATGAAACCTCTGAGAAACCGGAAGAAACAGGCAGTGAGCAAGCTATAAATGAACCGGTTGCAACCTTCTAGGAACCAATTGTCAGTCAACCAAGTACCAGTAACAGTGTTCCTGAACCGGTGAATGTTGATATTGATGAAGATGAGGATGAAGAGGAAAAGCAAGAAGAACCAGTCAAAGACTATTCCTCGGTATGTCAAGCTAAATCATGATCCTAAGCAGATCATAGGAGATAAGGATGTAGGAATCCTTACAAGAAGAAAGATCAGAGAAAACTCATGTTTGATCTCTGAATTTGAGCCTAAGTCATTCAAAGAGGCTCATAAAGATGAAGACTGGATCAAGGCAATGGAAGAGGAACTTGACCAGATAGAGAAAAATGGTACATGGTCCTTGGTACCCAAACCGGAACATAAAAATGTCATTGGCACCAAATGGGTGTTCAGAAACAAGCTGAATGAGGATGGCACTGTGATTAGGAACAAAGCTAGATTAGTGTACAAAGGATATGCTCAAGAAGAAGGAGAAGACTATGGAGAAACCTTTGCTCCTATAGCCAGATTGGAAGGAGTTCATATGCTTCTTGCATATGCCGCTTTTAAAGCATTCAAGGTATATCAAATGGATGTAAAATCTACATTCCTAAATGGTGTACTTGAAGAGGAGGTGTATATAGAGCAACCATATGGGTTTTCCCTATCTGAAGACAGTGATATAGTGTGTAGGCTACATAAAGCCTTATATGGTCTAAAGCAGGCACCTAGAGCATGGTATGAACGTCTACATTCCCATCTTGTGAAGATTGGATTTGAGAGAACAAGTGAAGATAGCAATATCTACTTGAAATCTAAAGGAGATCAGATCCTGATCTGTGAAGTTTTTGTTGATGACATTATCTTTGGTGGAGATGACAAGATGAGTCATGAGTTTGCTGATGAGATGAAGGAAGAGTTTGAGATGTCACTCATGTCAAAGAGGTGTTGAAGACCTTTGGCATGGAAGATAGAAAACCAGTTGGTACACTGATGGTGACCGGTTGCAAATTATCAAAAGAGGATGATTCCACATTGGCTGATGAGAAGGAATACCGATCAATGATTGGTAAGTTGCATTATGTAGTGTATAGCAGACCAGATATTGCACATGCATTTGGAATTACTGCAAGGTTCCAAAAAAATCCAAGAGAATCCCACTTGGTTGCAGTCAAGAGGATTCTTAGGTATCTGAAGGGAATAGTTGACTATGGATTGTGGTACCCATATAGCAATGATTTCAATCTGAAAGTATTCATAGATGCTGATTGGGCAGGTAATGTGGATGATCAGAAAAGCACAACCGGTGGTGCATTCTTTCTCGGTGGTAGATTGGTCTCATGGATGAGTAAGAAGTAGAGCTATATCTCTGAGTCTACAACGGAAGCAGAGTATGTTGTAGCTTTCATGAACTGCACTCAGACAATCTGGATGAAGCATGTATTAGATGGCTTAAAAATCCCTGTATCTGAACTAGTAAGTATATTCTGTGATAACACAAGTGCTATCAATATTTCAAAGAATTCGGTTTTACATTCTAGAACCAAGCATTTTGAGCTTAAGTATCATTTCTTGAGCGAAAAGGTTCAGAATAAAGAGATTGCACTGGAACATGTTTCCAGTAAGGAGCAGTTAGCAGACATATTCACCAAGCCTCTCCCAAAGACTACATTTGTGTATTTAAGAGGTGAATTGGGGGTACTGCCCCTTCAGGAGGTAAATTAATAGTATTTGTTCCACATCAGTCAGGTATTGCATAGTCAATTTTTTTTTTATTGATGTGTTGAAGGATGCTACTCCTTAGGGGGAGCAGCATAATGGAACAGGGATGTTTGTGCCTCCACTTTGGCATTGTTGTCAAAGGGGGAGAAGAAGTGTAGCGGAGAAGATATCTGTAGAAATTGGGGAGAAGATGAGTTTGCAGAAAGATATCTTTGTATATTGCAATCAATGCTAAAGGGGGAGATTGTTGGAATTATGTGAACCGGTATGAGGACATAATGATATTGTATGTTGTCATTGATGTCAATATGTGATATGAAGAGAGAACCGGCATATGTGAGAACTGGTATATATGCCAAAGTAAAGCGGTATATTTGTTCAAGGTGAACTGACATGTCAAGGTGAACTGGCATGTAGTCATGGGAACCGACACATGGAAGCATTGTATGACTACCGGTTGGTAGGTAGTTTCCACTTCAGGATTTCCAGTTGGAGTATCTTAAGCCTGTGTGACTCAATCAGTGATCTTTATGTGATGAAGTTAGCATGATAACGAAGAACAGATAGTGTTGCCACGTAAGCCTTGTGCGCATGAAGGATCTTGCATAAAGAAGAGTGCTCCTATCTACCTCAGGAATGTGTGAAGTCTGTAAATGGTGATAACGTGTGATGGCTTATCAGTCGCCATGAAATCATTAGAAAATGAATGATGGAGAATGTCTTGAGATTGGATCAAGACTGTTGCATTCAATATAGTATGATCAACGGTCAGGATTGAACCGTTTGAATTCCTTAACCTAACAGGTCTAGGGTTTAGGGTTTATGCTACCGGCCTATCTATTGTCCTATAAGGTCAATGTTGTGATTCTTTCAGAGTTTGTTGGCAAAAGTTGTGTGTGTGTATCTAAGAGAAGAGATACGTGATTCTTGCCAAACTAGAGGAGAGAAGTCATATCTGCAGAGTGTAAGTGCAGAAGGTGAAGAGGAGCTTAAGAGGATCTGCATTGGCATTGAGTGCTATTATCAGGTCATTGATATACCTATTGATCTTTAACTACTTCAATAGTTGTGAAATCCCCTAATAGGGTAGCCTTAATCGGCTTGTTGAAAATCCTCTAACAGGGTAACTTGAAGCTATTGAGTTCATTGATATCCTTTAGCTATTGAGTTCTTGAAATCCTCTAACAAGGTACCCTTAATAGGGTTTAACCCTTAACCGGGTATTGTAGCCATCCCTTAACTGGGTGATCCCTAGTAGGATCGGTTCCTAATAGAACCTATTGTATCTGTCTTTAACCGGATAAGGCTCCTAACAGAGCAGATTTCCAAAGAGTTCAAAAACAAGCTTGTGGCTATTCATCCCCATCGTGGTTCTTCCCAGTTGGGTTTCCACGTGAAAAATATGTGTGTCATGTGTGATGTTTTCTTCATGTGATGTTATGATTGTTTTCTGATTAAGTGGTGATGCATGTTTATCTTGCTGTAATATGTACATCTTTGATGGTAGAATTGCTTGTTCATGCATTAGAGTGAAATGGGAATGAAGAGTTAGATTATATGGGAAGATAAGTGTCAACCAGTCTTTGCTTGTCTTAGTTACACTGGGTTTTGCCGGTTGAACTTTGTTGAAGGACCGGTGCTATTGTTTGTCTGTCAATACATAAGTGTTAGTTGACAAACCAGTTTAAGGTTGAGTTTTTGCCTATACTGATTCACCCCCCCTCTCAGTACCGGTTTGGTACTATTCGTTCATCATTAAGTTATCATGAATTGGAAAGGATGGATATGAATACTTCAATCCATTGTATTGAAATAAAATTTCACCAATTTATATCCTTGGTTATAGAACCATAAAGATTGGAGAGATATCTTAGGGTCTCCACCATGTAGAATTTTTTGGGGAGGAAATAATTTCTCCAATATTATTTTATTAAAGGCTCAAGATGATTGCATACTATTTCTTAAACACGAGCAATACTTTAAGAAATAATATGGAATAAAAAAATTACTTCAAGAGAGAAAAAGAAGAAACCACTCATGAAGACAAAGAGAAGAAAAAAGCTAAGGCACACACAAGGAAATTGGTGAGAAAAATTATTTGAATATGTGTAAATATAACACTATTGTTTGCATTGCAAGTTTGGAGGACATGGATGTTGAGTGTTGTAGGCTCCATCTTGATATTCACCCAAATAAAGGTAAAGGCAAGAGAGGAAAACCACTTGGGAATTAAGAGCATGCCAAAACACCAAGTTCAAAGAGAGGGTAGCTCTCACATAATAGTACACCATTAATGAATAGTAATTGTATGCCATAGAGGTAAAATGTATTAGGTAAAAGAAAATTTCAATCTTCACATTTCTTGTATTTTTTGAATGTTATCATATTTATTTATTTTTTATTTGAAACTTAGAAAAGGTACTATAATTAGATCTATCAAATTTCCACAATCCATGATGCTAATTGTAATTAGTTTTTGGATTCAACTAGGTAAGAACTTTTGCATCAATGTTTCGGGTCACACTCTGTAAACCATCATCAGGATGAAAGAGAACAATCGAAGAAAAATACATGACATAATTAGCTTAGATACTATGTGTTGGCATTATAACAGACAAAGGGAGATTGTTGGCATTTCAATAAGGATATTGAGAAGGTTGTTGATGATTGTAGCATAGGAAATAGGAAATCATCACAAAACAAGATAAACATACTAATCATTAGCTCAATCACAAATGCATAACTGCAATGATCTATCCTAAACAACACTCAATAGAGACATGAAATAAAAACATTCAAAAGCAAAGACATATGCAAACCAATAGCAGATTTGAATGCTCCTTCATGCGTCTCCATTGTTCTTCTTTCCTCTCCAAATAGCTTTGTTGTGGATCTCACCTACTAGTGCATACACACAATTGAAAGCAAGTAGACGAGATTTTTGATCAAGAGTACTAGAAGCGTAAATTCGATAGTCTGATTACCAATTATTCTCATTATTAGCCAAGATTGAAGAAATTCATCCAATTTATAGAAGAATTGGAGAGATGACAAGATTAGCATGATAGTGATTCAAATGGAAATTCAAATCAAGAATAGCAAAATTATGACATGTCTATGACAAATTGCTATGCAAGGATTTATGACAATTTATGACAAATTTCTATGCAAAGATTTATGACAATTTATGACAAATTTCTATGCAAGGATTTATTGATTGTCAATTATGACAAATTATGACAAATTTCTATGTCATTTCCATGAATTTAGGAGAGAAATAGGAGGAAATTGAAATTAGGAATTAGAAATTTAAGAAATTAGAAAATGAGGAATTTAGGAATTAAGAAATTAGGTAAATTAATTAATAATTTGTCATTTATTAATTAATTCACAAAAAGAGGAATAATTAGCCAATTAAATGAACATTTAATTGCGATGAGAAGACTTAGGATAAATAAATAATTTATTAATCCTAGAGAGAGAAATGACAAACAAGGTTAAATGATTAAATCACAAAACCCTAGAAGATGAATTAGGTCTTGATGAAAGATAATTGACTCGATTCGATTTGATTTTGGATTGATAAATGACCAATGTGATAAATGATTTGATTGAGAAAATGCGCCAATTGATGAGGAACAATGACAAATTGATCCAAATTGACACGATTGAAAAGGACAAGGATCGATGACGAATCGATCGCAATATGACAAGATTGACAAGGACAAAGATCGACCAAAATCATGACTGAAGATTGTTGTCAACAAGACCAAATTCGAAAGCGAGACAGATGAAGAATGTAGAAGAATGACTCGATGCTCGCAAATGATAAAAACCAAGTGCGTGACATAGGAGAAATGTTAATGCGACGCAAAAACCTAAAATGAGGCAATGCGCAAATGTTAAAGTATGACTCCGCAAGCGTTGACCATTTTTAGGTGTCTACATTTTGCCCCTCTTTGAGACAATGCGATTTTAAGCGTTGTTTCAAAGAACAATAATGAAAATGCCCCAGACAATAATAATGACATATGCATGCCCCCTCGAGGAATTGGCCAGAAATGTCGAGAAAAGAGGCCAATTGAACGATAAAAATGATAGGATCGAACGGACTGACAATCAGATACCGGATGCATGAAGGACCAGCAACTGAAGATGCAAAGGACCACGACCAACATAAGATGGAGAGGGTGCACATCCATTTATGTACTAACAAAGAGCTATAAATGAGGCCAAGAGAGTGAAAAAGTGCTCATTTGCACTAGCCAAGGAGGAGAATTTGTTGCTCTGGACAAGAACACTTGCAGAGAGATGGCGAACATTCCAATGGCGGATCACCTCGGGGAACATGTATGCACATTCAGATGACCAGATGACGCAGGAGCAGTGGTATGGATCTCAAATACCCATGTTTTCAATTTCAAGAATTTTGATCGCTTGCGGGACATTGCGGGGCCCACAGGGGATGCAGAAAAGGACTCCTGCGCTTCTGTAGTGTCTTCTGCGCTTGTGCAGGGTCTTCTGCACTTGTGTAAGGTCTTCTACGCTTGTGTATGTTACATAGGCATAGGTTACATGACACAGGTGCAGGTTACATGACACAGGCGCAGGTTCCTTGACACAGGCGCAGTTGTGCATTGGGAACTCAATTTTGGTCCAAAACGACATACGAATGATCCAAAAAGTGGGGATAAGGGTAGGATAGGTCAGATGAGATGAAAAACACCCTGATTTGGGCATGAAAATGAGGAAAGGCAACCCGTAGGAGCAAACCCTAAAACTGACAAAATATGCCCCAATTGTGATGCAAAGTCGACAATATCCATTGATCACATGGGAGAACCGACTTGACTGCTTCATGTTATGACATAGACTCAGAAGCATGGACATAGATACATTAGCAGGACTTGGGATAGGAGGGACATCATCTTTGAGACATGGCAGGGATGAGGAGGATAGAGTGAGCACCCAGTGACAGAGGCACGTGCTCCTTATGACGGACATATGACATTATGTAGTTTGATATTATATAGTCATCCTGCAGGCCATATTTAGGACAGACAGTCCGATTTTGTACTCCGATATGATTTTGATATATGATATGACATGCATCGATATGATGGGATGCAATGTGTTATGACTTATAGTTATTTTCCATGTATGGATGACTTATGCATTGTTTATGTACCATTGTGGAACATGTATGGATGTATTTTTTTTATGTGTTTTTGATGCATTTAGAATATGAAATGGATAAAATGCTTGATATAATGCTCAATGTAATGTTTTGATATAATGCAAATGTACTAACCAAACGGATGCAGGGTGCAACATGTATGTTTGGAAATCAGAGCACTAGACTGAACTGACTATCCGAATTGACGGAAGAAATGTTAGTAAGAAGAAAATGAGACAGAGGACAATTAGAGATGAAGAAAAACTTGCTTTCAGTAATGCACTTTGTAGGTGATAAACTTTATTTTTATGTAGCAAAATGGATGCGTAGCATCATGACATTGAAGGCCAGAGCTGAAATGCAACCCTTTTTGCAAAAGATAGACACATCACAGACAAACAATAATCACAAAAAAAAGAAAGGGACCATGATCCATCCTGGTCACTCTAAATCACTCAGTGACATCATCGAGCAACATAGGAACATGATCGAAGATAAATCAATAAAAAGATAAGATGCACAAATTCCAACAAATCAAACAAACACCTTGATCTTCATTGTCAAAAGTTGAAAGTGTTGATAGGATGATCATGCTGTCTGGTTTCAGGACATGCGGCACCCCGTCTAAGACAGGACACAGTCTGGTTTCGAGTATACCACACCCTGTATAAGACCCATGATAGTAGAGACAAGGACAAATGATTTTGATGGTTGATTGATATGACAACTCGGATCAGTTTGAATGTTTGGTTTGAGTAAAAAGTTCATCTGTTAAAGCGTGATTTCATTAAAGCACAGGGTGCGATTGCGAGTTGTTGGATGTATACTCAGTGAGCTGTCTATGCACAAAAAGAGATCCTTTATTGCAAAATGCGTGTTTTTGGATGTTAATGTTTTTGAAATGTTTTTGTTCATTTTTTCAGGACTTTTTATGATTTTTTTAAGATTTTAGAGATTTTCATTTTTTCAATTTTTAGATATTTTCTCAAGACATTTTTCAATTTTTTTAAGAGATTTTTTCAGGACATTATATGATTTTTTTGAGATTTTTTCAGGACATTTTTCAATTTTTTTAAGAGATTTTTTCAAGACATTATATAATTTTTTATTTTTTATTTTTTAATTTATTTCAGGACATTTTTCCAATTTTAGGGATTTTGCCCCCAGTGTCTAGCAAGGCAAGGAATATGACAGGTGAATAAATAGGCTTTCTGAAATGATGGTGGATAGAGGGAAGACAAAGGCCTTTTATCATGGAGACAATACATATGCAATTTTGAAGGGCTATTGCGTGATGGGACAAGAGACTGGATATGACAATGTAAAGCAGTGAGATGGCATGAGGGACATGTCAAGAGGTTTTTTTTTTTTTGAAACTATGTTTTGCATTTCGCGTCCTTATGACAGACCAAGATCAAGGAATGAAAAAGAGTGTATGGATAGTGATAAGATATGGATAGGATAAGCAAGACCAAGAATGGATAAGGGACATGGACTGAAAGTCGAGATTGGCTAAGGGATAGTGGCAGAAAGTTGCAATAAGCCAGGGAATATGGATGAAAGGTTATAATAAGCAAATGGATAAAGACCAAAAGCTATGATAGACTGAAAGCTGCAAACAAGATCCTTGATGCTCATGAAGATCGTCAGCCTTGTCAAGATCAAATGTGGAAAGGGAAAATGGACATGAGGGACAATAGGATAATGGAGGAGTATGACATGGTATGATAGGATAATGGAACAATGAAGGACAAAAGGATATGATAGGAGGAAACCTGTCCCCAAGTGTGGTGTGCAAGAAGTTCATAGATTACGCATGATGCCTGTTTGCCAGGTTTTCATCATGGTACTTGCCCAAGGCGCCTGTTTACCAGGTTTTCACCAGTGAACGAATTATTTTTCTTTACTTTTTTTCTTTTTCTTTTTTTTTTTTTCACTTTTTTGATTTTTTTGTATTTTGACTTTTTCAATTTTTTTGACTTTTTCAATAGAAGACGGACACGTGATAGGGGATGGAAGAAGGACTCAAGCATATTATTGTTTGGATAGTAACCTTGTAATAAATGGACCATGACCTTTAAAAGTATGCTCAAAGATGTTGGTAGGATAAGGACATGGAAAAATAAGATGAAACTAAGGCAAGGATTTATGCAAAGGATTGGATCAAAGGGATCGAATGATGGAAAATATGCATTGGATAATAGGTAGGGTATTGGAAGAATTGTTAGCTTGAGTGGATTTAGTTGAAGGAAAGATTGACATTGGTACACATCTTGAGGGGTGATGGACTGATGGAGAAAAAATGTATTTTGGATATTGAGATTTTGACGAAAGAAAGGCTATGGATTTTGGGACATAAGGGCCCAAAATAGATGAAGGAGGTGATGGAGGAACAAATTTGAGAGGTTTGGATGGAGGAATAGAAATTTTGGATGCCAAGTTGGATGTTTCTTTAGGCTTTTGTGCTTCAAGGAGTTGCTTAGGGATCCACATGGTTTTTGATTTTTCATGCTTTTGTGGTTCCTTAGAGTGCATTGCTTGCACAAGGGATTTAGGAACCCATATAGATTTTGACTTTTGTTTTTTAGAAATGGGCCTTTGTGACCTTTTGGATTTTTCCTTTTCTTTTTGGATCATATTTTTCTTTGGTTTGACATGTTGATTAGATTGGACATGTTGATCCTTGAATACATGTAGATTTTTAGACTTATGACTTTTATACTTGGCATCCAAATTGCTTGGAGGGGGAAAGGAATGCATGGATGGATATGAATGAAATAGAGTTCTTTTGGATGGATGAAATTTACTCAAGGATGTGTGCCTTTGCTGACCTTGCATAGATGATGAAGGGATATAAGGACCTAAGATGGATGGAAGGGATGATGGGGAAGGTGTATGTTTTGATTTTGATGGAGGGATACCAACATCTTGAGAGTGAGCTCTGTAGACATGACCCTTAAGATCTTCTTTGATATGGAGAGATTCTTTCTTGTGAAGGTCTACTCCTTTTCCTTTATGAATATCTTGACTTGTAGGATACTCTTTTCTTTGGGAAGAAGACGCGAGTCCATTATGAGGTGGATATGATATGAGAGAAATAATGAGATCTTGAAGTGGATCGGATTTCACCAAAGTGGAAGAACCCATTATGCATGTTGAGGGTTCATGAACATCTTGCACTAACATGTTAGAATCATGAGGGGGATTAGGATCATGAGGGGGACTAGGATTGTGTAGTGGACATGGTTCAATGACAGGCTCTTCAAGAGATGGAATGGGAGAAATAATGGGATCATCACAAGAAATATGATCTTGGAGTGGATATGCTGGATTAAGACAAGGAGATGGAGGAACAAAAGGATCTTGTGGAGGATTTAAAGGAATAATTTGGTCTTGTGTTGGAAATGAATTTGGAAGGATACTTTGATCTTGACAAGGAGGAAGATCATTGGAATCCTCTTTAAAGGTGCTTTGCTCTTAACTTTCAATGGGATCATCGGAAAGGATGGAAGGGATATCTGGAATGTCAATGGGATTTGAAAGGACATTTTTTTCATGAAATGGAAGGGGATCATTTGGGATTGGATGGACTGGGATATCTTGATCTTGCTCAGGGAATGGAGTGTCAATAGGACTTTGGATAGGATGGACAAGAATAGGGGAATCATCATGAGTGTCTGGGGAAATGGGATCTTGGTCAAAAATTGGATGGGATGATAAGGTTTTAGGATCTTGATCTTGATTTTCTTTAGGACTCATTTCTTCATGCTCTAAATTATCCTCTTGACATGAGGTTGGACTTTGGATATGCATGGGGGATTCTGACAAGGAATCAATGTTTTGGCATGAAGGAGATGCACTTTGAACATTTATGATGGATTCTGGCAAGGAATCAATGCTTGAACATGAGGAAGAAGGACTTCGAATGGGGTCCTCTAAAACAGGTAATGGCAATAAAGTGCATGGTGGCATTGGGTCTTGTATTTCTGAAACATGACAAGGATGTGCATCATGAATTGGATTATCTTGGCAATCAATTATGGATAGTCCTTGGATAATTGCATCCTTGGGGGTATTCTTTGATGAGGACAATATAGAAGGTTCTTGTGAAACTTCTAGAGGTGTAGGGATAGATGCCACTGGAGAGTCAATTTGTTTGCAGGGGGATGAGGCATTGCTAGACATAATTGTATTATTTTGATCCTCCTCAAAGAACTCACTTGGTAGTTTCCTTAAGAGCATTGCAATAAAGCCACCTTTCTTTCGAGGTTTTGACATGATTGGATCTAGAATTTGAACTTGTTTTTGATTTGATGTCATGTTTTGATATTGGACTTGGTTCAATTGTTTCGACATGTTTGAAAGTTGGCTTGGTGTGGGCTGCAACCTTTTTTTTTGAATGTTTGGTTGTTGTTGTTGACATTGATATTCCACCATTGGTTGAACCACTTGTTGACATTGTATAGTTGGTTGCACATAATGTTGAAATGGGACCATTGGTTGTGTTGGTTGTATATGTTGAACAATTGGTTGAACCATTGGTTGAAAATCTGATTGATAGTAAACACCTTCTTGTTCTTGTTGTGGAGGCACATAATGTTGAAATTGATGTTGTCTCTTTTCTTGAAATTGTTTCATCATCTCTATTTGGGAGAGGAGAGCTGGTATGTCTGATCGTTCGATAAGAGATCTTACATCAATTGGCTCAATATTTGGATTTCGACCTGGAAATTTTTGAAACATTTTGGACATTTGTGATCTATTCTTCGCAATGTTTTTCACTCTTTGTTCCAAAAGCTCATTTTCTTGAGCTAGTTTCTCCTCTAGTTTTTGTATTTGGAGACTTGTTTCATCATAAAAAGTTTGAGCAACGTTGCTTTGTTGTTGGGTTGGATATAATTGTGATTGCATTGTTAGTTGATATGTCAAACTTTGTTGCATCATTGGTGCTTGGAACCTTGTTTGAATAGACATGTCACTATGCAATGTTTTTGGGATTTTTCAAGGATAATGTATGATATGCAACTAAATGCAAACTAGATAGACGAGCACGCAATCTATGTTTTTGGTTGTTTTTCAAGATTTTGACAAACTTTTTGGAATGCAAATCTAAAAGAGACCCTTAGGAAATTGAAATGATGTCTAGACCTCAAAGGACAAAAGGACAAAATGACAAAGTCTCCCCTATATGCTTGGATACTAATCTAGGTTTGACCAAATGGCAATAATGACATAAAGAGAAATGGCTTGACAAGGTCTAGACTTCTTAACAATGACTTAGGGTTTAACAAAGATTTGGATTACTCAAGTATGGCCAAAACCTGGTTTTTGGCACTATATGCAAAGGGACAATTACTATGCAAATGACCTAATATGATATGATAATGACCTAAGCTTAATGAAGAGACCTAGGGTAAGCAATGTAAATGTATGACAATGATATGACTTTAATGCAAGAGGACATATGCAAATGGATGACTCTTATTGATATGCAAAGGAATATGACTTAGGTGAAACCTAACCTTGGTACTTGACAATGACTTTTGCAAAATGCAACCTATGATGAACTTAAATGTAAGTGACATGAATGTTGAGACAAGATTTTGAACAATATTTGACAACCATGTTTGAAGATGAGTTTTGAACCTTGATAAACTTTTGTTGGATGAATGTCTCTTGTGTTTAAACTTATGTTGGATCAATTTGTCTTGCTTTTGAAATGGGATGCAATTCAACTTTTGACAAGCAAAGAATACAAGATATTGCAACTTAGACTCAAGACAATCATGCTCATTTCCACATTTCTTATGGTAGGCAAAGACATTAGGTACTTGAGAGGTAGACTCATTATGGGATTCAAGGAGAATACATAGATGCTTGACCCCACGGGCTCCCCTCCACGACACTCACTTCTCAGGGCAGCCAAGCATCAGTCCCCATGGAAATCTCCCCATGGCGAACTTAGTATCTCTTCCAAGTATCCGAATTTGTCCTTCTCAAGCAACTAGAAGGGTTTTTGGCCTCTAAAACAAGGTGTTTAGTAAGGATTTTTGTTAAGCATTACTCCTTGATGTCACGCAAGCATGATTGAGACATTAAGCCCATCAAGATACCAAACAAATGTAGTCGCGCAAGCATGATTTAGACCAAGAGGCCCTACTTAGATGTTGATATGAGAAAGAGTTCAAGGGTCATCACTTCCCAAGTAACTGCAATTCCCATGCAACACTTCCTTCAAAGCATTCGCTCATCAAGTATTTTTTTATAGTGAGTTAGAATGCCAAGGAATTCTAGCCGTACTCACTTTGGGTCATTCCGTTCTCACGATTATCACTTGCTTGCAAAAGCAAAGTGGTTGGGAAGGCAGGCCCTCTAAAGGAGACAAACAATCAAAGACATGAGCATGGTATCAAAGATTTGGATTTCTGATCACCCTAAGAAGGATGAGAGCATACTCTCCTACTCCAATGTCACACTCAATCAATCAAAGCACAAACATGTTCATTCCAACCTATTTAAAAATCACTAAGTGCCTAATTAAAAATCACAAACATAAAGTTTGGTTGTTTCTCCAAGGCAACCTGCAAAAACCCGAGTTAGAAGTTTGATTTGTTGTCTTTGACTATCGATTCTGCATAACACATGTTAGTAGTTTGATTTATTGTCTTTTCCATGCGTATGCCAAGATTTTGCACAGATAATTAGTACCAAAATCCAAAGCACAGAAAACAGAATGCAAAAACTAAACAAATTTCAAATAAAACACTGCATTTTTACCTTTGATCTGGACTTTACACAGGCACATAACCCATGACACAGGCACAGAATGCAGAACACAAGTGCAGACAGTCTTCAACACAGGCGTAGAATGCTTAACATAGGCGCAAGTTGCTTCACACAGGTGTAGAAGTCTCCAGAAAACCCTGCACGACCCTGTTTTTGGGTTTTTGGCCTGCAAAATCAACTTGAAAGCACTCCAAAACATAGTTAAAGGGTTAGATGGTTAGCGTTCACGTCGGGTTCACCAATTAATGTAGCATAGGAAATAGGAAATCATCACAAAACAAGATAAACATACTAATCATTAGCTCAATCACAAATGCATAACTGCAATGATCTATCCTAAACAACACTCAATAGAGACATGAAATAAAAACATTCAAAAGCAAAGACATATGCAAACCAATAGCAGATTTGAATGCTCCTTCATGCATCTCCATTGTTCTTCTTTCCTCTCCAAATAGCTTTGTTGTGGATCTCACCTACTAGTGCATACACACAATTGAAAGCAAGTAGACGAGATTTTTGATCAAGAGTACTAGAAGCGTAAATTCGATAGTCTGATTACCAATTATTCTCATTATTAGCCGAGATTGAAGAAATTCATCCAATTTATAGAAGAATTGGAGAGATGACAAGATTAGCATGATAGTGATTCGAATGGAAATTCAAATCAAGAATAGCAAAATTATGACATGTCTATGACAAATTGCTATGCAAGGATTTATGACAATTTATGACAAATTTCTATGCAAAGATTTATGACAATTTATGACAAATTTCTATGCAAGGATTTATTGATTGTCAATTATGACAAATTATGACAAATTTCTATGTCATTTCCATGAATTTAGGAGAGAAATAGGAGGAAATTGAAATTAGGAATTAGAAAATTAAGAAATTAGAAAATGAGGAATTTAGGAATTAAGAAATTAGGTAAATTAATTAATAATTTGTCATTTATTAATTAATTCACAAAAAGAGGAATAATTAGCCAATTAAATGAACATTTAATTGCGATGAGAAGACTTAGGATAAATAAATAATTTATTAATCCTAGAGAGAGAAATGACAAACAAGGTTAAATGATTAAATCACAAAACCCTAGAAGATGAATTAGGTCTTGATGAAAGATAATTGACTCGATTCGATTTGATTTTGGATTGATAAATGACCAATGTGATAAATGATTTGATTGAGAAAATGCGCCAATTGATGAGGAACAATGACAAATTGATCCAAATTGACACGATTGAAAAGGACAAGGATCGATGACAAATCGATCGCAATATGACAAGATTGACAAGGACAAAGATCGACCAAAATCATGACTGAAGATTGTTGTCGACAAGACCAAATTTGAAAGCGAGATAGATGAAGAATGCAGAAGAATGACTCGATGCTCGCAAATGATAAAAACCAAGTGCGTGACATAGGAGAAATGTTAATGCGATGCAAAAACCTAAAATGAGGCAATGCGCAAATGTTAAAGTATGACTCCGCAAGCGTTGACCATTTTTAGGTGTCTACAATGATTATGGATATAACTGATTAAGGATGGTTACTATCTTAATATTATTATTTTGTCATTGATGTCAAGAAATTGATTTTCTATTTTAGTATGGTGTTGCCATATCTTAAGAAGTATGATTTGATGAGTACAAAGATGTCGGTAAAAGAGATAGAAAGAATGTGATGAATAAGGGGAGGAATAAGTTATTCAATGGGCAACTATTACCGAGTTAGACAATGATGAGCTCATGATGTTTAGATTGTTTTGATATCCTACATATGTTGTTGATTGTAAGGTTGATACTATACTATGTTACCGGGCAAAGAACCTAGTCGGTAAACCCTAAGGAACCTAGTCGGTAAACCCTAAGGTTATCGCTATCGGTTAATGAAGGCAGAATGTCTACCGAGTGAAGTTTAGTATTTACCGAGTTGCAACCGAGTAATAACAAAATACATTGAATGAATAAAAGCATTATTTAATGAAGGAAGTTGATGAGCTAGTTATGATTAAATGATTGGTATGCCGTGAATGGAGTTTGTTAAAGAATCTATGGCAAAGGAAAATTGGCAGGAAGATCTACAGCTCAGATTGAACCGCAATACCCTAGCACAAGTTCCAAGAAATGTATGCAAGTTCCAAGGCGGGGTAAAATGTTTTTAGATCGAAGGATACATTGAACCTAGTCAAGTTTGAAGATCTAATGGCTATGATTGATCATGGGAAATGTGATCAAGGAGATTAAGCGGTTGACAAATTGCTTATAAATAATGAACTGTTGATAAACAATGTATGCGGGAAAGTGTATGCATAGGGATGCTACATAGTGATTACCAAGCATAGAAGCTTGAAGACCTGTTTGAATAATAGAGTATAGAGCCTAGCAGATAGATTTTTATTACTGTTATTTTGTAAAGTGACAGAAAATCTCTTAACCGAGTAGACTTAACAGTCTTATTTGTAAAATCCTCTAGCAAGGTGACATTCTAATTGAGTGTTTGAAATCCTTTAACAAGGTCACTTCTAACAAGGTGAAGATCCTAACAGATCTGAGGAAAATCCCTTAACCGGGTCACATTTAGAAATGTGTTTGTAATCTTTAACAGGATTTGCTTTTAACCGAACATACTCTAGAAGAGTATATTTCTTTGTGGGTTCGAAATCCCATAGTGGTTTTTCCCTATTTGGGTTTCCACGTTAAATCTGGTGTTATGAGTTTTATGATGTTTATATGCTTTTGAGTTTGCATGCTTAGCATTTTTGGTTATATTACTGAAGTATATGTTACCGAGGTTGAATCTATTATTTTTCTAGAAGATTAAGTTTGTATGATTCACCCCCCCCCCCCTCTCATCTTATTAGCTTGGCATCTATACTTAACATTAAGTATCAGAACTATCAATTGGTATCAGAGCCTTGGACTCTAGAAGAAAAAGTTTAAAGGCACTTGAGGAAAAGATCTAAAGATGTATAAGAGGGATGCACCAAAGCTGAACAAGTCAAGTTTCTCTACATGGCAGAAAAGGATGAAGCTGCACATATCAGGAGTTGGAGAATATGTTGTATATTATCTGGAGAATGATTTCATTACACTGAGCACCTATCCATTGACAATGGAAGAGAGAAAGGCAAAGCAAGAACATATCCAAGCAATGATTGAAATAACATTTGCATTGACCGACTCAGAGTTTAATGATCTAGAAGGCTGCAATGATGCAAAGGCAATGTGGTACAAGCTCATATCTGTGTATGGCGGTGATGAACATGTTCAAAGAGAAAAAGTGGATAGTCTAAGAGGACAACTTGAATCTATGAGGATGAATGAAGGTGAGAACATAACCCAGTATAGTACAAGACTAAAGGAGTTTGTCAATCAAATCAAAGGAGTAGGTGGAACTATTGAAGAAAAGGATATAACAAGTAAGTTGTTAAGAACCCTTCTACTAGCTTATGCAATCCTAGTCTTTGCAATCAATGAATTGAGGTCTGTACCCAATATGTCAGTTTCTTTGGATGCTACTATTGGTAAGCTACATGCATTTGAGTTAAGTAATTTTGATAACAGTGGGTCTTCGGTAAATAAAGTTGAATCTGCATTTAGTTCTTTTCATATTGGTGAATATGATGATTACAATGATAGAATGAGTAAGTACACTGAAGGGGGTCACAGTGGAGCAAGTGAAAGATTTTGCAAGAACATGGAAAAAGTGCACAAACTGTATGAGGAAATCAGAAAGTAAGAAGAGTTTGAAGCACTATTAGCTAGAAGGTTACCGAGAGGCAAAGGTAAGTATAAAGGAAAACTACCTTTGAAATGTTTCAATTGTGATAAGATAGGAAATATGGCTTCTAACTGTCCTAACAAAGAATCTACTGAAAAGAGAGATTACCGAGATGACAAACAGAAAGATAATCATTACAGAGGACACCGAAATTTCAAGAGAAGAGATAGAAAGTCATGCCTAATAGCTGATGAGGAATCCAATGATGATAAATCAGATGAAACTGATACAGAGGAAGTAGTTTATGTGGCTATCAAAGATGGATCAGATGAAGAAAGGTATGAAGAAAAAGCCCTAATATCTCACATAAATACTAATGATTCTTGGATCATAGATAGTGGATGCTCACATCACATGACAGGTGATAAACACAAATTTGTTACATTAGAAGATTATGATGGTGGCTATGTAAGATTTGGTAATGATGCACCATTTCTAGTAAAAGGCAAAGGATCTATAACACTTCTTGACAATGCAAAATTCAATGATGTTTATTGGGTTGAAGGTTTGAAATACATTTTGTTGAGTGTAGCACAGCTAAACAACATAGGTTACCAAATAGAATTTCAGAAAGGAATTGTCAAAGTTCATGAGAAGCATGGAAAGTTAGTTGCTACCGGGACACAAACAAAAGGTAACACATTTCACCTTGACTCAACTCAAAACAAGTGTTTGTATGCAAAGATAGATGACACCTGGTTATGGCATAAAAGGTTTTGTCATGTAAATTTTGATAATCTAATCAAAATAAGCAAGAAGCATCGAGTAAGAGGTCTATCGAGTTTGGAAAAACCTGAGAATGCTATGTGCCGAGGATGCCAGATGGGTAAAATGACAAGATCAAGCTTTACAAGTAAGTCCTACACTTCTAAGGGAATTTTAGATCTTGTGCAAACTGATCTTTTTGGTCCTATGAAAGTTCAAAGTTACTATGGTGATAAATATTTCATATTATTTGTGGATGATTACTCAAGGATGATGTCAGTTATGTTTTTAAAAGAAAAATCAGAAGCTTTTCAAATGTTCAAATGGTACAAGGCAAGAGTTGAAAATGAAACAAGAAGACAACTAAAATGCCTTAGATCTGAGAGAGGAGGAGATTTCACATCTGATGAGTTCAACTTATTCTGCAATGATCATGGTATAAAAAGACAAGTCTCTGCACCGAGAACTCCACAACAAAATGGAATTGCTGAGAGAAGAAATAAGCACATCAGTTTACACCCTGAACTAAGTACAACTGAAGAAAGGAAATTTGAAGACACCATATGAGATCTGGTATGACAAGAAACCTAATGTAAGTTATTTTAAAATCTTTGAAAGTAGATGAAATGTTCACAAAGATGATAGAAATTGAAAGTTTGATCAGAAAAGTGAAGAAGGAACATTTCTAGGTTATTCTTCTAGAAGCAAAGCATTTAAATGTCTGATTAAATCATCTAACAAAATAGTAGAAAATGTAAATGTGAAAATTGATGAATTTGCAGAAAGAAATGATGAAGGAAATTCCAAGGAACCAGAAGATTATGATGAATTTGTCTATGTTCAACCGACAAGTCTTACCAAGAAAACTGTTGAAGGAAATGAAGAGAATTTTTAGTTACCGAGTGATGAAGAAGATCATATAGAGCCTACCGAGCCTGTATTAGCCAAGAATGTCAGAAGACATCATGCATCAAGTCAGATTATAGGAGATAAGAATGATCCAGTGATGACAAGGAACAAACTGAGACATAACACATGTCTGATATCTGAATTTGAACCGAGGATAGTGAAAGAGGCATTTAACAATGAAGATTGGATAAATGCTATAATAGAAGAGATTGATCAAATCAAGAAGAATGACACATGGACACTGGTCCCAAGACCGAAGGACAAAAATGTAATCGGTACAAAGTGGATTTTCAGAAACAAGCTGAATGAAAAAGGTGAGGTCATTAGAAATAAAGCAAGACTAGTTTGCAAAGGTTATGCCCAAGAAGAGGGAATTGATTATGGTGAAACTTTTGCACCTGTGGCAAGACTTGAAGGAGTAAGAACATTATTGGCATATGCTACTTACAAGAATTTCAAGGTATATCAAATGGATGTCAAATTTGTATTTCTGAATGGTATATTAGAGGAAGAAAATTTTATTGAACAACCTGAAGGATTTATTGAAGACAAGAATAATGATCAGGTATGTAAATTGAACAAAGCTTTATATGGTTTGAAACAAGCACCTAGAGCATGGTATGAAAGATTGCACTCTTATCTTGAAGAAATTTGGAATGGAGGATTCAAAACCAGTAAGTACTCCTATGACTACCAACTGTAAATTATCAAAGAATGATGAATCTACATCTATTGATGAGACACTTTACCGATCCATGATTGGAAAGCTACAATATGTTGTTCACAGTAGGCCAGATATAGCACATGTAGTAGGTATAGTTGCAAGATTCTCTGCAAATCCCAAGGAAACACATATGACAGCAATCAAGAGAATTTTTAGATACTTGAAAGGCACCGAAGATTATGGCTTAGCATATCAGAAAGGAAATGTTTTTGATTTAAAAGTTTATACTGATGCTGATTGGGTAGGCAACATTGATGATAGGAAAAGCACAAGTGGAGGAGCTTTCTTTTTAAGAGAAAGACTAGTGAGCTAGCTTAGCAAGAAACAAGGATGTGTTTCACAGTCAACAACAGAAGCTGAATACGTTGCTACAACATTGAATTGTACCAATATAGCATGGATCAAACAACTGTTGGAAGGTATAAATGAGCAAGTTACCGAGCCAGTAACTATATTCTGTGACACTACTAGTGCCATTAACATTTCAAAGAATCCTATTATGCACTCTAAGACAAAGCACATCTCTATCAAATATCATTATCTTAGAGAAGAAGCTTAAGAGAAGAAAGTGGTGTTGGAGTATGTTAGCACAAAGGAACAAATAGCAGATATCTTCACCAAGCCACTGCCAAGGGACACTTTTGAGTATCTTAGAAGTAAGTTAGGGGTCCTACCCCTATCTTCCATTCACTGACCGAGTTCAGTGAAAGCATCAATTCAACGACTCTACAGAATATCTTTTAGGAGTTGATGTTGATTTACACACTTTAGAATGTTTTCTAAAGGTGTGCAGGAAACAATAATAGGAAACAGGAATTGAAGACAAAATGCCCTGACTGAGACTAAGTTGACACATAACAGCAAGAAATCACTTCATACAAGAAGAAATTATGTTTTAATTCTTTACTTTTTGGCATTGTTGTCAAAGGGGGAGAAGACTGAAGAAAAGGGGAGAAGACTAATGTATGGGGGAGAAGACTGATGATAGGGGGAGAGCATTTCAGCATTTCAAAACAACAATCCAAATCAATTAGGTCAAATCAATTGGTTTTGCCATCAATGCCAAAGGGGGAGATTGTTGGCATTATAACAGACAAAGGGAGACTGTTGGCATTTCAATAAGGATATTGAGAAGGTTGTTGATGATTATGGATATAATTGATTAAGGATGGTTACTGTCTTAATATTATTATTTTGTCATTGATGTCAAGAAATTGATTTTTTAATTCAGTATGGTGTTGCCATATCTTAAGAAGTATAATTTGATGGGTATAAAGATGTCGGTAAAAGACACAAAAAGAATGTGATGAATAAGGGGAGGAATAAGTTATTCAATGGGCAACTATTACCGAATTAGACAATGATGAGATCATGATGTTTAGATTGTTTTGATATCCTACATATGTTGTTGATTGTAAGGTTGATACTATACTATGTTACCAAGCAAAGAACCTAGTCGGTAAACCCTAAGGAACCTAGTCGGTAAACCCTAAGGTTATCGCTATCGGTTAATGAAGGTAGAATGTCTACCAAGTGAAGTTTAGTATTTACTAAGTTGCAACCGAGTAATAATAGAATACATTGAATGAATAAATGCATTATTTAATGAAGGAAGCTGATGAGCTAGTTATGATTAAATGATTGGTATACCGTGAATGGAGTTTGTTAAAGAATCAATGGCAAAGGAAAATTGACAGGAAAATCTACAACTCAAATTGAACCACAATACCCTAGCACAAGTTCCAAGGTGGGGTAAAACATTTTCAGATTGAAGGATACATTGAACCTAGTCAAGTTTGAAGATCTGATGGCTATGATTGATCATGGGAAATGTGATCAAGGAGATTAAGCGGTTGGCAAATTGCTTATAAATAATGAACTGTTGATAAACAATGTATGCGGGAAAGTGTATGCACATGGATGCTACATAGTGATTACTGAGCACAGAAGTTTGAAGACCTATTTGAATAACAGGGTATAGAGCCCATCAAATGGACAAGATAAGTCCTATGACTAGATTGTATTGAGCAAATAAGAATCTGCTTTAGCATTTTAGATGTGAAGTTGCAGATAGATTTTTATTACTGTTATTTTGTAAAGTGATAGAAAATCTCTTAACCGAGTAGACTTAACAGTCTTATTTGTAAAACCCTATAGCAAGGTGACATTCTGATTGAGTGTTTGAAATCCTTTAACAAGGTCACTTCTAACAAGGTGAAGATCCTAACAGATATGAGGGAAATCCCTTAACCGGGTCACATTTAGCAATGTGTTTGTAATCTTTAACATGATTTTCTTTTAACCGAGCATACTCTAGAAGAGTATATTTCTTAGTGGGTCCGAAATCCCACAGTGGTTTTTCCGTATTTGGGTTTCCATGTTAAATCTAGTGTTATGAGTTTTATGATGTTTATATGCTTTTGAGTTTGCATGTTTAGCAATTTTGGTTATATTACTGAAGTATATGTTACTGAGGTTGAATCTATTGTTTTTTTGGAAGATTAAGTTTGTATGATTCACCCCCCCCTCTCATCTTATTAGCTTGGCATCTGTACTTAACATTAAGTATCAGAACTATCACTATGATGACTGTTCTGTAGCATGCTCAAATACACCATTTCTAAATAGGAAATAAGGACAATCATGAAATCCTTAACTATCTAAGCAATTCAAACATAAAACCAATGAAATAGATGCAAAATGGAATTAAATTAAGCAATATGAAACTCCCTATTATGCATCATAGCTTCCATTGTTCTTCTTCTCTCTGTGGTATGATGGCTCTCAGATATTGCATGGGCAACCTGCAATTGACACAAAGATTCGAAGTTTGTGATCTAGAAGAATTGCGAGGATTCAGAAGAGGATTGAAAATGGAGATTGAATGCTCAATTTATAGATTTTTGGATGAGATTGATTGAAAAGGTGGAACAAAATGATCAAGAGGTGGAACTCAGGTGAGCTCACATGAAAATTGATAGTAGAACTGCTGACTTGGAGGTGAAACAAAATAGATTGAATAGATTAATTGAGTCAACTGAATGAGAAAAAGTTAACTGAAAGAAGAAAAAGAATGATTGGAAGAAATAAAGAAGATGAAAAAGAGAACTAGAAGATGGAAATAGAGGCTAGAGAGATAAATCTTTTAATTAATTAATTAATTTAGCATGTGCTTGCACTTTAACTTAGGTTTTCAATCTAATCTTTGCATGAAATTTATTCAAATAATTGAATTTACTTAAATTCAATTTAGTATTTGAATATATTTAGAACTTGACTTTGATTTTCAATTTGGTTTTTGAAATCATGCACATGTATTTGAATTTGGAAGAAATTAGAAGAATTATAAAATTAGAAGAAATTAAATGAAATTAGAATTTGGGGATTAATTAGTTAATTAAATAATTTAAAGAAACTATTTAATTATTTAGAAATGGACTTTAATTAAATAATAAAGATTATTTAATTTAAAGGAATTAAATCACAATTAATTAAATAATAAATATTTAATTAATATTTAGAAAAGGGTTAAATGATTAGAGATAGAAATTGAATAATTAGTAATTTATTTAAATAATAAAGATTATTTAAATTGAGGAATTAATCATAATTAATTAAATAATAAATATTTAATCAACATTAGAAAATAATTAAAATGATTAAATGATGATACAATAGGAAATTAGAATAATTAGTAAGATGATGAGGAAATATGAAATTAGAAGAATAAGATTAATTAACTTAATTAAAGAATTAAAGAATTATTTAATCAATTAGAGTAATAATTAGTACATGATCAATGAGATATTTTTAGGTGTCTACATTTGCCCCTCTTTGAGACAAAGTCGGAACGACGTTGTTTCAAAGAAAACAATTTTTTTTGCCCCAGTATGCCTTGGTACCACTATATAGTTTAAATATGCCCCCTTGAAAAAGGTGGTCAAAAAATTCAAAAATTGAGACCATGTTTTTGATATCAGTGTAATAAGCAATCGTGTGAAGTTTTGGGTGATTTTGAGATCATTTGAGTAGGCTTCAAGTTGTTTGAAGCCAGTGGGGACCACAAGCGTCGAGGTGTCAAAAAACCCTAATTTTGAGCTATAAATAGAGATTTTAGGTTTTCATTTGCTCATTTGAAATTTGGTAAGTTCTTTGTTTTCTCTACAAATCTTGTGCTTTCTTTCGAGTATTTGATCATCATGGCTGGTTATAGAGCTTGATTGCACCTGTCTGACCGAGTACATTCATATCAGAGACCTCCTAGGACTGGCGGCATGGTATTTTTCTAATTTTTTCCTGATTTTTGCTATTTTTCAAAAAAATTCTAGTGATCAATTTTTCCTTTGCATCACGCATTAGCATATCGATTTTCACACATTCACTTTAACTGTACCGCAAACGCCTTAACTATTATGCAATCGCTCATATCATTACGTATTAGTGTAGAATGTACCACATTCATTCATATCATCATGCATAAGTGTTTAGTGTTATGCATGCACTCATATCATTACGCATTAGCTCTAAATGTTTCGCATAAGCCATAATTGTACCACATTAGTAGTAAACATCACACATTCATTGTATGTGAATGTTTTTTTGTCACGCGTCTGAGAAATTTTTGTTTTCGTAATCCGATATCTGATATTGTGAACATTTTCTCTATGCAGGAGAATATTGGAGTGCTATACTGCCGACAGAGAAGACCCAGTGGACTTGATCTTCATGCTGATTTACTTGATGAAGAGATTGAGCATATCCGACAACTCAGTTTATACCATGTATTACACTTACCAGAGGTTACGACCAATAGGGCCATGATTATAGCTTTGATAGAGCGGTGGCATTCTGAGACTTGTTCATTCCATCTTCCGACTGGGGAGGCATCCATTACCTTAGAGGATGTATGGCATATACTGCATATTTTGATTTATGGTGAGAGAGTTGTGTATGACCATGATGATGGCATTGCTAGATTGTGCACACTTTTTGAGTGTGAGATATAGGACTTGTAGATCAATGGTCGATATGGCATCTCTTGGGCCCAGTTAGATTACGATGACATGATTATTGTACTATGCGGTGTTGTCAGTGGTTTGTTGATACCTGACAGACAAGGTCACAGATTTCTAGTGGGATGGGGCAGAGTGCTTCATGACATGATTATTCATCGACGGGTATATGCGTGGGGTCCATGTCTTCTTGCCATGTTGTATTATTAGATGTATGGGATTGTATATCTTAGGTATCGATCTATCAGTTGTGGTGTGACCCTACCCCAGACTTGGGCATGGGAGCATATTTCTATTTTGAGGCCAGTTACTCATGTTGATTTTCAGCCTGGTGAGCCATATGCTTTCAGATACACAACAAGTATCAGACACAAGGGTTCAGGTAACACCTTGTATTGGAGACATCAGTTTGACATACTTCAGCATTTTATTTGGAGACCATACTTAGATTGCCCTGGTTGGGCGGATGACGTATTACACTTGCCTTTCTGTCGACAACAAAGGTATCTGATGTTGGCATTACAGTAAGAAAGATTGTTGATATTCAATAAGGATATTGAGAAGGTTGTTGAATATAACTGAAGAAGGATGATAACTATCTTTATAACATTATTTTGTCATTGATGTCAAGAAATTGATTATCTGATTCAGTATGATGTTGCCATATCTTGAGAAGATTGATTAGAAGAGAATTAAGATGTTGGTAAAAGACACAGAAAGAATGTGATGAATAAAGGGAGGAATAAGTTATTCAATGGGCAACTATTACCGAGTTAGACAATGATGAGATCATGATGTTTAGATTGTTTTGATATCCTACATATGTTGTTGATTGTAAGGTTAATACTATACTATGCAACCGAACAATGAACCTAGTCGGTAAACCCTAAGGAACCTAGTTGGTAAACCCTACTGGTTATCGACATCGGTTAATGAAGGCGAAATGTCTACCGAGTAAAGTTTAGTATTTACCGAGTTGCAACCGAGTTATGATAGTGCGCATGGGATGGATAAAAGCATTATTTAATGAAGGACAATGATTAGCTGGAGATGTATAAATGATTGGTATGTCGTGTATGAAGTTTGCTAAGGATCTATGGCAAAGGAAAATTGGCAAGAAGATCTACAATGCAGATTGAACCGCAATAACCTTATGCAAGTTCCAAGATAGGAATGCAAGTCCTGAGGTAAGGTAAAACATTTTCAGATCAAAAGGATACATTGAACCTAGTCAAGTTTGAAGATTTGAAAGCTAAGATTGATCATGGGAAATGTGATCAAGGAGATTTAGCGGTTAGCAATTGTTAATAAACAATGTATGCAGGCAATTGTATGCACAGGGATGCTACACAGTGATTACCGAGCACAAAAGCTTGAAGACCTGTTTGAATAATAGAGTAGAGAGCCCAACAGAGGGACAAGATAAGTCCTATGACTAGATTGTTTTGAGCAAATAAGAATCTTCTTTAGCATTTTAGATGTGAAGTTGCAGATAGATTTTATTACTGTTATTTTGTAAGTGATAGAAAATATCTTAACCGAGTGGACTTAACAGTCTTATATGTAAACCCTCTAGCAAGGTAACATTCTAAGTGAGTGTTTGAAATCCTTTGACAAGGTCACTTCTAACAAAGTGAAGATCCTAACAGATTTGAGCGAAATCCCTTAACCGGGTCACATCTAGCAATGTGTTTGTAATCTTTAACAGGATTTGCTTTTAACCAAGCATACTCTAGAAGAGTATATTTCTTAGTGGGTCCAAAATCCCACAGTGGTTTTTCCCTATTTGGGTTTCCATGTTAAATCTGGTGTTATGAGTGTTATTATGATTTTGTGTTCATAAGTTTGCATGTTTAACAATTTTTGGTTAAGTTGCTGAAGTATACGTTATCGAGGTTGAATTTGTTGATTTTATGGAAGTTTAAGTTTGTATGATTCACCCCCCCTCTCATCTTGTTAGCTATTGGCATCTGTACTTTACATTAAGTTTCAGAACTAACATCTGATTGGTAGGACTTTTGAGATGCAACAGATTATAGAGATGTATCTCCTAGGTCAGGTATTGAGACAGTTTAGAGAGGTACAGGTGACACCAATTGTTACTGCTTACTTTGCTTGTGTATCTCGGGAGGTATTTGATTGGGGGGTGTGCATATAGTCGCATGTTGCTTCTACTGAGTTTGATGCTCTTCAGCCATTGTTCTGGGGTTGGGGTAGAGGTGCAATAGATCTAGGGACTACGCCGGAGTATGATGCATGGTTTGCTAGACACAGGCCGATTCCACATACTTATCTTGTTGTTCCGATTACAACACAATAGATTCACCATCCTAGGTCGAGATTGAGGCTAGAGTTGGGGGAGAGAGTGAGAGGAGGAGAGGAAGGTGGAGCCGAGGGAGTTGGAGGAGCGGAGGGAGAGGATGAGATAGGAGATGAGGGAGGTAGAGACGAGGATGTAGACATTGGTGGAGACATCGAGTCTATCAATAATGGGGATAGGGATGATTATTCAGAGTCATCAAGCAGTGGATGGAGATGATGATGATGATATTCTAGAGCTAGAGGATGTGCCTGATGCAGAGGGTGGGAGAGGACAGGTGGGTGATGAGGATGATCAGCAGATTTAGAGTTTGGAGGAGGAGATCGCTAGACAAGATGCCAAGCGAGAGGTCCACCGTGTAGACTACGGTGCTTTAGAGGCTAAGAGGGATCATCTCCAGAGGGAGAGAGATGATGTAGTTAGATGGTTGTAGATGATTTAGGCTTCATTTGACTAGTACGTTGCTTCGGGTACCGATACATGGAGTGAGTCTGATAGACTTTACTACACTGCACATGAGGCTTTTTACTACTGACAACTTTATCATACCGCTATTCCTGAGGGACAAAGAGCTCCTAGTTTTAGTGTTGTTAGAGGTCATTCTAGTTCTAGTAGGAATTCCACATGGAGGACCAATAGTGGTGGTGTTATGGGACCATCTCGACATCCTGGGACAAGACCTAGTGGACAGGATTCACCTGCTGACAGAGGCAGTGTTGGTTGAGACATTTTTGATCATGTTATCTGAGCCTTCGGGCTTTGTTTATTGTATTCATACACATTATCATTTTTGAGTTATATATATGATATGCAGGTTTTGGCAGCAATCTATTTATGTTTTGTTTTCCACGTATGCTTATATGATGCTATGAGTTTTATGATTCTATATGATTCACGAATGCAATGGTTTTTATATGTATATATCAATGATGCTAATGAATGCAATGGTATCTTATAATGTATGCATATTAATTGATGTTTTTGAATGCAATGGTATCTATATGAATGCAATGATACCTATATGAATACAATGGAATCTATATGAATGTAATGGAATCTTTATGAATGCATGTATATTTTTTTGTTTTTGTATGATAATGCCAGAACAATTTTTTAACTCAGATGCACCATGAATAAATGTTAGTAAGATGATAGAGAGAAGAGATTTATGAAAGAAAGAATGTTAGAAAGAATGTGATTTTAGAGAGAAGATGAGAAATCAACAAACTATCAAAAAACACATGAGATGAGAATGAAATTGAAAGAATCACGAACTTGTGTCACTTATTTTATTGTGCAACGTATATTCATCACTGAGCCTTATTATTGAACAATGAAGCTTAGCACATTAGGGTATAAGAAACCAAGATGCAAGATATCTCATTGTAGAAACAAACACGTAGCAAACAAGGAGTGAACCCTCCATTTTGGGAATTACTCTAGGAGCCGAGGTATGTGTGGCATCCAATAGCTGAATGCTCCTATCATAGACACCCACTAGAGAAATTTCCCTAGAATTTAATCGTTTCACACCACAAACAACAAACAAAGAAAAAGATAATGTCCATCATGGCTCTAGTCACTTGTGGACATCCTTGACTAGCATAGGAACATAATCTGTCGCCAAATGATAAAAGATAAAGACTGACCTAGACAAAATTTCAGTAGCTATACTGACCTTGTGCCTTCGTTCTCAATTGTTTGATGTGATAGTTGATAATGTCTGATCTCATAAATTTGCGGACCCCATTTAAGAATGATCTGTTTGATTTCGAGTGTATCATCTTCTGTTTAAGACAAGATAATGATCACTTTGATATGGATCTGATATGATTGATAAGACAGTTTGATCAGTTGATTGCAGATGTTTGACTGGATAGTCGTATCCTTTCTTGACTTCGTGCGAAGTGTTTGTTGGATATCTGCTAGGGTATTTGTTTCTCATAAGAGATTTTATTGCAAGTTTTTTGGTTGATTGATTTCTGAATTTTAGTTCTTTTCCAAGAGCTTTTTTGATGTTTTTAGATTATGTGGATCAATATTTGAATGTTTTTTGAATGATTTTTTCAGGACATTATATGGATGTTTTTGGTATTTTTTCAGGATCGTATTTGAATGTTTTTGGTATTTTTTGAGTTTTTCACTGTTTTTGGATTTTTTTCAAGACTTTATATGATTTTTTTTTTTAGGACTTTATATGATTTTTTTTGGATTTTGAGTTTTTCAGTGTTTTTGGATTTTGAGTTTTTCAATGTTTTTGGATATTTTCGAAGGACATTATATGATTTTTTGGATTTTTGAAGGATTGTTTTATGATTTTTAGAATTTTTTTTTGGACTTTATATGATTTTTTTGATTTTTTCAGTTATGCCCCTAGTGTGTAGACCTGTATGACATGATGATCTGCAAAATGCATGTGGAGACAATGAATTTTTCACATGACCTATGTTAATGCAATATGCATGATGAAGATGCATTTCCTATTTGGACAAGGTTGACTGTGTTTGTTTAGCCTTTGTAATACACTAATTGAAATGGAGGTGCAAAACATTTCCTAGATAAGAGATCAATCGATCCCTAAGGCCCTTTGGAACATCCAAATTAACACACTTAGTGACTAGGATTTACAAATGGAGACGCGGAAAACTTACCCATTGGTTCTTGAAACTTTGATCTTCTTTTGCCCATGTGTGTGCAGATGAGTTAATTCCTGCTCTTGTGTTCACTAAAGATCCTTAGCATCCTATATGACTAGCTACATGGATTATCCTAACTTCAAAAGCATCTCGAATAGAGCCTTGCTGCCAGCAAGCTTTTAGAGCTCCGACGAGGTTATAGACTGTAATTTCTCAAATATTGCTCCATTTCCAGCAGGCATTCATAGCCCTGATGGAGTTACTTATATGTTCCCATAGTCAAGATTTTTTTTGTCGCACTTGCATGCATGATATTTCAGTTATATATCATTGCTCTTTTGCCTTGAGATAAATATGGCATAGCTCTTTTTTCTTTTTATAATTTCTTGCCTTGACTCATAATTAATGAAACCTACTTGGGTGTGACAATTACAATGGCATTGAAGTAGAATTTTAGATTTTTCACTAGTCATATGATCAACTAGGTGTCTAGAATGAATTACAGATCTTCTTAACATGTTTGAGATATAGCAATTGATAGATTTTGGGTTAACAAGTCTCAAATAGTGAAATCACTATCCAACCATAAGTAAAGCGTTGTCATAGGGCGATGTTGAAAATGAATGACCTTAGGACCTCAAAGACTTCATGTCCGAATATCTAAGAAAGGAGATGACCTTTTCTTCTCTTAGATGGAAATAGATGATAAACTTAATAGTTGCCTTGTTTTATTGATGGTGCTATATGAAAATGCAAAAACTTTTGAGAATGCGACTTCTGAATATGTTGTGCCTAGAAAGAAACTATATGGAATGTAGTGCTTTGAAGAAAATTATATGCAATGCGGAAAGTAAAACCTAAACTACACAGCCCTTAGGTATAATATCGTTTAAGGTGCATGTTGTTCATAGGGTCAGAGAGTGGATCTCCCTCCCTGACTCCGAGGAATTCTGTAATTACTTTGTCATTTTCAAACCAATCCAGCATTGGTTTTCCTTTGTGCCCCCAATCAATCAAGTGCGAATGTACAAGGGGTAAATAATTACTCACTTCTATAGTAGATTCTAATAACATGAAGACTTGATTGTTTGAATGACTTTGTGTATTTTCATCTTGTATAGGCTTTATTTGATACCTTAGTATGACACTTGCTTGGCTAGAATCATGGAGTGATAAGAACTCATAGTCGTGAGAGTCTGTCTCACTTTCAATGTATGTTTCATCATCTGAGCTATCATCACTTATTTCTTCTTGTTCCTGGCGTTGATTCTATTGTAGATTGACTGGTCTTCTTTGGATAGTAGTTACCCTTCTTAAGCCTAGTATAAGCCTTTATAATCTTTCTTCATCTGATTCATTAGGTTGAGCTTGAGTCATTTCTCGTGGCAAAATTATTGATAATAACCATGGATTAGATTCATCTGTTGGTGGTAAGCCTGCATCTGTTGCAACATTAGCTTGTGTTGTTGTGTCAACAACTGTATCATTTTGTGACTCAGTGCTAGGTTCTTGTAGGAGTTGTCTCATGTCTTCTCCATTTGATTCTACGCTAGGCGATGTGGGTACTTGATTACTTGTTTGAGATGAAGAGGGAAGCACCCGTGTGGACAAATCCCTTTGTGATATGTAGTCTGACGATTTCCTTGGTCAATTTAGTATATCAAGGGTACACTATCTTGCTTCTGTGATATGTGGTACATGCTTTTACCCTAATCCTTGATTCCCTAGATTATCATTAGGAACAATAGGCTCTAGTCTTCCTTGTTTCTGTAATCCCAGGCCTGTGGTACCATCATATCCATGTCTCTGGAGCATTTTGAATCCATTTCCATACTGATCTATGGGTATTCTGGGTATTGTCATATGATCCTCTTCTCTATACATCCAATGGTTAACATCTTTATTCAGGGATTCTTCTTGTAAGTCACCCCATCTAATGAAAGAGCATGAGTCTGTGTATCTGACAATTTATATTTCCTTGTCTTGTTTTTGTACTATATTTTGAGGTTTCCCAAAAGACTTAGGAGATAGAGATAATTGTTTCCCACTTGAAGTATTTGCAATAGAATACTCTCCACAACCCATATCTTGTATTTGTAAGGAGGATGTTGTAGGCATATCTTTTTTTGTTTCTGTAATGTTAATGCCTCTAGTTGTGTAGTGAGAGGTGCCGCTTGATTAATAGGTACTTGATTATCCATACTTTATTTCAAGTAATTGCAATGTTGGAAGGGATTTGGATCACCCTTTATGGTGATTTCAATACCATTATATGGGAATTTGACACACTGATAAAATATGGATGGTACTGCTTGCATGGTGTGGCTCCATGGGTGGCCCAATAACATGTTATATACCAGTTCTCTATCCAAGACTTGAAAAGTGACCTCTATTGTTATAGGTCCCACTTGTACAAGTAATGTTACAATGCCTTTTGATGGAAGTTCTTCATCATCATATGCCTTGATATTTATCCTCTTGGATGAATCAATGTGAAGTTTAAAATATCCTAGCGCCTTAACTAGTTTTAAAGTACAAATGTTGAGACTGGCTCCTCCATCTATGATTACTCTTCTAATTCTTCTCTTATGTATGTAGGCTTCTAGATGTAGTGGGTCGTTATGAAGCAGTCTATCACTAGGAATGTCTTGTTTTGTGAATGAAATACGAGTGCCTTTTGTCAATTTCCTACCATAGACTAGAAGGCATTTTCATCTATATCTCTGTCCACTACCAAATCTTGAAGTGCTTTGTCCAGGATAGCTCTATGAGTGGGTGAAATACACAGAAGTTCAAATAATGATATATGTGCTGAAATTTTATTAAGTTTCTCAACAACATTGTAAGTCCCTGCCACTGGTGGATGATTTTGTGGTATTCCTTATAGAGTTACCTTTGATCTGTGAGTAACTACTGCACAACCTCTGTCTCTAGGAGTTATGTTGATCGTAGCCACTGCATCATATGACTTACAGGTATTGTCGATATCATATGTTGTGTTATAAAGGTTTATATTAAATCCCTCTTCATAGTCTTTATGTGTATGTTTGACATCCATGATGTGTTCTATGAGTTCATCTTCAAACCAACCTGAATGAGATGGTTCATCATGCCCCCAGTCTCTGAGACAAATATTTATATCATCATCATATTTTGGTGCCTCTGATAGCATGAAAATTTGGTTATCATCTGTGTGAGTGTCTAGATATTGCTCATCTTGATCAAGTGTTTCTTGTGAATCATTGTTTACTATATCTCCTGAGCTAATGGCATGAATAGTGTAGTTGTATGAGACCTTTTTGTAGTTAGTTGTATTGTCTTGAGTACCTGATGTGGTAGCTTTGCCTTTTTCATTCTTAACAAATGGATCCTTAAAGATTGTATGATTCGTATTTGTTGAGGTTTTATCGATATCGATTGTGATGTCACCTTGGTCTATCATATCTTGGACCAAGTTTTTCAATTTGTAGCAACTCGTTGTTTTGTGACCTTTAGTTCGATGATAATAATAGAAATCATTATTGTTCCACCATGTGGGTTTGAAAGGACCTAGTTCATATACTCTTACTTCCGGTAAAGTGATCATGTTTGTTTGTATCAACTTTTTGAGTGCTGACTCAATAGGTTCTCCTAGAGGTGTGTAATTTCTTGTTGGGGTGTTTACCTTGGGGTATCTTATGTTCATGTTTTGTGTAACATTTAAATTTGTTGAAGTAAGGTTATTCTTTGTACGTGGATTTGATGATTGACTGGTTCCCAAAGATAAAACCAGTTGAGTTCTGTTTACTATTCTGGCGTCTACAATACCATCATTGGTCACATTTTTGTTTTTCGACTAAAACTTGGATTTGTCATTGTTGGTGTTGCCACACTTAATAAGACCTTGTTCCACTAGTCCCTTCTCACATTTTAGAGTTTCCATGATTTGTTTGAATGTGGTTAAACATTGCATTTGTATCGGATATTTAATCTTGGGAATCAAGTTTTCTATGAACATACCCACTTGCTATGTTTCTGGGATAATTGTCTTGCACCTCCTATAGAGAGCCCTCCATCATTGTATGAAGGATGCGAATGTTTCATTCTCATATTGTTTAGCGGCACATAAGTCCATCAAAGTAACTAGGGTTTCAATATTATGCGAGAAGTTTGCAATAAAATGTTCAACTAATTCTCCCCATGATGTGATGGTTGGTGGTAAATGTGAAAACCACTCTAAGGCCACCCCCCCTAGACTTTTAGGAAATAGTCTCATTAAGTAAGTGTCTTCTATTGCAACCTCTATACATGTCGTAAAAAACTCTCTGATGTGGTCTCTAGGATCACCCTTCCCTCGATATCTGTCGAATTTAGGCATTCCAAAATGTGGTGGGAAAGGTGGCATGTATAATGTGTGATCAAAAGGATAAGGATGTAAGTCCTGCATTGTGTAGCTCTTTTTATCGTTACCGGTCTGCATGGTCATCATTTATTGTTGTGGATTATGTAATTGTTGTGTCAGAATATCTGTTTGGGTCAAAGGTACACCTTGTGTTTGTGTATGTCCCACAAAAGGATTCATGGATACATAACTAGGAGGTTGTTGGAAGGTACCATGATTATAATTTTGTGTTGTATGTTCCACTAGGTACTGTGAAATAAGTGATATGCGAACCCATGTTTGGTTCAGTTGTACTTGTTGTATTGGTATGACCTAGATTCACATTTTGGTGACTATATGTCGATCCTATAGAATAGGAAACCGGAGGTTGGGTTGCACTTGTTTCTTGTGTTTAAATAGGTTCCAAGACACTTGATATTATCAGTATGATATGTGTTGGTATACTAAAATTTATCGCTGAATATGATGCACTTGTTTGAAAGTTTGCATTTGTATTGACATTTGTTTGGATAGGTATGTTTTGAGGAAAACTAGAGGTCATTTCTTGCATTTGTGTTATGGGTGGTGTTTGACTGTTATCTTGACCTAAAGTTTTTCCTAGTGGTAAGATCTTCATGACATCAAAATCTTTAGGTAGTTTCACCCCATTTTGTAATAACAACGAGAGATATTTGTCCCTATCACTATGTATAAGTGCATCTAAGATCATAAGGACATGTGGATCTTGTTGAGCTGACTCAATTTCTTCTTTTGTTAAATGTTGTTGTAATTCATTTAGGGTAGACATTGCTTGAGAACCCGATTGTTGACTAGTTGATATGTCCATATTCCAGGTTGTGTTTATAGACTGGTCGTTGTTTGGGTCCATTATACCTTTTTCCTTTTGTGACCTTGTGATGAGCATTTAAGACTACTATATGAGGGTGGCTTTATGCAAGACGACGACTAATGCTAGACTCTAGACGTAGGTATAGTGCATGAAAAACTAGACTAGACTCTCTATTGGGGATTTTGATGCGAGACTTGTTGAGTATTTCGGGATTTCTGTAATGCAAGTTTTTCCATGTCTTCTCTTAGACATTCTGCAAGAATTTCTCTATCAATCCTACGAGCAATTTTATACTCAAAATTTACTTCATACTCGACTCCTATATACTGGGGTGCATTTCTCCTTGAGTCCCAGGCCAAGTTAGCTAGACCTTCAATGATTTCTCATTGATCACCATTTGACACTAGATTAGGTTGCTCAAAGGGGAGCAAACCATCACCTGGGAGACCCATTAGGATGCATGCTATGACTTTGTAGGATGATTATGTCAATGATGATGGACTAAGATAGACGTATATGAAATCTAGATGAAGACGTATATGAGGATGATAATGTGGATGTTAATGAGGACTATGTAAGGACTAAGGACGATAGTAAGGACGTAAATGAGGATTATGCAAAGACTAAGGATGATAGTAAGGATATAAATGAGGACTATGAAAGGACTAAGGATGATAGTAAGGATGTAAATGAGGACTATGCAAAGACTTCCTATGGTCACAAGTGTGTAAAATTTTAAGTTTGCTGGACTGTCTGATGTTTCAAAATGGACTTCGTTTTTGGTAATTTTGTGTGTAGGACAAGTTTTGTGGTTTTTTTTTTCAAGTCTAAGAATAATTGTTTGGAGGTAGATATAGCTGACTGAACTGGGTTTTCAAACAATCTCAAAGAATTCAGAGATACGTAGGATAGGGCCTGAAATAGCCCAAAGGACTGACTCAATATTGGTCTGATACAACAATACATAAAAAATCACAGAATACAATCTTAGGCTGGAAAGTGGACACCATTCAATGAGGCCCTTACGAAATATTGAGACAAAATGAACAGATAGAGAGTCTGGCAGCACTGACTCCACTCCACGACACACACTTCTCGGGCATGCCAGTCTCTCTTACCCCAAAGATCTTATAGCCAAGGGATTCTTGTATCATAGTGTAAGGTACATGAAGGGTATCTATGGGGTATGATCTGCACTCCTAGAATCACTGAATGTAGGGTTTTGGGCTACTAAGTTGGTTCTTATTGTAGGGTTTCGAGGGGTCCCGATCCAACGACAGATTCTCAGAGCAAGCCACTTAAGACTTTAGTTGAGCTTATTGGTGTAGGGAAGGCCCCCACATACATTGAATTCACTCAACACTCTAGCCACCTGACCAGTATATTTATATAGCGGCTCAAAAAACCCACTCAAGAGTACGTTGGGAGAGATGATATCCCCAATGCATCCCAATTCAAAGTACCTCTGTGGGGTGATGAAATACCCAGTCAAAGATACCCCTCACTATGTGGAATTGAATAAAATTGGATGTCGTTGTCACCTCCTTCCTTTCTCCCAAGACCCCGAAGGCGGGTGGATAGTTAGTTAATGCAAGAGTAGGTCCACCCCAAACACAATAAAAAATATTTACCTTAAGAAAACCAAATGTGATTTAATCTAATGCAGCCTGATTCACGTTCATTTTATAGCCCAAATTGAGGTGTTGAATGCGCATGTGCATGCCCATTTTAAACACCAAATTGAAATATGAAGGCATGATGTCAATTTTAACCATTGTTGATTTTAAGTCCAAATCGAAGTGTTATACATGCATGTCAATTTTAACCAATGTTAATTTTAAGCACCAAAAGCTGAAGTGTGAGATTGTGCATGCATGTCCATTTTAACCATTGCTGATTTTAAGCCCAAATTGAAGTGTGAGATTATGAGTGCAATTGATCTAATACTAATCTGATCCTTTCTGTAAATTCACCATGGGCTGCAAACAGATGATTAGCAGTCAAATCAAATCAACAGAAAACAAAGAATAAAAAATTGACAAAAATGAATGCGTGACAATACCTGCATGATTGCGTGAACCCGACAGAACCAATGCATGAGAATAACAGAGTGAATGCATAATCCTGATAGATTGAATGCGTGACACTAACAAATTGAATGCATAATAAGAACATGACGATTGTGTGATAGACAAACAGATAACACAAAAAAATAAAAAATAAAACTAAACCTGATCAGAAACCTGCAAAACCAATTGTGAGGCCCTAACTAAATCTCTCATCATCCATTCAATGTTAATTGGATTATATTTAACTTGATATGAGAGAACTAAGTTGTTACATCTATCAAAGGCTGGTTGATCTTTCCAAGCTTGTATATGCTTTTCTTCTTGGAGAACCCTTTGATAGCATTTAGCATGTCTTCTTTGTTCCTTTGTCCTTCTGGCACTTGAAATCCTAAATTGTACCTTACGTGCCATAAACCGTTAAAACCAAAACATACAATAAAAATAATCTGGTTCTAGATTTACTCAATTTCATGCATACTTAAATAGATCAGAAAACAGAATAGGAATGAAGATAAAATTATCAGAACAGAACAATCCAAAATGAATGCGTAACAGTATCAAATCGATTGCGTGACCCTGTAAGGTCGATTGCATGATGGGTTCTGCATGAATGCGTAACCCCGTCTGATCGATTATGTAGATCTGTCTATGTGATTGCGTGATGATGCAACCAGGAATGCATGACGAAGAGATCTGTCTTGAAATCTGTGCAAAACCTACAAAAAAGGAAAAAATCCGTACGATCTGCAAAAACAACACAAAAAACATATAAGGTTAATTAGTTATTGTTCACGCTGGGTTCACCAAAATGTAGCATGCTCAAATACACCATTGCTAAATTGGAAATAAGGATAATCATGAAATCCTTAACTATTTAAGCAATTCAAACATAAAACCAATGAAATAGATGCAAAATGGAATTAAATTAAGCAATATGAAACTCCCTATTATGCATTATAGCTTCTATTGTTCTTATTCTCTCTGTGGTATGATGGCTCTCAGATATTGCACTGGTAACCTGCAATTGACACAAAGATTCGAAGTTCGTGATCTAGAGGAATTGTGAGGATTGAGAAGAGGATTGAAAATGGAGATTGAATGCTCAATTTATAGATTTTTGGATGAGATTGATTGAAAAGGTGGAACAAAGTGATCAAGAGGTGGAACTCAGGTGAGCTCACATGAAAATTGATAGTTTAACTGCTGACTTGGAGGTGAAACAAAATAGATTGAATAGATTAATTGAGTCAACTGATTGAGAAAAAGCTAACTGAAAGAAGACAAAGAATGATTGGAAGAAATAAAGAAGATGACAAAGAGAACTAGAAGATGGAAATAGAGACTTGAGAGATAAATGATTTAATTAATTGATTGATTTAATTAATTAATTTAGCATGTGCTTGCACTTTAACTTATATTTTCAATTTAATCTTTGTATAAAATTTATTCAAATAATTGAATTTATTTAAATTCAATTTAGTATTTGAATATATTTAGAACTTGACTTTGATTTTCAATTTGGTTTTTGAAATCATGCACATGTATTTGAATTTGGAACAAATTAGAAGAATTATAAAATTAGAATAAATTAAATGAAATTAGAATTTGGGGATTAATTAGTTAATTAAATAATTTAAAGAAACTATTTAATTATTTAGAAATGGACTTTAATTAAATAATAAAGATTATTTAATTTAAAGGAATTAAATCACAATTAATTAAATAATAAATATTTAATTAATATTTAGAAAAGGGTTAAATGATTAGATGATTAGAGATAGAAATTGAATAATTAGTAATTTATTTAAATAATAAAGATTATTTAAATTGGGGAATTAATCAAAATTAATTAAATAATAAATATTTAATCAACATTATAAAATGATTAAAATGATTAAATGATGATATAATAGGAAATAGAATAATTAGTAAGATGATGAGGAAATATGAAATTAGAAGAATAAGATTAATTAACAACTTAATTAAATAATTAAATAATTATTTAATCAATTAGAGGAATAATTAGTACATGATCAATGAGACATTTTTAGGTGTCTACATGTTGCATGTAGGGTTTGGTCTTCTAGTAATATACATGCCATGTTTGTAGGTGTTGTAGACACCTAAAATTAATATTTAATTAATTTAAGCCTATCAACATAATTAATTAACTTAATTGTGTTATCCTTATTCCTCTCAGAATCAATTAAATCTAATTTAATTAATCTCATCACTATAGTCCAATAATTAATTTATCAAATAAATTAATTTCCCCTATTCTTATAAAAGTCCCCTCCAATAATTATTTCCTCTAGAACCCACTCAGTTAATTAATTCTAATTAATTAACCTAGTCATATGATTCCTACAAATCACTTTTCCTAATCCCACTCAACCTAATTAATCCTCCTTGAATCTCTCATAATCATGATTATCATTATTCTCCAATTTTTAATTCCCACTCATGTCACATCAAACTTTGAATCTCTCAAAGAAATTCAAATTTCTTTGGATCCCTCAATGCATCCTTATTTTGGAATTTTTAATTCCTCAAGTTTGAAATTCAAATTTCTCCCCCCTTTTTCCAAAGGAATTTTATATTCCTGTTTATTTTCCCAAGGCACCCTTGATCCATGCCTTCTATCTCAAATCAATATTGACCCTTCATAATCAAATCAATCTTGGCCCTCCATTGGCCTCCTCCAATCTATAAATTGGAGCATATTATCCTCACAAAAAGATCCAACTTCTCATGCATTGTTATGATGCCCTTTTCTCCTCTTCTTTCTCTAATCTTCTAATCCAAATCCTCCTATCCATCAATCCAATCCAATAATCCATCGACTTATCTTGTTGAGCACAAAGAAGAGCATTCCACATCCAAATCAATCAAAGGAGCACATCAAGTGTTGCATCATCAAGGGGCGCCTTCACTTCATCAAGCTCAATCCGAAGGAGAAGGTATAAGGTTTGTGAGGTATATACATTTCATTCTTGTTTTGAGCATTTCAAATTATGTCTTTCAATTTCATATGATTATATGTTTGATTTGCATATTTGCTATCTAATCCACCTCACTAATCTTTTCCCCTCTTCAGGTGTAACAATCATTTTTTGTCTATTGCGATTGAACATTATAACATTGTGAAAATTTCTTGGTTGTCATAGTCATGTAGATTTTCATTGATTATATAGAATGAGAAACACTATATGATAATTTTTTAGGTGTTGTAAAACATGCTTGTTTCATTTGGTTGAGCATGGGAAACTCTAATGTCCCCATTTTCGGATTCTCTAGTAGTGCAGTTGTCGCTAACATTTTGGGCTTGTGTCAACATGATCCAAGGGGTGTTTTGGTATTTCCAATGAGCTCAAATGGTTTAGAAGAGTTAAATGATGCTTTTAGATGTTATTTTTGGCTTCCAGTTTGGGCTCCAAGATTCTTGGAGAGAGTGTCTATTTTTAGTACATCACCCAGTCAGGCTCGTTTTTCATCTTTCATCATTGAGATCACTCTTGCGTTGTTAGATTTTGATTTTGATGCTTTCCAATCATTTTCGCAAGTTAGGTGTACTATTGGCTATAATTTAATTAAATTTACTAAGGTTTCTATTTTAATTAAACAGATTTAATGAGCACCTTAGTGTTATAGCTCGTTGGAACCAAGATGAGAAAAGGTCATTTTTGGAGCAACAGGGGAGCGTAAATTAATAAAGTGACTTTATTATAATGTCAACTTTAGATTATAACATAAAGTTATTTTTGGAGATAAAATAAATTAAAAGTGATTTTTAATCCCACATTGAGAGTGGAGTCTCACCAATGATTTGGGATGTCTTTATAAAGGTGCCTCATCCTTCTCCAAGGGATATGTTATGTGATTTATGCTATTCGATATTTCTCCATAGTTGTTGGTTTGACAGTGGAAACCATTTTTTAGGATGAAAACCCTTGGAAATTTATAGGTTGGATGAAAACCCAACTCTACCTATGAGATGGAATCACTCAAGGTTCATCATTGAGCTGATTTGTAGAATTTTGAGTAGATTTGTGGAAGTTCCAGCTAGGGTTTGGACATGATAATAGAATCATATTGCAAGTTGAAGGTCACATGAATTTAATATGAATTTTCCAACTTGGGTGACCTAATATAAGGCTTATTGGAAATGATTGCAAGTGGTTTGATAATTTTTGGAGTTGTCTATGAATTTATATGAATTTTTGGTCATTTGGGATGACTAGGGTTTGAGATAATTTGCATTTTGTGATTAGATTTTGTCAAGTTCATATTGGATTCTAGTTGCAAAGTTTTTGTGGCTCATTTGGCATCATATTGGCTCTATATCAGCGTAGGGTTTCATTGCTACCATATTTGCCATAGGCAGTTACATTGGAGTGGAACATTTACATGCATTAAGGGCGTGTAGAATCTACCATCACCTTCAGTTTTGATCTGAATTACTTCAAACATCATCAATAGAGCTATAGATCCATTTCCAATCACACCAAGTTTCATTTAGCATCATTTGGAGTCCACACTAGCAAGCAAACAAATCAGGCATGTTAAGGAATTGAATCAGACTTTGTATTGGCTATGTAATGCACTTTTCATATGATGATTCAATCTGATAACATTTGTATCAAACCTGATAATAAGTGTTCCTTAGAACTAATTTATGTTTAATGTGATATCAATTCTTTGAAATTATCTTGTCAAAGTTTTATGCAATCATTATCTATCATTTTCTATGCTTTCCTATTTGATTTGGTATTGAATAAATATTGCAAAATACAAACAGTTTTCAAAAAATTAGAGTACTGTGGGTTATTTTCCAAGTGTTTGAAGAATTCTCAAACATCTAAAATTTGAGAAAATAGTTAATATTTAGTAAGGGTTCTTATAGTGGTATCAAAGCATCAAACCTACTAGCATGTTGGGGAAAACTAGTTAATTGAGTGCAATTCAGTTTGGACAGTGAGTTAGTTCCATGGCTAGAATTAAGGATGGAAGATTGTTACCTACCTTTCTTCCTCCTCCACCAAAGAAGGAAAAAGAACCTAGTCTGGGGAAAATAATGAAAGACCTTGGACAAACATAACAATTGGTCAATCATGAATTGCAGTGTTTAGATGACTCAATTTCAAGGGAAAGTGGGCACTCTAAGGTTTCTTCTCCAGCTAAAAGTACATGTAAGAGACTTCATGTCATGGCAACACATGATGAAATTATGAGTAACTCCCATTAGTATCGCTCTCTTCCTAAAATGATACAAGGCATCCTTTCCTTTACACAATTTTTGGGTACACTAGATGAGGATGAAGATGACTTGATGTTTTCAAGTCCATATCAATAGTGAAAAAGGAAATAAATATAAAAAGATGGTAAAGAAAGAATTGGGAAAGGTAAAGAGTTAAATGTTCTAGAACAAGGAAAGGAAGATGAATCACTTGTTTATAATTTGTAGCCTACATGTGAACTCATTGAATGGGGAAATCAGTCATCATGTGGGAGTCCTAAAGAAGAAATAACCTTGGACCAAGAGGAGACACATAACACACCATTGATCCATCAAGTTTAACACAAAGTGGAAGAGATTACAATCAAGGATCGGCCCATTGGAGATGTTGAAAACATGACACAAAGGTATGGTATCTATTCTTATATTTGCAACAACAGTTCTAATCATGAGGTAGCATCCATTTCACATGGAAGTAATGATGTTGTTGAGTCTTCCTATGTTGGTTCTCAAGTTGAGGGTGTTACACATGAGATCTACATATTGTGGATTCAAACAACAAAGGTCCCAATTTTGTTCACCATAGTATGGAATATGTTAAAAAGACAAAAGGGTTGTGTGATGGGTGGTCACTGAGAGCTAAGAAGGCCAATATACTTGTTTCCCAAGCAAGAGAACACTTGCAAGAGGTTAAGGAAAGTTGCAATAATCTTGATAATGTAAGAAGATAAAGTGAAGAATGCATTGGATCTTTAATTCTTCCAAGGGAAGAATATGTGATGCTGAGAATTTTGAGTTGTGTGTAGAAGAAAGGAGGTATGATTTAGGAAATTTAGTTTGGTCTAGTTTGCATCATGAATTTTATGACTTTCCTCTTTTAGAGAGCCCTTTGAAGGCTCAAAACAATGATGATATTAGATACACCCTCAATGGACCAGCCACAAGTGGTATATCCATTTGTGTGGAATATAACATATTTGATATCATTTCGGTTAGTCATGCATCATATTCAATGGAAGGACAATTGTTAAGATCATATGAAGCATTTTGTTTTAAAAAGTTGAACAAGGAGACTAAGAGGTTTCTTACTAAGAAGATCTTTCATTTTGATAATGTTTGGTTTGTTGTGCATACTACACCTTGGAATTTGCTAGTAATGGAAAACATATCATTCATGGAGGTGATGGTATGTATTAGAAGGTCACATGATAGCAATATTTTGACATCACATGAGCATGAATCCAAGCTATATGGTAGTGACAAGAAGTGTATCATGGTAGACATTCATGAGAGAATAAATGGGCATGAGGTAATAGTGGGAACTTCTACTTGCCAACAACCCGATTTTATAACAACAGTTAGAAAAGAACATATATCAATTTGTATGTTGATGCCTCACCTTCATGATGTTGACACTTTGATTGAGTATAGGGATGTCATAGTTTCAAGACATGATATGCTTCAAGATTGGACTACCAAGACTATGCAAGTGTGCTCATGCATTGATATTTCCCAAGGTAATGAAAGAAAGGGCACAATCAATCCTAAATATTTGATTAAGGACAACATCGTTATACTCTTTCATTTACATGAATTTGCAACTTTGATTCATGGAGTAATTATTAAAATTGAGTTTTCAAATGTTGGCATACATGATGCATTGGCTAAGCATGGTTATTTTAATGATGCTTCTTCCGAGAGGACTGAATTTGTTTATTTTAGAACAATAGTAATAAATTAGTCCAAAGAACTTCATGACATACACCATTCCATACATAATGAAAAGAAATAATTCTTTAATTCTGAGATTATAGTTGATATTGACAATATTGTGAATGAGCATAGTGATTTTATGGGTGTTACCCTAAGTGGATTAGCTACTCATGAATTATTTTTGGACATTAAGGAAGACATCTACATTGTAGATTTAATGTTGACACCTGATTCTTATGACTATACAACTGCTTATTGGGTGGCATTAGAGCCAAATAACATGGGTTATTCAATGACAAGTGGTTGTCCTACATGGTTGTTCACTATATTTTCAGAATTGTTTGGATCTACATTAGCTTTTGGTATGCATTGGAGTGTGTGGGAACATGATAAATTGATGGGTAATCCTTATGAGATGATTCTTCTACTTTTTCTTTGGTATGATGACATCATTACCATCCTATTTGTTGTTGGTTCAAGATATAGAACAACATGTGGTGGCCTACTATGTTTATTTTTGGGCATGTGAGAGTTGCTTATCACATCCCTTGGTTGGTCTACTTGTACGGGTGGATGGTTGATGATGATTCTTTGGTATTAGATTAATCCTTCATCTCATATGGCAGACTTTGTAATTTGATTTGGGACTTAGGTGAAGTTTTCAATTGTATGTCATTGATTAAGGATTGGAGTTGTGGACAAAGTTTTAGAACTGGTACCATTGTCCACTTTCCAATTAGCCCACACATAACTTTAGTTCCCTATACTTAGATGAATTTGATTGTCGCCTCAAGCCAATAATTGAGTACTTTATGGTTGTAGTTGTTTGGTAGAGGTGTTTTAATTATAGGAGAATCTCATCAGATACATGCCCCTTTGACAGTTGGAGACTAAGTGTCGACGATGTGTTATTAGTTTGTGACTGTAGAGGCATTCCCAAGATAGGTAACTTTAGAGTTGAGCTTGCTAACATCTTCTATACCAACTTCTTGTTAGGGATTGATCTTCTTCACGTTGGGGACATCATTAGGAGAGATGTCGAGGTTTATGTGTTATGGTTGAATAAGTTATTTTTCCCATTACCCAGGATTGTATCAATGTAGGGATTGTTGTTATGGACTTCACTGAGATGCATTGGTAGGAAATGTTTCATGGTATAGATTTCAGCCCTTTTAGGTATTTCAGTTTGGGTTTTTGTTGAGGCATATATTATTGGGTCTTAGAAGATAAGAGTGTGGATTTGGCAGGATGTGTTTATAGCTATAATTAGAGTAGCACAATTTCAGCATGGTAGGTTCTTTTTGAGATTTATTTGGAACCCAGAGATCACTTGGGGTTTCAATTTAACAATTGAGGGCGAGGAAGCCAATGTTGGCTTATTAAGGTTTTTGCCTATGATTTTCAAGTTTAGTTATTTCAGAGAGAAGTTCACTAAGGAGTTGACAAAGTTGCTACAATATTTGATTGCTCTTCCTTTAGGAGGTTTTTAGGAGGACACCTATTTGGGTATCGTATGGGACAGTGTTTCCAGAAGATGATACTACAACCCTTCCAAGATGACTTGGGACCCTAGGATCATTCTTGGTTATGGTATGGACCTATTTGATGATTATGGAGATGCGTTTTCATTGCTTAAGGACAAAATCTTTGGGAAAGGAGAACTGTATTGTCCTAATTTTTGGATTCTCTAGCAGTGCAGCTGTCACTAACATTTTGGGTTTATGTTAGCATGATCCAAGGGTTGTTTTGGTATTTCCAATAACCTTGAATGGTTTAGAGGAGTTAGATGACACTTTTATATGTTATTTTTGGCTTCCAGTTTGGTCTCCAAGATTCTTGGAGAGAGTGTCTATTTTTAGTAAGTCACTCAGTCAAGCTCATTTATCATCTTTTATCACTAGGATCACTCGTACACCATTATATTTTGATTCCAATGCTTTTCGACTATTTTCACAAGTCAAGTGTACTATTGGCTATAATTTTTACATTAAATTTACTAAGGTTTCTATTTTAATTAAAATTGTTTAACGAGCACCTTATTATTATAGCTCGTTAGAACCAGGATGAGAAGTTTCAAATATTGGGCACATAAAACAAGGACCTTATGTGCCGAAATTATCATTGTATGAATGAAAAGGTCATTTTTGGAGCAACAGGGGAGTTTAAATTAATAAAGTGACTATTATAATATCAACTTTAAATTATAACATAAAGTTACTTTTGGAGAAAATAAAATAAGTGATTTTTAATCCCATGTTGAGAGTGGAGGCTCATCAACGATTTGGGAAGTCTTTATAAAGGTGCCTCATCCATCTCTAAGGGATATGTTATGTGATTTAAGCTATTTGATATTTCTCCATAGTTGTTGGTTTGACAGTGACAACCATTTTTTAGGACCTTGGAAATTTGTAGGTTGGACGAAAACCCAACGCTACCTGTGAGGTGGAATCACTCAAGGTTCATCATTGAGCTGATTTGCAGAATTTTGAGCAGATTTGTGGAAGTTCCAGCTAGGGTTTGGACATGATAATGAATCATATTGTAGGCTAAAGGTCACATGAATTTTATATGAATTTTCCAGCTTGGGAAACCTCATTTAAATCTTATTGAAAATGATTGCAAGTGGTCTCAAATTTTTTGGAGTTGTCTACAAATTTATATGATTTTTTCTTTATTTGGGATGGCTAGGTTATGAGATAATTTGCAATTTGTGATTAGATTTCATCAAGTTCATAGTAGATTCTAGTTGCAAAGGTTTTGTGGCTCATTTGGCATCATATTGGCTTTATATCAGCGTAGGGTTTCATTGTTACCATCTTTGCCCTAGGCAATTACACTGGAGTGGAACATTTCCATGCATTAAGGGCATGTAGAGGCTGTCATCACCTTCAGTTTTGATCATAACTGCTTCAAACATCATCAAAAGAGATATAGATCCATAAATCCAAAAACAACAAGTTGCATTTGGCATCATTTGGAGTCCACACAAGCAAGAAAACAAATTAGGTATGTTAAGGAATTGAATCAGACTTTGTATTGGCTATGTAATACACTTTTCATATGATGATTCATTTGTATCTGACCTGATAATAAGTGTACTGAAAACTCATTTATGCCTAATGTGATATCAATTCTTTGAAATTATCTTGTCAAAGTTTTATGCAATCATTGTCTATCATTTTCCATGTATTCCTATTTGATTTGGCAATGAATACATACACCTAAATACAAACAATAATAAAAAAAATAGAGTACAATGTGTTGTTTGCCAAATGTTTGATGAATTGTCAAATATCTAAAAACTGAGAAAATAGTATAGATTTAACAGGGGTTCTTATAGAAACACTATGAGGAATTTATAGGTGTTGTCAGCAATAATGCTTTCTTAGTTAAGCGATGTAAACACATGAGGGTAAGTGCACCAAGATGGTGAACAAAAAGTGGCCACATGAGAAAAAAATGAAATTTTTCATAACCCGTGCGTGTTCTATGAAATTCAAAAACATGCTAGGGTCTAGCCAAAAATAATAAAAAAAACAAAAAGTTCCTCAAAACGCGTACGAGTTATGCAAAACTAGAAGTTTTGGCCTTAGTTCTGCATAACCTGTACGAGTTATGGAAAGCTAGAAGTTCACAATTTCTCATAACCCATATGCGTTATGCAAAACTAGAAGTTTTGGCCTTAGTTCTGCATAACCTGTATAGGTTATGTAGAACTAGGAACCAAAGAGGAAGTGGGGAGAGAGAGAGGGAAAGAAAGAGAAGGGAGAGGGTGAGAATAGGATTAAGCAAGAGAGAGAGAGAGAGAGAGAGAGAGAGAGAGAGAGAGAGAGAGAGAGAGAGAGAGAGAGAGAGAGAGAGAGAGAGTAGGATAAGGAGAGGGGGTGAGAGAGAGAGAGAGTAGGGGGTAGGAAGAGAGGGGGAGGAAGAGAGGGGGAGGGAGAGAGACTTAGAGACAAAGAGAGAAGGGGATAGAAAGAGGGAGAGAGATAGGGAAAGAAAGAGAAGGGAGAGAGGGTGAGAATATGATTGAGAGAGAGAGAGAGTAGGATAAGGAGAGGGGGTGAGAGAGAGTAGGGGGTAGGAAGAGGGATATAATAGGATAAGGAGAGGGGGAGGGAGAGAGAGTTAGAGACAAAGAGAGAAGGGGATATGGAGAGAGAGAGAGAGAGAGAGAGAGAGAGAGAGAGAGAGAGAGAGAGAGAGAGAGAGAGAGAGAGAGAGAGAGAGAGAGAGAGGATAAGGAGAGGGTGAGAGAGAAAGAGTTAGAGAGAGAGAGAGAGAGAGAGAGAGAGAGAGAGAGAGAGAGAGAGAGAGAGTAGGATAAGGAGAGGGTGAGAGAGAAAGAGTTAGAGAGAGAGAGAGAGAGTAGGGTGTAGGAAGAGGGATAGAATAGGGTAAGGAGAGGGGGAGGGAGAGAGAGTTAGATACTGAGAGAGAAGGGGATAGGAAGAGAGGGTGAGAATATGAGAGAGAGAGAGAGAGAGAGAGAGAGAGAGAGAGAGAGAGAGTAGGGGGAGAGGGGGTAAGAGAGAGAATAGGGGATAGGAAGAGAGGGAGAGAATAGGATAAGGAGAGGGGAAGAGAGAGAGGGGGGAGAGAGAGAGGAGATTGGGAGAGAGGGAGAGGGAGAGGGAGTGTTGGTATTGGATGACTTCGTCATGTGTTGCATTGGTTTTGTCATTGATGTCAACACATATCATTTTTGGAGGTGAAGGAGGATTATGTAAAGACTTTGCTAAGCAGATGCAAAAAGAATTTGAAATGTCTATGATTGGAGAGATAAAAAGTTTTCTAGGTTTGCAGATTTCACAAATAGATAAACGTATATTCATATGTCAAACAAAATAATTGAAGGAACTCTTGGAGAAATTTGGTATGGAAAACTCCAAACCGGTAAGTACTCCTATGACTATAACTGATAAATTGACATTGAAGGATGATTTAGCTCCTACTAATTCGACAAGGTACAAATCTATGATTGGAGGATTACTGTATTTGACACAAACCAGACCTGATATAATGAATGCGTATGTATTGTATCTAGAATTCAAACAAATCCTAAAGAAAATCATGAATCAACAATAAAAAGGATTTTTCGATACCTACAAGGCACAACAAATCTTGGTTTATGGTATCCTAAGGATGACAATTTTGAGTTATGTGCATATACAAATTCAAATTGGGCAGGAGATGTAGATGACAGAAAGAGTACCACTGGTGGTGCATTCTTTCTTGGCAGAAGGTTAATTTCATGGATCAACAAGAAGAAGACTTGTACATCATTATCTACAGCAGAAGTAGAATATGTTGCAGCAGCAACTAATTGTACTCAGGTATTATGGATCAAAAAAATGTTGAAGGATATCAAGTTAAAATTCAAAGAACCAAATTATTCATTGTGATAATTCAGCAGCAATTGATATATCAAAGAATCCGGTATTTCACTCTAAGACAAAGCATGTTTCTATTAAGCACAATTTTCTGAAAGAGAATGTTGAAGCAAATGAAGTGAGATTGATTTATGTAAATACTAAAGAGAAAATTGCAAATATTTTTCCAAAGCCTTTTCCTAAAGAAATATTTGAATATCTCAAAGAGCGGCTTGGAGCAATTTCCCCATCAACAGAGACTTGAATGATGAAGATTGGCATCAAACCGACAGAAACTAACAAAAAAATCTTTTTCTGGCTTTGATGAAGGAGAGCTACTGCTTAGGGGGAGTAGTTGGCTGTATGTTAAGTTCTATTTTTTATTCTTAATTGCTTTGGCATTTGATGTCAAAGGGGGAGAGATATTTATGGAAAAACCTTGTACTTTGGGGAGAGATGTATTTTTGGTTTTGGTTTTTGTCTTTGGTACAAAACTTTGTATTGATCAACTTTGGGAGATTGTTGGTTTTTGGTATTTTGTTTTTGGCACTTAGATGTTTTTCCATATAGTGTTTCCATCAATGTCAAAGGGGGAGATTGTTGGTATTATGGATGACTTCATCATGTGTTGCATTGGTTTTGTCATTGATGTCAACACTTATCTTTCTGGAGGTCTACATTGTTGATTTGGCACTATGGTTATATTGGTTTATTGTTGAACCGACACATTGTGTTCACCGACATGGTTAGTGGCTTATGCACAGTCACCGGTATATGTTCACCAGCAGGATATATGGTTCACTGGCAGCGATGATAACTTGTTATCATCTAGAGATCATTTGTTTATGTCGAAGACATGGATTGGAGGTTTGGATTTGGTGTTTTGCTTATTGGTCTAATCGGGTTGACATATTTGCCTTTACCGACAGATAGGTCTAGGCTATGGACAGGTACATGATATCTATTCCAGATCAGCACAACACGTCTTGGAAATGGTTTATTGATTGGATAATGTGTAAATGTATTGAGTCGACATATTGTATCGCATCAAGACTTATTTGTAATTGATTTAATTGTAACATCTTTAGTGAGACAACCTCATGTATAGGTTGTTAGGATTCCGCCAACATAGGTATTAGGTTTTGTATATATAATTGTAAGATCTCATTGAAGATCATCATTATGAGTGTGTGCAAATATTGAAGAGAGAAAATAAGCAGATCCTTGTACGAATCACACAGACATTATCTGAAGGTTGAAGGAAGGTTATGAAGGTGTTTGGCACTCATGTTCACAGCTTAAACTAGTACTGATTCCAGCATTGCAGATGTTATTCTGAGGCAGTACATTGTTATTGGATTTAACCATCCAACTATAGTCAGTGTGACTCCTATTTTGTGATTGAGCAGTGAGCTCCAGGTGGTTGCCTTTCTGCATGTGTAGACCCCATTTGTATACACTTACTATCTACAGTAGTATCATTTGATTGTGGGTAAGGTTTCCCACCGTGGCTTTTCCCCTTACAGGGTTTCCATGTCAAAATATTTGTGTCATGTGTTGTGGATGTTGTTTCTCTTTCTGTTTCATGCATTAAGTCATACCGGTACTGTTATAATTGTTAATTTGTCTCACAGACATTTAAGTTTGGTTTAGCGACACTGAGTTTTAAGTTGGATTAATTTGCTTTGGATTATAATTTATTGACAACTAGTTCACAACTGATTCACCCCCCCTCTCAGTTGTCCTTCCCAATTCCTAATAGGGAGAGGGAGAGAGAGAGAGGGAGAAGATGGGGAGAATAGGACTGGTTCACAACTGATTCACCTCCCCCTCTGAGTTGTCCTTCCCGATTCCTAACAGGGAGAGAGAGAGAGAGAGAGAGAGAGAGAGAGAGAGAGAGAGAGAGAGACTCGACATAGAGAGAAGTGTGAGGGGGGAGAGATGAGATAGAACTCAAGGAGGATAATTAGGGCTCAAAATAGACAAAGATGGTGATGGGGGAAGGAAGATGAGAGTGAGGAAAATAAGAGAGACATATATATATATATATATATATATATATATATATATATATATATATATATATATATATATATATATATATATATATATATATATATATATATATATATGTATGTTTATACATATGTTTAGTAAATGCTAAGTTTACAAGCATACATTTTGATGTCCTCATAACCCGTACAGGTTTTGTGAAACTCAAAATGATGGTTTTAGTTCTACATAACCCATATGGGTTATGTAGAACTATGAATGATACTTTTTGTTTTTCAAATCTCGAGTAGGTTATCTTGCACATTAGAACCCGTGTGGGTTTTGGCTTGGTAAGTGGGTTGAAAAATGACCCTAAGGCTTGCAAGCCCATTTTCCCTCCATTTTTGTCCCTTTACACATTTTTTCATCTTCCAACATGATTTATCGACTTTGTCGTCATCAGGTTTACAAATGATCAAGTGGGTATCTCTCAAATTACCACTATAATCTCACACATTTTCTCAGCTTTCTGACCATATAAATTTTTCTATTTTCGGACAACACTAGCATAGTAAACTTTAATTTTCTTTACCAGTGCCTTGACAGTCCTCACAAACATATGTCTACCATTTTTTTAATAAATTTTGATATACTTGACCAAATTCAAAATAAATTACATATTATTGTTCTACACTAGATTCTATACACTTTTATAAAAAGAAGTTTGCATTTTCGATTATTTTGATGCAAGCTATGCCCAACGCACAAACAAGTACCAAATTTTTCAGGATGTGATCACTTTAAAAAATCATAAAAAAAATACTCAATGGAAAATTACAAAAAAATACACAACTTCTAGATCTCACTCTTACCTATCATCCCGCCAAAGGGTTTTGCAAAATACTAAATCTAACTATATAATTTGTGTAACGCATGAAAACAGCTATGTTATGTTTTTCTGAAAAAATCAGGAACAGTTTTTCGTGCGCGAGAGGTTTGACCCTCTTAATCTTATCCAATTTTAAAAAACTTTAGTAGTTTAGAAACTAGATTCAGAGTACTACAATTATTATTGATTTCTCAACTCCTAGTTTTGAGTGCATGACCTTCTAATATATCTTTGAAGTTCAGGTTTACCTGTTTTCAGAAGAGGAAAAAAAGTGGCCACTTATACCCCCCTTTTTGTTCACCATCTTGGTGCACTTACCCATGAACATGTTCTTGAGGTTTAGAAACATGTATATTCTCACTCAATGGTAATATAGATATTGTATCATGTATTATATGTCTCACTTGTTGGTTGATATGACAAGAAGAGGAAACAAAATCTACTTGTATGGGTAAAAGTGCACTTTATGTATCATGGATAAAACATGAGGAGAAAGAACATAGTAATGAAAATTTCCTTTTTGTATTATACATTAAATCTTGTCACAATGAAAACACGTGCATAATTATAGGAAGAGGAGTCATTCCCAAAATACATAATTGAACCATTATAAAAGTTTAAGGCATTCATTATGCATAGATACAATGAGAAGGACCACTTTGTAATCTTTCATATGTATTGTAAAATTACCATCATCAATAAGACAAATCATTCATTGTAGCAGGGTATATTGTAGCAATGAAAATGTACAACTTTTATTTCAACATTAATGTTCCTATGCCAATGTCTTTCACTGACAACCTTCTATATATGACTTTGCCCAACTTTTTTGAGGCATATAAATGTTTTATCTAACAATAGAGATATGAGTATAAATCCACAAATACTTATGTATGTATGTATATGTTAAGTGTATATATGCATGTATACACACACATGATCATATATTTATATTTTGTTTATCTATATATGACTTTGCCCAACTTTTTTGAGGCATATAAATGTTTTATCTAACAATAGAGATATGAGTATAAATCCACAAATACTTATGTATGTATGTAAATGTTAAGTGTATATATGCATGTATACACACACATGATCATATATTTATATTTTGTTTATATAATAGAAAATTTATAATTAAATTATGTCAATTTATTTATATAATTACTTATAAATATAAGTAATAAATTGTATAGTCAAATAATTTAAAATATTTTTTTAACACAAATTTTATATATTTATTAAAGTAAGTCTTACAATTAATTTGTAGACTTGTTTTGTTTAATTAAATATTAAATTTTCCTAAAATTTAAATATCACGTCTTAATCCATTTAATCTAAATCAATTGATGATATTCCATTATTTTTAGTTAACTTGAATAATTTATATAGAGACATTTTCCCCTTAAATTATATTTAATTAACTCAAATAGTTTTATATGGAGATGTTTTTTTTTCCTTTATCAATCTATGGAGAACAACATATATCAAAGGAAGTGACCAATCACCACAGAAAATGACATTCCGTACGATTTTCAAAATGTGCAAAACACAACAGATTTGGACGAAATTTTCAGCATGAAATCTTCATGATCTTCATCCCCATTGACATCGTCGTATTTTGCACATCTAGAGATTTAAAAAAAATAAAATTCAGTATCATTTTATGTGAAAATTAGCTTATTCCTATATCAAAATAATGAAGAGTACGCTAACTCAAATATACATAATAAATAAATGTTTATATTTTTACTAAAAAAGCATACATCAATGTAGTTTACTTGTAAATATCAATTTACACTAAAATATTAAATTAGAATATTTGATAAACACGAATCTAATGTTTTAGATAACAAGAAGCCCACCGAACCAATCAATTGGAGTGACGTCATTCATTACTTGTACTACTACCACTAAAGTACGGTATTAATTAGGCCAATGGCGATGTATGCAAACATAAAAAATCTTATATTGCTGGGTTAGATGTGGAAGGACACTTTGTCAACCATTCTCATAATTCATACATTTATTTATAGTTATTTAATTTTTATTTCCAATATTTAATAGTTATTTAATATTTTTTCCAATATTGTTACATAAGAGTACACATTTTGTAAAGTACCTATTATATTAGAATTTTTTTATTAATATTTAAAATTATTGGTAATGTGATTATAGTTGTAATGGTAAAAGGTATGTATGTATGAATGATAATGATTAAGTTGTTTTTATTAATTGACTAATGAATAAGATGTTGTAATTTGTTTTAGAATTCGTAAATAATATTTTTTTATTTTTATCATTTAGTTTTGGGATTTAGATTTGATTTTTTATCTAGTCATTCATCAATTTGGTTTAGATTTGTGGGGTACAAAATTGATACAAGTTTTTTTCGCATGTGTGAATTTGAACCTCGAACTTTCAAATATAAATTTCTCTATTTTAGCTTGTGTTTGTCTTTCTTACTAATCATTATGAGCTAACTATAGTGCAACATAGTTTGAATTACACATTATGATAGTTTATTTAAGGTCTAAACCTAATTTATTTAGAGCATCTAGGATTGAGTTAGGATTATCAAAACATTGATACGAGAGCATAATAAAAACATTATAAATTATTTTCATCCATTGAGAATCATCTACTATTTTTGAATGAGGAAATGAGCGGGAACACAAGCGGGAGTTCAAGCGGTGAGAATGTAGGTGGGATGGCTCGGGTGAAGACAAGAGAGTGTGCAAGAGAGGGCAACTTTGATGATGAAGATCTAGGAGGAGATCCGCTTGCTGGGATGGGCTTTGGGTGTGAGGATGTCATGAGTCTAGGCTATGTTGGGAGAGTTTCCAAGGGTTTCAATGTGGTAGATATAATGGTTGGATTCTATTTTTTGAGGGGGTTTAAGAGGATTTGGAGGCCTTGTGGGGAGTCTTCCTGGAGCAAGGAGGCCTTTATTTCAGAGGAGGATGGAGATCTCTCTTCCCTTTTGTTTGATGATTCTGAGGTTGTTCCCGATGAAGAGGAAAAGCTTCTTTTGAACCTCTTATTGGAAGCTCGTTTAAATAATAAGAGGGCTAGGGATTTGAGTTATGATCTCGATGCCTTAGATAGTGGTAGGTTTTTGGGTTTGAAAAAAGGGTTTCTTTTATCTTCCTTAGGAGACAAGTCCTACAAATGAATCACGAGGTTGTGTTTGAGATTATTAAGGACGAGGTTAGTTGTTGTCCCCCATATACTCCAAATTTTTCAAAGAATTCTTTGAAGTTGAGTGGGGTGGTTGCTTTTGGGGCCGTTGTCTCTTCTCTTGCCAAAGATGAGCTGAATGTTGTCGGTCCTGAGGATGTTGCTCCTCCTTCAACATTGGAGCAAGCTTTTACTCTTAAAGATGGTGTGATGGTAGCTGCTTCCCCTCCTATTGCAGTGGTTGTTCCTTCCCCAAGGGTTCAAACAAGCCTTGTGTTTTGATGTGTGAGGCGGTTGCTACGGTTGCTCTGCTCCCTAGAAATTATTTGGGATAGACATGTTGCTCTAGTTACAATTAGCTTTCTGAGGTTTTGAAGGAAGGTTAAGTTGATTCACTATTCTCGATTCTCTTCTTGATGAGTCGGTGACTTGGTTGAGGAGCTCTCTTGTTGGGAGATTCTATGGTAATTTCTCGAATATTCATACTGTGCGTAGTTGGATCCTTCAAATCTAGAATCTCAGTGGTCAAGTTGAGGTAACTACAATGTTGAATGGTTTCTTTCTTTTTAACTTTTCATGTGAGGAGGATTGTTTTAGGATTCTTCATGATGGCCCTTGGTTTTTGGGCATGAATGGTCTTTGCATTCAAAGTTGGTATCCTTGTTTTAAACCTCTAAAAGAAAATATTACATTTCCTATCTAGGTTCATTTGCTTGGGTTGCATTTGGAGTTTTGGAATGATTTTTTTTTAATGATTATTGCCAACTCTTTTGGGAAATATTGTGCTACTAATCAAATCTCCAAAATCAAGAAATGGTTGTTGCGATATTTTGTGTTTATGTGGAGAAAAAATAGATGCTCCCTACTCATATTACTCTTGCATCTGAACTGGGCAAGTGGGTGCAATAGATTGAGTTTGCGGACTCTCTGATTGTTTTCCATTGTTGTGGTAAAGTGGGTCACACCTTAGTAACTTGCTTAAAAAACAAGAAACAAAACTTTGTTTGGAAAATGAAGGATAAAATCCCCATTTCCATGGAGTCTGATGTTCCTTCTATTCAGAAGGTGCAAAAGGTTTATATTAAAACAAATCCCGATATGGAATGTTTTCTGAAGGAGTTGGAGGAAGGTAAAGCCAATGATGTTAGGAAAATGAAAGGGTAATATTGAAAAAGGTGAATGATGGAGATCTAGAGGAAAGCTTTTCTTCCTTCTGAGGAGAGATGAGATTTTCACTTTTGATTTCCCTTCAAACACTTTTCCCTACATTACATTAGAAGAGGGGAGAAAATACACTAGATTCAATCTCTAGAAAAGGAGCTTGAATTCTGAGTGATATAAGAATGGTAAGTTAATCCCCTCTTATGAGATTGAGATTTAAATTGAATTAATTGTGCACTTATGACCAAGTGGAAAAGTGACAAAGATCTGATTATAACTTGAGATAGAAGCATAGGATGAAGCTGTGCACCTGGATCTGGCAATAATATGTCGAGACGAAGCCGCCCTGCGAATTTGAGGAAAAGTTTTCCAGACCGTGGCGGGAATGTACACAATCCTCCAAAAAATCCGCAAAACGAAAAGGGTTTTTCCACCTATGTAAATGGAGTCCAAATCCAAACGTACAGCTACACACCTGCAACCTACACACATAAAAGAGAGGGAAAAGTGTTGGGATTGGGGGTTTTCCTTCAAGTCAAACCCCAGTTTTGGAATTAACCAAATGATGAAAGAAAGTACTTGCAAGTAAATGTAAATGAAAGACTGAATTGTAAATCACCTCAAGGGAGGTTGTGATAGGAATGTTGATAGAATTGCTTGTATGAAGTTGAATGTTGGAATGAATCTCCTCTTCAATGGTTGAATCCTTGACTTGAATGCAACCTAGCCTTGAAAGGAGACTCGAGAATGCTCAATGCTGGAAAGGAATGCTTGAATTCTCTTGAATGCTTGAATGCGTGATCTCATGCATCTCTGTTATGCCAAAATGGAAGGGGAAATGCAACTTATACACTTGTAAATTAGGGTTAACTATTTGATTTTCTCCATTGCAGACCAACATTGGGGGAGTTTTCTTGCTCAATGTGCAACCTCCAATGAAAAATTAGAAAGGGTGCTGCCCCAAAATGGCGCAGGGACAGGGGCACCACAGAGGACAGGGGTGCCACACCCATGTTCTGCCCTTTTTTCCAGGACAAGATGCATTTTAGGCAGTGTGAAGGGAAAGCAAGATGTAGTTCTTAGGTGTAGAGCAAGTCTCCAGTCTCCGATTAGGCTTTAGGATTTGAATCGCGTGCATGAGGACCCTAATGTGGTTGAAAATTGCAAGGGTCACAATTTCATGACACTACATTTAGCCCCCACTTTAGTGGGAGTATAAGCATATGCCAATACTATCGGTAAAGTAAAAGGAAACAAGATTTGAAAGACTTATACCACGTCAAGGAGGCAAGATGCACCAAGCCCCCAGTGGACTTAGGATCTTATGACATCGATTGACAAAGTAAAAGGGAAGATCAAGAAGGGAAAACCGTGACTGCAAGTAGCAAGGTTCCCCTCACTATGAGTCATGAAAAAGATACCAAAATTATGAAGCAAGGCGAAGTTCACTAAATAATTCTAAGTATCGAAAAGGAAAATATGAGTAGAGTGTATGCCCCCATGTTAAAGTGATCGCGTGTGTCTTATCAAGAGTGATTGCTTTAAGGTAGGATACACCCAAGATAGAGAATAGAGGGAGCACATTATCGCCAAGATTTAGCCCCCAAGTGAGCAATAAAACCAAGGATAATGAACACAAAACACAAAGCACAAGGTGGTTTCGCTTTCCTCGGGGTCAGTATGTTGTATGATAACTCATGTATATCATATATGTATATGCATTTAATAATCGTCATTCCCCAAAGAAGGACACTACCTTGGAAGAAAGGGAAGAGAGGATGTCTTTTGAGTGAACATGAAAGAGACCAAAAGAGATCTCAATGCTTTGCATCATCCCCAAATAGACACTAAGGGAACAATAGAAGAATAGAGATATAAATAGAAGAATGGTCACAAAAGAGTGAGAAAGAAGAGAGAGAGATCTACAGTGCTAATATTGCTAATCTAGCACGACATTCACCTCTCGATCTTGCTGATCACTATTTTGGGAAGGTGAGCAACATGCCAGAGTAGCAACATCGAGCACAATAGATGGAGCTATCACAAGATCCAAACAATGACTATGCTCATGTGGTAAGTCACTTTGTTCGATTCTAGGAGCTAGGTTTAGTGTTTGTGAAAATTTAGTTGATAAATGCTTGTCCACATCAACATATTCATAATCACTATCAGAAACATTAGGAGTTGTATTGCCATCATGAATAACATTTTCACTTATTTCTTCATCAAAATTTAGAGAAAGAGGAGCACGAACATAAATAGGAGTAAAACCATCACATGTTTTGTGCAACTTATGATCTGGAGATGTAAGTTGAACATCTTGCTTAGGAGAAAAGGGAATCATGTCAACTATTGGAGTTTTAGGAGATGAAATAGTTTGAGGGACAACTTCATGAGCTTGAACATGGCATCTTTGTCGGCGTTCTCTCGTACAACTATTTCGTTGAGTCTTAGTGGAAGGCTGAGGAGGAGGAACATTTGAAAAAGTAGGAATGTTTTCCTCTTTCATAGTTGAAGGTTTAGGTTGAGGTCTTTTAGGTTGGACAAGAGGAGAAGCATGCCTCTTCTCTTGATAAGAGGAAGGAGGTGGAACTGCACCATATAAAGGAGAAATGTTAGGTGTAGGAAGAAGACTAGGTCCATCATGAGGAGGAGGTATAAGTCTAACCTTAGGAGGAATATTGTTGTTCTTCTTAAGAGAAGGCATAGTCACATCCATAGGAATAGATTGATGATCTTCCTTGGGAGGGAGATTAGTTCTATCCGTGAGGGAAGAACTTCATCTTCAAGTATGATAGGAATGTCAATTGTTGGGGATCTAGGCTGACTTAAGGATAAGATCACATCTTTCTTCCATTTTTGATAAGATTGAAAAAGAGCATCGCTCCTTGATGGAAGAGATTAAAATTTCTTAGGCCAAAAGAAATCAGTAGGAATGCTAGGGATTCTTTCAAATGGATGAAATAAGCTATGGTTCACAGTTATGATTTAGTCATTGTGAGGAAATTTCAAACACATGGATTGGAGAAGCAATAGCCTTCATGGAAGATAGCCAAGGATAGCCCAACTTCACATGAAATCGCTCAGAAGAGGGTATGATAACAAAGTCAACATCCATGGATTTAGTATGAAATTCAACAGGAAGAGTAATAGAACCAATGGTAGGACAAGAGAATTCATCAAATAACTTCACCACTACATTAGAGGCATCATATATTGGTTTATGCAATCGTAAAGTGAAAAGATACTCCTCAATGATGACGTTAACCATGCAAGAGGGATCAACAAGAGTGCCATGGTAAGGGATATCCTTAACCTTCACCACTATGTATAAAGGGCAATCAAGTACTCTAATGGTCTCACTAGGGTCAAATATAATACAAGAACCCTTAGGCGTATCTTGTTGTTCTACCATATTTACCAAGTTCGGAGCCATAGAAGTGGATTCCTTAGAGGAGAAAGAAGTATACTCAGTCTCAATCATGTTAGAGGTATGAGAAGGAAAAGGATCAATAAAAAATTTAAGATTTTGATTAGGAGGAGCTACTAATTTATTTCCCTCATCATTCACACCTACCACATATATAGTATTGTTATCAATCAAATCTTGAATCTTATTTTTCAATGCGAAACATTTCTCAGTATCATGACTAGGTTGACGATGAAATTGACAAAAGGAATTTTTATCAAAATAAGGGGATGCAAGTTTAGAAGGATAAACTTGTTTTATAGGAGGAAGTTTGATAACATTTCTTTGCAACAAGTGAGACATAATACTATGTAAAGATTCATTCAAAGGAATAAATTGTCTTTCTCTTTTAAAAAAATTAGAAATAGAAGGCACACCTATTGTAGCATTCACATTGTTGTTGTTGATTATATCATTGAACTTGATGAATCTTTTTGTTGGTTTGAAATTTGCAAATGGTTGTTAAACACTCTCCCCCTTATCACTCAAAGCCATAGGAGTAGATTGCTCCATTTGACTCACAACCAGTTGATAATTGTGGAGTGTTGCGCACAACTACGAAAAGGAAGTAAACTCAAACAAAAGAAGATTTTCCCTGATATATTTTTGCAAATTAGAAATAAAAATTCATTGAATATCATTATCAGGTACATGAAAAAAAATTGGAGCACAAAAATGCTTATATCTACCAATGAAATCAATCATTTTTTCTTTAACACCTTGTTTACAATGCATTAAATCAGTCAAAGTGATTTTAGGACCATTGGTATTTTGAAATTGTTGGATGAAAAAATTTGCTAGTTGTTGAAAAGAAGTGATGGAATAAGAAGGCAAAGAGAAATACCATTGTAAAGCCTTATCTCTTAGTGTTCTTGTAAACAATTTTGCAAACAATCTTTGATCATAAGCAAAATCAGTACACAAGGTTTGAAATGTTTTGACATGCGTAAGAGGATCACCCTTTCCATTATAGAGTTCCAATTGAGGGACATCCACATGCGTATGTGGCATGAATTTAACAATAACAAGAGAAAGTGGGCTCACAACATCAAATGTAGGCACACTAAACTTGGATTGACTCATAGAAACAATTTGTTGTTGTAAGGAAGACACAATTTGAGCAAGATTGTTAATTATTGCTTCAATAGAAGAATTGATGTTAGACATGGTTGATTGAGAAGGTGGTGTGATGTTATTGAAAGAAGGCATGGATTGAGAATAAGGTGGCGGGACATTATGATAAGTAGGCATAGGTGATGATTGAGTAGGAAATGGGACACTTAAAGGAGGAATAAAATTGTTGAATGAATTGCCCCCTTGTGTCACATTGATTGGTTGAGGGATAATAGGAATAATTATGGAAGACATAGGTAAAGATGGAGGATGACCAATAGTTGTAGGAATGCCATTTTGAGTTGATGTAGCCATGATGTTTGAAGTGAAAGTTGGAATACTAGCCATTGAAGTGGTCAAAGGAATAGAAGAATTGATTTGATTTGAAGGTTGTGAATAACCTAAGTTCTCAGCACAACTCATGATGGGCATGACATTAGAATCAACAATATGAGCAATGCCATGCAATATATCAATTCCATTCTTATCACTTTGAATCATGCGTTTAAGGCCTTTAATTAATGGAAGAGCTCCACTATTAGGGTATTATTGGGACATCCATTATTGAAAGTTATCAAATTGATTATCCAATTTTGAAATTTGATCTATGGAAACTCTAGTCAAATATTCTTCTTCATCATGGGATTCATCAATTGGATAGATAGGGACATGATTAGGATGGGAATAATTAGCATTATCCTCATTAAAGCAGTCACCCAAATTAGGCTCCATGTCCTTGGTAATTAAACCTTGGGAGGCCTTAATTCTAATGCTTCGTCTAACGAGGATAGTGTAGGTAGGACTAATAGTGGTGAAACTCATGCACTAGAGGGAAAAATTAAAATTTTGAATTTTGAACAAAGCTTACAAAATTGAGTAATGCAAAATTTAAGAAAATAATGATTAAACAATTTGAACTTTGTTGGAAGAAGAAAATGACATAGTTTCCAAAATAATAAATCAAAGGAAATTGGAATTTTAAAATTAGGGCCAAGGGGATACCACTTAATTTTAAAATTAACAAAAACAAATTTTTTAAAATAAGGGCAAATTATAATTAACCTCTTAATTTTATAAATTTTCTTGAAATTTAAAATGTTGAATTTTGGAGGTATTTTCGATGTTAGAGGGATAAAAAATTGACAAAATCAACCAATCTTATGGATTTAGGCTATTAAATACAGTCATAACTATAGACGTATAAAAATGACCATATTCCTAAATGAATATTTTATGTTCATTTCTCTATTTGATTAAATCCAATTTAATTAAATTATCCACATTCTTCTATTTAATTAAGTAAATTACTCAATTTATTTAAATTAAATTCACTATACCCATTTAATGAATAAATCATTTTATTCAATTAAATCCCCCCTATCCACTTTTAATTAAATTCAAATTTAATTAAATAGTTATCCTAAATTAAATAAATCTAATTTATTTAATTGCAACCAAATTGAATTAAATCATTTATTTCAATTAAATCCTATTATCCTTCCATCCACTTGCAAAATCCTACATCTCCCACTTGCCTTCCTAAACCCCTTTCTAATCCCTTCTAGAATCTTCTAATCGCTTCTAATTAACCTAACCCCTCCTCTAAACTTTGTCACATCCCTAAGCAAAGGGAAGTCACTTCTCAAACCCTCAAAGTCTTTGATAACTATTAAAGGCTTTCAACCTTCAACCACTAAATGGCTCAAAGTCTTTGATAACCATTGAAGGCTTTCAACCTTCAACCACTTAATCCCCAAAGTCTCCAATAACCATTAATGGTTAACTCAAAGCCTCCCACATGGTTAAAACATTTGTTTTGACTCAACCTCTACCCAACCCAAAGGTCTCATCAAGCCATTAATGCTTTGACAATGATTATCTCTTAATCATTTGCACAACGGTTTATCCTTAGATTAACTCTTAATCCAGTGGGTAATCTTAACTTAGACTTGACCCTTAGCCTCTAGATAACCATGAGGTCTTCTCAGGCCTTTAATGCCTCCAACCCCTTCTCTCAACCCAATCCTATGTTGACACTTGTCACCATTTCATTGGTGCCAATTGTGCACATGGATCCCCAACTTTCAAACTTGGCCCTTGATTAAACCATTCAATTTTGACCATCCATTGCCCTGTTTTTGCTATAAATAGAGCTCTCATTCCTCCATTTTAAACAATCATCTTTCAAATTTGAAGCATTACACTTATGCTCAAATTCTTTCAAGCTTTCTCATTTCATATATGCTCATCATTTAGCCTCTTTTAGATCAGGAATTAGACTAAATATGCATGGTAGAGTACTTTCTTTATCATTTTAGCTCAATCATAGACTAAATATATCATGTTAGGATAGTATTCATACTAATCTTGTCATCTTATCATCTAGTTTATTGCATTTCTAGAATCATACATAGCTTAACATCCATTTCATACTAAAATATATCAAAGCATCCCTCGTTCTTGCATTTGCCATCCCTGAACCATTTTGCTCAGTGATCTGAGAGCAAAACATTGGTTTGAGGGACATTATGAGATAGAGAACCATGGGACCCTCCTTGGGAAGCTGAGTAATACGTTATTACTCCATAGCTTGCATCAAGAAGTCTTGTGTGTGTGTGTGGACTAGTATTTTGAAATATTTTCACATATTAAGTTTTATCAGCCCACTTTTTCCGCATACATTTCTGGCGCCCACCGTGGGGCCCGACCCCAAATAACAAATCGGTTTTTGAAATTAATCATTTTTGCAGGTCCGCGGGAAAAAGGAATCGGCGCATGGGAAACATTCCCTAGCGCATCTACATAACAGTCTAGCGCATCCCGCTTACTGTTTAGCGCGTGGGCTTTATCCTTTAGTGCGTAAAAGCAATCATTTAGCGCATAACCCCACTGATATATTTCCTGTAGGTCTTGACACGGGCGAAACATAGAGTAGCGCATTCCATAACCATAATAGCGCATACGATCCGCAGTTCAGTGCTTATAAACCATCATACAGCGCGTCTATTTCAAACATTAGCGCAACATATTTCAAATTTCCTGTAGGACTCACCGTCGGAAAGAGAAAAAGATAGAACAACACTCCCAATTCACAGAGTAGCGCATCCCAACGACAATATAGCGCAGAGGAATGTAAAGGTAGTGCATCTGGCTTTTAATGTAGAGCGTACAATCCATTCTGTAGCGCATCGCAGACAGATGATTAAAATTTTATTGTAACCGAATTGAAATTTTAGACTTGTAGAAGTCCCCCAAATCACCTGACATTTTATCTCTTTTGTTTGCTTGCAGGATTCTAACGGTTTCTTGCAGGTAGAGCGAGAAATTTTATTTAAAAAAAAAAAAATAAAAAAAAAATGCTTTCTTTTGTTGACCTTCAAATCGGAAATTTGTTTTGTTGACCATTTCCTTTTTATAGATCAGAAAATCTTTCTTTTCAAGATTAAAAAGAACATCATGCTTGTTGGAGCAACATATCCAAATAGAAGTTAGAAAATCATTGTTTTAAAGGCTAAAAAGAACCTTGATTGCCTTGTCTTGAAAGTGGAAGGAATATGCTCTCCCCTTAACTGGGTGATTAAAAATCCAGACCACTCTTACAACTTTCAGTACTTCAACTTTTAAAGCCATTTATGGTCGGTGTGAAGGGAACGACCTAAGTGGGGAATGACTTTGATGCCAAGAATTCCAACCCACTATAATCAAATGTGGAAAGTAATGAAAGTCTTTTTCAACGGTTGCGTGCAGTGATTAGCCTTCCCCCAGTATCCTTGAGATACGTAAAGCCTTTGTTCTAAAGATTGGGAAGCCTCCTGAGGGAGTTTATCACTAACGGCCGAACGGGAAGCCTGATTACGAACCATAGAATTAGAAGTTTTGAACTGAGTCAGTAACCAAACATTTATAACATCATAGTGCAAGGGTGGGGAAGAATCTGCCCTCAAGATTACTCACCATATATCTCCCAAGATACCTACTCAACTGTGAAGCAATTCACTTTGGGTTAATTTCTAGCAAAAGGCCAAAAAACGGGCACCCTCTAGGGGGTGACACGGCTGTTTGAGCTGACGGAGTATCGAGACTAGTGGGCTATGATGTTATTTATGACCCTTGAATAAAAAGTCTTTCTGAAGTGTATTACTTGTATCCAAACCTGTTAAAACATTGGGGATTTGAACACATCCTCGTAGAATATACACTTTTTGTTAGATTAGGCAAAATGGTTGTTCTTTTTGTGCCGTGCTTGCATTTATTACTTCAAAAAATCATCCATCGCACTTGAAAATTTCTCAACAAAATTAAAAAACCTCAAGAAATCACCCACATGGAAAAATCAGGGCAGTCTAGCACATAAGAGCAACATCTTAGCACGTGGAATACTTCTGTTAGCGCATCCAAACCTCAAAATAATGCGTGGAGTTAAAACAGTAGCATTTTATCATTAGGCAAAACAGTATACAAATCCTTTAGCGCATCCGAAACACAGTCTAGCGCGTGGCAGCAACCTCTTAGCGTGTGGGAACCAAGAATTAGCGCATTAAGTCTAAAATTTAGTGCGTGACAAGCCCAGTATAGCGCGTAGCTTTTCCAAACAAACTCAACAACAATTTTCAATAGCCTGAATTTTAGCGCGTGAAAGAAATAGCTTAGTGCGTGGAAACCAAAGTTTAGCACATAAGGTCGAACAGTTAGCGCGTAGAAAACCCAGGATAGCGCATAAACTTTTGAAATTGTTAGACCGCCATTTTCCAAAATCCAAACTTTAGCACGTGTCTAGGGGCAGATTAGCACGTGGGCCTATTATTTTAGTGCATCAGGTAAATAAAGTAGCGCATGTAGACTCTGTTCTAGCGCGTGATCCAAAACAGGAAAACAGAGAGCCAAAACCGTGAAAAATTTCAAAATTTCAAAAATATTTTTAGAAGCCTTTTTCATTAAAAAAAACCATTTTTCATCAAACCAGAGTGACAAACGAACCACTAAAACTATTTCTTGAGCTAATTTGTGTTAAAACCAAAGCTGTCAAAATCCTAAACAAATCGCACAATAGAAGACATCTCTCTTATCATAATCCAGAAATTTCATTATCAGTATCAACAAAATCCTTTACCATCTTACGGATTTCTATCTCAAAACACTTGTTTAAAATTCTCAAATTGTCATATCCAGTTTCCAGATCGGGAAGCTTTTATCCATATCATTTGACATGCTTTATCATGAAGGGACATCTAAACCTTCACTCTGATAAAGTAAGATTTGAAATTTTTCAAAACAAGAATCAACTGAATCCAAACACATCAAAGGAAATCATTGATTACTCATGCATGACTAATCCCCTTATTCTGAGAAGAAAGAACCTCTATCGTAACATCACGTTGAAGAAACAACAACCTAGTTTTTCCAAATTCATCAAGAGAAATAAGTTTTTATATATCAATCATCAACTCTTCAAATCTCATTGGGTATTCCTTCATCACGTCAAACGTTACATCCAAAACAAATCTAGCGAATTTGACAAAGAACCTTTGAAAACAAGAGCATACTGTCAAAAGTCTGCTTTTAATCAAACCATAAACCGCTGCAGAAAAATCAATCCAACATTCTTGCCGACGAGTGCATCACATATAACATATCTCGACCAGAACCACCAACACCCGAGCAACACATCGAAGAGGCTTTTATCCCTTTCATCACTAAAAGCTTCTACTAAAATGCTTGTTACTCACTCTCAAAGTAACAAACAAAGCAAGACACCCGCTGAGTCCAGCATGAATCAAAGATTATCAAATCCTTTTGAAGTTCCACCCGTAGAAGAACCTGAAATTACTGAAGCACTTCTTCGGGAATGTCAAGAAAATCCTTCCTTCCAAAAATTTGTAGAAAAGCTCATGTAAAATGACAAGGAAAAATATCTGTTGATGCTTACAAGCAAGGGCGTTAAACTTCCTGAAGATTTTGACCCAAACATTTTTCAAACAGGATCTCGACAATATGCATATCAAGAACAACACAGAGAAGCAGAAACTCGCATACTTGAACAACATAACTTTGAACAACACATACTAGAACAACGCATACCAGAAATGCGTATACTTGAGCTAGAAACACCAGAGCAACATATACCATTTACCACACCTTTTCAGCTGAGAACCACTACAAGGCAAGAACTTTTTCCTCGACAAGACAATATACCTTGAGCAGCCCTTACTCAACAAATGCAAATGTTGCAAAGGCAAATACAGGATATGCAACAAGGGACAACAGTGCGGTACTCTTTAAACGAAATCTGTCCTTATCCATTTGACAGAAGCTTGAACATGGTGCCTTTTCCTCCAAACTCGGACGTTCCCAAATTTGATAAATATGATGGTAAAAGTGATCCCCGAGATCATGTTTGCGAATTTTGCACACTGAGCCTTGAATTTGCTCATAATGACACCTATTTGATGAGGTTATTCCCCAGAAGCTTGGGAGGGCAAACCATGGAATGGTTATCCAAAATCTCACCACATGTCAGATCATTTGATGAGTTGGTTAACAAATTCATAACCCACTATTCCTACAACATCCAACATGCCATAACCATGCTAGATGTTTGCAATATCAAACAAAAGAACAACGAAACATTCATGGTATTCCTTCAACGCTGGCGACGCATGGTATCTAGATATCCTCGAGATATTCCTGAAAAGGAGAAAATGGAAATCTTTATTGATAACTTGAATGGTGAAATGAGTTACCAACTAAAACTTCAATGCATACCATCTTTCACTAAATTGATTGAAAATGGCATTCAAGTAGAAGAAGCATGTGTCAAAAAGGGAACACTCAAATTCTACAAGGAAGGAACAAACTCATCAAACTACAATAATCAGAACAACACCAACCTTGACAAATCTTGATTTTGGACTCGAAACAAAAACGAAGGCAACAATGAATCATATGATCACAAATCTAAGCAACTAGTGCTTGCATTATCCGGAAATCCTCAACATCCGAAAAATCCTAAAAATGCTACCCCCAGTGCTAACACATATGCACCAAACAATGATCAAGGACAACTCAGCACGAACAACACCAATGATTCTCAAAGCAAAAACATGAATCCGGGACCTAACAACAATTCACGCAACAACACGAACAATTTCCAAAAGCGTATCTTCACACCACTGGGAAAATCTTTAGAATCAGCATTTAGAGAACTTTTGGCAAACAAGATTCTGTCTTTACCTCCAATCAACAATTATGAACCCCCAATCAAACCACCTTGGTGGAATGATTCACACTATTGTGATTTCCATCGCAACAAGGGTCATAGAACAAACGAGTGCATGAGATTGAAACACATAGTACAGGACATGATTGATCGAGGTGACTTAACGGTCGATGGTCTCAAAACAAATGGTGATCATGGAGCCTTTAAAAATCCTCTCCCAAATTACAACAAAGATGGAGCATCCACTTCAGATGATACACACGGAGCTCATATTAATCACATCTACAACAACACCATCAACCACATATCAGCTGAAGATCATCACGTAAATGTCATCACCATCCGAGATCAGCTTGATCATGAATCTATCAATGTAATGACCCAAACTCAGAAATATGTCTTGAAAGGACATACTGCACCTGCAACTACCACACCAAAAATCCAATATGACTTGGTTAGCCAACTACACAAGACTCCAACTCAGATATCTATCCTGCAATTATTGAAACTATCACCTAAGCACAAAGACATATTGGAACAAGCACTATTGGAAACCAATGTACCTCAAAATATGGATACAGACAGATTTCAAGCCATGGTCGCCCATATGACAGGACCTCATAACCTCACCTTCTCCAAGCATGATAATACTTCCTTGAGTCATCCACATAATACTCCTCTCCATATTGAAGTCATTGTTTGCAAACATCGAGTAAAAAGAGTCCTAATAGATGGAGGAGTCGGCCTTAATATATGTACTTTAAAGCTTATCTGTGCATTAGGCTTCTCAGAAGAATCTATTGATCCTTGCAAAAAGATTACCATAAAAGCATATGATGATGAAGAGAGGTCCTCTAAAGGCATAGTGATATTACCTATTCAAGTAGGCCTAGTACAAAAGGATACTATTTGTCAAGTCTTAGATATTGATCTAACCTACAATATTTTGTTAGGATGACCCTGGATACATGAAATGCAAGCAGTACCTTCTACATATCACCAGTGTGTCAAGTTTCCTTATGATGGACAAAAAATCTCCATATTTGCTGATCACAATCCATTTCAACATTGCAATGCAATGGGGGCAGCCCAGGACAGTTTGGTTCCTCATAATAGAGAAAAGCAGCAATCTTCAACATCAGATCCACACACAGCAAAATCCAACTCCTTATGGGGAGACTTCGAGCAGAAAATGCAAATCAAAGACCAAGGCATGGGAGAATACTCTCTAGAGCCTTTATGCTTGGCCAAATTGCCAACATCACCTAGATCACATGGTTTGCCTACTACATCAACACAACTGGCCACTCAGCCCATCACTAAATTTGATGGTACCTTCATCCAATTGGGCACTCTAGCACATGAATCAGAAGACAAAGATGTTCTTAGCTGGTTATACAAAGATGAAGAAGAAAATCACAGAGCAGCCGCTCTGGACATTGTTCTACCAACACACCTGTATGGAAAAGGCTACTTAATCATGAAGCAAATGGGATATGGCGGTAAAGGACCTATTGGCAAACGTAAAGACGGAGTCACTGAACCTATAGATCTTCCTTCACAACCTAGCAAAAACAAAGCAGGATTGGGTTTTAAACTTACATTCCTATTAAAACGACTGCCACACCTACCTATCAAACCTCAATGGAAAGTAAAGACAAAGTACAAAGAAGAATCCTGACAGGAAGCACTTTTTGAATCAGCAAAAACAATCCGCAAGGCACAGGAACGTCAAGATCAGAAGTTACATCAGGAAAAGCTTCTAAGTCATAAGAAGGCCCTAGCTACAGTAGTAGCTCATATTCAGACACCAATATCTCAAGAACAAATCATGTCATCTCCAGATACAGTTATTCCTCCCCGAGGAAGTACAGTCTATGAACAAATCAAGAAAGTAGAGGACGGATCTGACATAGAATCAACAAAAACCATCAAAATGGTATCCATCATCAAAGATTTATTTTCACCCTACAACATACCTGTTTACAACACAGATAGAATCTAGGAGGATGCCTATGAGACTGATTCTAATGAATATGAATGGGGTACCTGCTCCAATGCTACTATAGATATCTCTAGTGATACTAATTCTATATCTCTCTCCCAAGAAAAACATAACGCAGAAGATAGACCTCTGGAATTTGGACCACAACATATCTATGATGCCAAGGAAAGTGAACAGGAACATTATGAGCAAGTATATGTAGAGGATAATACCATCGAAGACCTCGACAAAATCCTGAACTTCTTTAAAACCAAGAACCATCACGATGAAAACTCTGTCCTAACACTCATAGTAGCCGAACTTGATCCACCTAATGATTCCTTACCACTTGTCTTTCCTGACCTCATCGACTAGGATGAACCTGAAATCCATAATATACCAATTTTCCCAAATGCTGAATCTATTATCCATTACCTATGTGCCGTAAATCCAGAAACAGGCTCTACCAGTGAACAAAATAACGATGTCTACAAACCAGGGAGTGCCAAGTCTCTCAGTCACAAAAATGAACTAGATAAAGGATCGGATGCTGAAAACCAGTCAATGGCAGCTCTAGATCATAAAAAAGTAAAAATAAAGGACGTATCGGAGGGTGAAAACCTTTTTAAGGCACCTAACGATGGGAGACTTGACACTTTTCCTGAGCACTTTCATGAGCGATCACCCATATTGATTGAGCCCACTCAATCAATCAACATTGGCACCACCGAAGTAGTTAGGAACCTACACCTTGCAGAATCTCTAATAGAGGAAGAAAGATCAGCGTTCATCATTTTCTTTAAAGGACAGTAAATCAACTTTGCTTGGTCATATGCTGATATGCCTAGAGTGGATCCACACTTAATCATGCATCATCTGTCCATTTCTACAGGAGTTAAGCCAGTTAAGCAAAAGCTACGAAAGATGAATCCACAGGTGGCACTCATGGTCAAAGCTGAACTAAAGAAATTATTAGACGTCGGATTCATCAGACCCATTGACTATGCGGAATGGATTTCCAACATCATTCCAGTATCAAAACCAGATGGTAGTATCAGAATCTGCACTGACTTCAGAGACGTCAACAAAGCTTGTCCAAAGGACGACTTTCCTCTGCCTAGTATCGACATCATTGTAGATCTCACAACAGGCCATGCAATGCTCTCACTAATGGATGGTTTCTCAGGCTATAATCAAATCAAAATAGCCCCAGAAGATCAAGATAAAACCGCATTCACCTGTCCTTGGGGAATGTACTGTTGGAATGTTATGCCTTTCGGCTTAAAGAATGTAGGGGCCACTTATCAAAGAGCAATGACCACAATATTCCATGACATGATGCACACATTTATGGAAGACTATGTGGATGACTTACTAGCTAAATCTTTCACCAGAGCAGAACATCTTGGTATCCTAACAAAAATCTTTGATCGATTGAAGAAATTCCAAGTCAGGCTTAACCCTAAGAAGTGTGTCTTCGGGGTTACATCAGGCAAGTTACTAGGCTACATAGTCTCAGCTAAAGGTATTGAAGTAGATCCAGCAAAGGTACAAGCCGTCATGGACATGCCACCACCAAAGAATATCAGTCAACTCAGATCTCTACAAGGACGACTTCAATCCATCAGGCGATTCATCGCTCAGCTAGCAGACAAAAGTCTACCATTTAATCATTTACTACACAAAAATGTACCATTCAAATGGGAGGCTAAGTGTGCAGAATCTTTTTACCAAATCAAACAGTACCTGATGAATCCACCAGTTCTAGTACCTCCAGTCGCAGGAAAGCCTCTTATTTTATATATCTCAACCACAGACATATCACTGGGGGCATTATTGGCACAAGAAGATCAACAGGGAAAGGAACACGCCATATATTACATCAGTAGAACATTGAATGGCTATGAACTCAACTATACATTCATTGAAAAGGCTTACCTAATAGTGGTATTCGCATCTCAGAAGTTCTGACATTATATGCCAGCACACACCATCAAGCTAGTGGCAAAAATTGATCCTCTCAAATATCTACTCAGCAAGGCAGCTCTTACAGGCCGATTGGCTAAATGGGTCATGATTCTCAGTGAATTTGACATCCAATACATAGAAAGATGAGCCATCAAAGGACAAGCAATTGTAGATCAGTTAGCCGAAGCACCACTACCAGGAAAACACACCATGGAGATTGAATTTCTAGACATAGATGTTCTTGCTCTTTCTACCAAACAATGGACTTTATACTTTGACGGATCCTATACACAACATGGTTCCAGTGCTGACATTCTGTTCATCACTCCTGAAGGACACACTATACCAAGATCATACAGACTTATGTTTCCATGCACCAATAATGTTGCTGAATATGAGGCATTGGTCATAGGCATCAAAATGGCTGTAGAATGGAAAATCACAGAGTTAAAAGTCTACGGGGACTCGCAACTGGTCGTCCATCAAATCAACAATGACTATAAAACAAAGGATGACAAGCTACTACCCTACAAGCGAATGGTGGATGATTTCAAATAGTATTTTGTGCACATCACCTTCAAGCAAATACCAAGGTTGAACAACAAAGCAGCCGATGCAATGGCTACTATCACTTCATTACTATGAATTCCAGAGCAACATAGTCGTTATGAGTTCCTGGTAGAGCAACTGTTCTCCCCCGCCTATGACCACTCTGAATCCCATGTTATCTATGCCTTGACTAGTTCAGATTCTCCGTTATATGGACCAATATATGACTACCTCAAGCACAATATCTTACCCATTGACCAATCCCGCAACCAAAAATGTAACTTTATCCAACAAGCTACCCATTACACCCTTACCGCTGATACTTTGTATCATCGAGGTCTCGATGGTACTCTTCTTCGTTGTCTTGATCGTAATGATTCCGATTCTGCTTTACACGAGCTTCACGAAGGTATTTGTGGCACACATTCAAGAGGCACTACTCTTGCTAAAAAGTTTCTAAGGATGGGATACTACTGGCCTACAATGGAGAAAGACTCATATCACTTTGCTAAGAAATGTCCTAAATGCCAAATCCATGGTAATTTGATACATGCACCAGCACAAGAATTGCAGCCATTTACAACATCCTGGCCCTTTTGTCAGTGGGGACTGGATCTCGTTGGCAAAATTCATCCTTCATCTTCAAATGGACACAAGTTCATTATAACAGCAACAGAGTACTTTACCAAATGGATAGAAGTAGTTCCCATGACCACAGTAACTGGGAAACAAATTGCCTCTTTTATCCTCAATTATCTGATTTGCTGATATGGTATTCCAAGTTCAATTGTTACAGATAATGGACGGCCCTTCAAGAATCAAGATGTACAAGAACTATGTGAAAAATTCAAAATCCAACATAGGTTCTCTACACCATATTACCCACAGGGCAATGGTCAAGCGGAAGCATCTAACAAAACAATACTGAAAATCCTCAAGAAAACAGTGAATGATGCAGGCAAAGATTGGCATGTACAACTCAATCCAGCACTTTGGGCATACAGGACCAGCATCTGCACACCTATCGGAGCAACACCATACTCATTGGTTTATGGATCAGAGACTATTTTACCCCTGGAGGTAGAGATCCCATCTCTCAGAGTCTCTTTGAAAGGCTTAATCCCAGATGAAGAGTATCGAGTTAACCGCCTACAAGAACTTGAGCTATTAGATGAAAGAGGCCAACATGCTTATATTCATCTCAAAGCATATCAGCAACGCATGTGCAGGAGCTACAATCACAAGGTCATTCCCTGCAACTTCAAGGTTGGTGACCTAGTCCTCAAAGAAAATCCAAGAAATCAGCAAGATCGAGAAAAGAAAGGGAAATTTGAGCCTAATTGGTTGGGTCCCTGTGTTATCATATCAGTTTATGGATCAGGTGCTTATCAGCTAACAAATTCTGAAGGAGATGTGCTCGACGAACCAACTAACAACATCCATCTGAAAAGGTACTATACTTAAAGTAGCCTAGTGCACGGAAAAAGCCCAAAACAAACAAAAAAATCAAAAAAAATAAAAAATAAAAAAATCCAGAAAAAGCAAAAACAAAGTACAATAAAAACAAAGGGTGAAAACCTGGTAAACAGGTGCTCTTGTGAAAGAATGGCTCCTCTATCTATTTCCATACCATGTTATCCATACACACACTATCGGCCATCGCCCGACACTTAACAAATATCCATTCAAGACATACTTAGCATAGTCACTAATACACCATTGCTTGGAATCACTGTATATATTCACATCAAGAGGCACACTCAGCTAGGGGCATGTCAATAATATTGCACACACTCAAGACATCAAGACTAGATGCAAAACTCAACAACATGACATCCAACAAACCACTACGCTTCATTGCCAAACAAAACTAAACAAATCACAAAAATACCAAGGATAGATGATTTTCTGAAGTACTGAATGTTGCACTATAGCATAAAATCTTAACTAGTTTTGCATTTTGAACTTTTTGCATTATTGGATTCTCTTCCTTGTCTCACTAAATGCTTCATAGCTAGAGGTCAAGGGGAACTTCCAATATTTTCTTAGTCTTCTGTCTAGGAGGCGATCACTTGTACTGTGTGAATACTTGCCTCGAGACGTGATACATCGAATATCACTGAAGGCTTGATTCCACTTCACGCATACAAATGATCAAATCTTGTCTATTTACGCAATATGCACTCAGGTCGTCCTAGTTCAATTATACCTTGACACTTGTGCTATCTTGCAAAATCAAATATCATGTAAATTTTTTTCAGGACATTATGGTTCAATTATACCATTATGCTTGTATAAATTTTCAACATATCCTAAACAAATCAATGCCCAATGATGATATCTACAAAGAAAGCAAAAATATGGTTCTATCGGATGGCAAATACAGAATGAGGGATGCTCCAAAAATAATTAGTTGCATATCATTTTACAATTAGTTGCACATCATTTTACAATTAGTTGCATACACATCATTTCATATCATTTAACATCATTTACATTTCACAATACATTTAGCAGCATACATAAAACATACATCTCATTTTCAAGATACATCTCACAGCATATAAAAAGCATACATCCTGCAGCATGCATTACATCATATATTGCATCATCACATAAAATAACTCATATAACATGCATCCATATAAACACATCACATAGATCAAAAATGGTGCCGTATATATATCTCAAAAATGCTCAACATCTACAAAATGTGTCAAAACACTGTGTCCAGTACAAAGGATAACAATAATCCAAAAATACAATAGAGACCATGTCTCTCAAGTATGACTATCTCCTGACGGAGATGGTCTCGCTCCAGATACACCCGCCACTGGATCTCCAGGAGGGTCCTGTCTTGGTGGCCCAGTCACACCTCGGCTCTCCGACCATGACCCAGTGGCTCGAGATCGAATTGATCTTGATTGTGCAAAACTCTCCACTCGCCGATCCTTGGGTACTGCAGCCTCATAATGTCACCTATAATACTCTACCTCCTGCACTCTCCGCGTCAGCTCTCTAAGGGTGTCTCTCATCGGACCACCCGTCGCTGCTCTCTGTACACTCGCCAACGCCTCCTTCGCTCGTCCTCACCGCTCTATCTTAGTATCTCTCTCAGTGGTCAACTGAGCAATCTGCTGCTGATAGGTCAAAATCTACGCCTACAGCTATTGAATGGTAATCTACAAGGTCTGGATCTGTGCATCCTCCACATGACCTAGCACTCGAACCCGCAGCGGTACCTATGCTGGAGGAACCCCTCCCACTCACCCTATCCTCGGTGCTGGAGGTGGGAGTACATCTGCCCTCCTCCTCTATGCTGGTCTCCTCAGCTCCTCCTCACCCCCCACTGCAGCTAGCACCTCCCCCACTCTCCCCTCTCCCCTCTCCCCCAGCTCCGATAGCCAATCCACCTCTCCCTCTATCTATCCTCCCTTGCCGCACTGCTCTCTCCACACCTCTCTCTCCCTACCTCCCTCTGGCTCCTCTCCCTCATCCTCCTCCTTCATCCTCCCCATCATCTCCATCATCTCCCCCATCTCCCTCCTCCTCATCCGAGTCAAAAGCTGGCCTCATCTCCTCTGGATCTGAGATCCTAGCCACTGCCCGCGCAACAAACAAATGGGCAAACTCATCTGTCATCCCTGCATCCTGAATCTCTGGGGCATAGTCCTAGATCTGCCCAGCCAACCCCACAAACTCCTCCACTGCCACCGCACTGTCAATAGTCGGCCCCCAATCGGCCACATCCTGCTGCCTCCGTGCATACAAACATGCTCCCTGAGGAATCCCCTGCTGACGCCTGAACTGCCTCAGAACTCGGGTCACCACAAATTGTTTAATGACAAACGGGGTCCTCCCAATCAGATACCTCAACATAAATACAAAGGGCATCTCCAGCCCATCCTCCGCCCATACCTCACAACTTGTATACGGTCTCCAGGTGACCGTATCTATGTTGTCAAAAATCCTCCTCCAATGCTCTAGTTTGCCCAGCTTATGCTGGACAACTAGACCTCTATATCCGTAGGCATATGCTGCACCTACGGGCCTATCTCTATCTGCCAGTGGCCTCGCTACTGGAATGTGCTCCCAGCACCATACCTGTAATAGGGTCACACCAGCTGACAAACTGCCGTACCTGAGGTATACTACCTCATGCAAACTCTGGTATAAATGAGCCAGCATCGCTGACCCCCATGCAAATCTCCGGCCCTATGTGACCATCTCCTCCAACACTAACCCCCATCCCACCGAGAATCCCTTTGACCTGCGATCAGGACAAAGGAATCCCCCAATAAATCCTGCCAGTACAGATGGCAGCGGTGCATAACCCAAATCCAAAAACTCCTGCCAGGGGATCTCATAGCCACAAATTTTGTCATCCTGAAATATGCGGCACAGTGCCTCTGTGCCACCCTCCTCTGACTGCTCATAGGGAAGTAGTGCCCCTACTACAGGAATCCACAAAATCCGGTAGCAATCCTCCAGTGTCATTGTCATCTCTCCAGTGGCAAAATGAAAGGTGTTCGTATCGCTGTTCCACTTCTCTGCCAACGCTGTCAAAAGCCCCTAGTTCACAGTGAACCGAGGCATATCCAGAAGAGAGGTCAATCCACATCTCTCTATAATATCCAAATCTGCCTATGACAATCGTGGTATCAACATCCACGGTCTCGAGAATCTCTCCCTCGACTGTACAACACCCAATCGCTCCTGTCAACAACCAAAACATATCCAATATCAGTTTCCACACCAACACAAAGATATCAAAATCAAACTTACATCAACAACATGAAACAATTTGCTCATCTACAATCAAAGTTCAAAATCCTATCATTTTATATCAACTTGTAAAACAACTCAAGTTCTCAAAAACCATATCAAAACTTGTAATACAACTCAAGTCTCCACAATCACATAAACTTGTAAAACAACTCAAGTTTCCCACCCATATCAGCTTGTAAAACAACTCAAGTTTCCAACCCATATCGGCTTGTAATACAACTCAGGCTTCCCACACATTGAATTTGAAACAGACCACGCAAATACATCATCTTCTGATTAACAAAACAAGTTGATATCTATACATAACTTTGAAAATCGCAAATCAAAACAAGTTATACAAACACTCATATTGGATAAATTCATCAAAACACGACAGGCAGACAAAACACATTTTCAAATCGACCAAAACATTGCAAAATTTTTTTGATGTGCTAAAATAGATCTTCAATGCGCTAAAACATCCCCATGCGCTAGGTTGTCTCTCCTATGCGCTATTCTAGCTAACCTATGCGCTAGATTCTGTCTACACGCTAAACTTTTCACCCAATGCGCTACCTAACCCACCCCATATGCTAGACTCTACCTACGCGCTAATCGACCCCTCCTAAGTGCTACCCTTTTAGCCCTATGTGCTAGGTTAGTCCTACGCACTAAACCCCATTTCCTATGCGAACCCCTGTGGCCCCTATGCGCTAGGTCATACCTACGTGCTAACCTATTGATGCGAAGCGCTACCCAACACTTTCTATGCACTATTCTCCATACACGCGCTAACCTAAAAGTTTTATGTGCTATCCTACATTTTTCGGATGTGACCCCTAAATTTGAACTCGATGCGCTACTTCACACTTCGTATGCGCTACTGTGGATCCTAGACGTGCTAAAACGAAACACCCGAACTTTGAAATTCAAAAAGTGACTAAAAATGACAAAACAAAAAATCAAAAAGGGGTCAAAAATGTTGACTTACTGGTGGTCCATGCGCTACAGGTCTCCGGTACCTCCAAACGCGTTCAAAACGGTGTCTGTGATAGGGAATAGGCATTTTCTCTCCACAGCAAATTCTCTTTCTCCAAAGTCAATAAAGCACAAATGAACCTAAATCAAGCCCTTTTCCCCTTTTATAGGAGGAAAATGAAATTAGGGTTAGCCCAATGGACCTGTAATATGGTCATGGTCTCCCTTATACCAAAACAGTTGTAACTTATCAGGAGATGAATCAATCTGCACACTTTTTACATGCACGAAATCATACATATCATACGCAACTCATCCAATTAAATCAAATTTTTTTTAAATTTTTTTTCAAAATATTGATTTATCTCCCGAGGGGGCATCATCATCAAATATCGAATCTGGGGCATCACATCAAACCTGGGGCACAACTGGCAAATCAAAGGAGCGACACGAAAATTGCATTTGATCATAAATCATGATAAGGCATCATTTTCTTTGAAATAACATGTGCACACACGTCACTTCAAAGAGGGGCAAAATGTAGATGTATAAAAATGACCATATTCCTAAATGAATATTTTATATTCATTTCTCTATTTGATTAAATCCAATTTAATTAAATTATCCACATTCTTCTATTTAATTAAGTAAATTACTCAATTTATTTAAATTAAATTCACTATACCCATTTAATGAATAAATCATTTTATTCAATTAAATCCCCCCTATCCACTTTTAATTAAATTCAAATTTAATTAAATAGTTATCCTAAATTAAATAAATCTAATTTATTTAATTGCAACCAAATTGAATTAAATCATTTATTTCAATTAAATCCTATTATCCCTCCATCCACTTGCAAAATCCTACATCTCCCACTTGCCTTCCTAAACCCCTTTCTAATCCCTTCTAGAATCTTCTAATCGCTTCTAATTAACCTAACCCCTCCTCTAAACTTTGTCACATCCCTAAGCAAAGGGAAGTCACTTCTCAAACCCTCAAAGTCTTTGATAACCATTAAAGGCTTTCAACCTTCAACCACTAAATGGCTCAAAGTCTTTGATAACCATTGAAGGCTTTCAACCTTCAACCACTTAATCCCCAAATGCTTTGACCATGATTATCTCTTAATCATTTGCACAAAGGTTTATCCTTAGATTAACTCTTAATCCAGTGGGTAATCTTAACTTAGACTTGACCCTTAGCCTCTAGATAACCATGAGGTCTTCTCAGGCCTTTAATGCCTCCAACCCCTCTTTCAACCCAATCCTATGTTGACACTTGTCACCATTTCATTGGTGCCAATTGTGCACATGGATCCCCAACTTTCAAACTTGGCCCTTGATTAAACCATTCAATTTTGACCATCCATTGCCCTGTTTTTGCTATAAATAGAGCTCTCATTCCTCCATTTTAAACAATCATCTTTCAAATTTGAAGCATTACACTTATGCTCAAATTCTTTCAAGCTTTCTCCTTTCATATATGCTCATCATTTATCCTCTTTTAGATCAGGAATTAGACTAAATATACATGCTAGAGTACTTTCTTTATCATTTTAGCTCAATCATAGACTAAATATATCATGTTAGGATAGTATTCATACTAATCTTGTCATCTTATCATCTAGTTTATTGCATTTCTAGAATCATACATAGCTTAACATCCATTTCATACTAAAATATATCAAAGCATCCCTCATTCTTGCATTTGCCATCCCTGAACCATTTTGCTCAGTGATCTGAGAGCAAAACATTGGTTTGAGTGACATTGTGAGATAGAGAACCATGGGACCCTCCTTGGGAAGCTGAGTAATACGTTATTACTCCATAGCTTGCATCAAGAAGTCCTGTGTGTGTGTGTGGACTAGTATTTTGAAATATTTTCACATATTAAGTTTTATCAGCCCACTTTTTTCGCATACAATAACAGTTTCCTGAAATTTCAGGAAAAAATCGAGGACCATGGCGAAAATGCACATGGTTTGACCAACTTTTTTCAAAAATTTCAGGGATGAATATTACGATGATTTTAAAGCTAATCCCAAAAAATTGGTAGATTTTATGATTTCTAGATAGGCGAAAATAGGGTTCAAATGTGAAAATAGGACCCTATTAGGGTTTTGAAGAAAAAAGAGATGTGGACTGCAAATTTGAAAAGGGTCAAACCTAAGGATAGGGACACCTTGGAAAATGTTTAGAAATCTAAATTTGACTGAAATTGATTGAAATTTGCACAAAATCCAATTAAATTTAAAAATAAGGGTTTCACGACCCAACCACTTAATTTTTGAAATTTTAAATTTTGAAAAAGGAGGGAAATTGAAAATATGAATTGTAGGACAAAAGATAAGTTTGAAATAGTCACAAATTTGAAAATGAAATGGAAATTCAATCTTTTCACAATTTCAAGATGATTTTTAAAAATTAGGGTTTTGACAATTAACCTCTTAATTTTGTGAAATTGATTTGCAAATTGAACAAGGCAATGAAGAAATTGAATTTGACAAACAAAGCAATTTTTCAGATCTAAGACAATAATAAACAAATTTTACAAAATACAAGTTCAATTTCAATTTTAAAAGCTAGGGTTTTGAATGAATTAACCACTAAGTTTGCAAAAAAATTAAACTTGGAAATGAAAAATATGCAATGACTTTCAGAATAAAGCATGTAAGATGTTGGGTTCACCAAAATGTAATGTTGAAAAAGGTGAATGATGGAGATCTAGAGGGAATCTTTTCTTCCCTCCGAGGAGAGATGAGAGTTTCACTTGAGATTTCCTTTCAAACACTTTTCCCTACATTACATTAGAAGAGGGGGGAAAATACACTAAATTCAATCTCTAGAAAATGAGCTTGAATTCTGAGTGATATAAGAATGGTAAGTTAATCCTCTCTTCTGAGATTGATATTTAAATTGAATGAATTGTGTACTTATGACCAAGTGGAAAAGTGACAAAGATTTGATTATAACTTGAGATAGAAGCATAGGATGAAGCTGTGCACCTGGATCTGGCAATAATATGTCGAGATGAAGTTGCCCTACAAATTTGAGGAAAAGTTGCCCAGACCGTGGCGGGAATGTACACTGTCCTTCAAAAAATCTGCGAAACGAAAAGGGTTTTCCACCCATGTAAATGGAGTCCAAATCTGAAAGTACAGCTTCACACCTGCAACCTACACACATAAAAGAGAGGGAAAAGTATTGGGATTGGGGGTTTTCCTAGTCAAACCCCAGTTTTGGAATTAACCAAACGATGAAAGAAAGTACTTGCAAGTAAATGTAAATGAAAGACTGAACTGTAAATCACCTTAAGGGAGGTTGTGATAGGAATGTTGATAGAATTTCTTGTATGAAGTTGAAATGAATATCCTCTTCAATGGTTGATTCCCTGACTTGAATGCAACACCTAGCCTTGAGAGGAGACTTGAGAATGCTCGATGTTGGAAAGGAATGCTTGAATGTGTGATCTCATGTATCTGTGTTATACCAAAATGCAAGGGGAAATGTGACTTATATACTTGTCAATTAGGGTTAACTGACTGATTTTTTGTCGCAGGCCGACATTGGGGGAGTTTTCTCGCCCAATGTGCAACCTCCAATGCAAAATTGGAAAGGGTCCTGCCCCAAAATGGGGTAGGGACAGGGGTGCCACGCTCCCGTCTTGCCCTTTTTTCTAGGACATGATGCAATTTAGGTAGTGCAGAGGGCAAGAAAGATGCAATTCTCAGGTGCCGAGCAAGTCTGTGGTCTCCGATAAGGTTTAGGGATTCAAATCGTGTGCGTGAGGACCCTGATGTGGTTGACAATTGCAAGGGTCACAATTTCATGACATTACAGAAGGATCAAATCCGTGTTTCCATGGAGTCTATTGTTCCTTTTGTTTAGGAGGTGCAAAAATTTGATATTAAAAGGAATTCCCTTATGGACTATTTTATGAAGGAGTTGGAGGAAGGTAATGCCAATGATGTCATCTCTTCTCTTTGTCTTAAGAAATCCATATTAGGGGAGATGGATCCTAATTTTGAGTTAAAGCAGATCTATTTGGAACATTTTTTTTAAACCACCTTGATTTGGGTTGGTTGATTTGGGTTAATTGATTTGGGTGGATCTACCTTGTCCTTGGATATGGATTTTGCTTGGTTTTATTTTGCCGTGTTTCATGTTGTTGGTTTTTGTTTTGTGTAGTTCCTTGGTGTTTTTTTGGGCTCAATGTTTCATCTTTTTCTTTGTAAAAGGGATCGTGCCCCTTTCAAAATCCTTTCTTATCTATTAAAAAATAACATTAGAGAGCATTGCAATTGCATCATTTCTTGTATCATCATCCCAGGCATAATATATGCTTTCTTGTTATGTTCAATCATTATTCTAAAATCATTGAATTGCTTTGCTTGGGGGTTTAGTTGAGAAGAACATGACCCTTGCTTGGTAAGTTCTTAATCAATATTTATAAATACCATTTTTCTAGATTCAAATTACCAACATAGATTTTAGCTAGTTGCTTTTTATAAGTTAAGATTTAGGTTTACACACTAGTTAACTTTTGCATGCATGATGACTATTTTAATAGTCACAGATCTAAGCCAATATAAAACATAGTTGATTCACCAATTCTACAATAATAATTAAAACAAGACCTTAATTTAACCATATTGGCAAACCAATTTCTAACGACATTTTTAGTAATATTTTATTATTAAAATTCAAGCTATATATCTCATTTATTTATTTAATTAATTATGTATTTAACTCTTTTAGTCTCAACTCTAAAATCTAGCACAAATCGTTTGTCAAAATGTTTCTTCTAGGCTAATGGTAGTGAAAGAATTTATTTTCATTATAATAGTATCTTAAAAAAACACTATCTTAACAATTGGTGGGAATATGAAAATTTGATGCAAATCATGATAGTTTGTGTACTTTTGTTGTTTTATAAGTTTAATTTTACTGAACTCATGAAGCACTTGGTAAATGTCTGAACACATTTTTTTCTAGTTTATTTTCCTATGAATTCTATATATAGAACAATGACTTATATTATTTATAACTAAAAACGAAAAACTTATGATAAATCATTTATATTTTAGTTGCTAGGATTATGTTTATCTATTTAATAAGGGTAATCCTATAATAATGAGTTCAACTTTTTGGTCAAAATAGGACACTGAAATCAATATTTTCAACTAAATCTTCACTCTTTAACACCTATTGTAGACACCTAAAATTGTCCTAGCCTGATTAAAAAAATATTTTATTTATTTAATTATTTTATCCTAACCCTTCTATTAATTAAATAGATTTTTATGTATTTAATTAATTCATTAATAATTTTCTAGTCTTTCCCTATTTAAATAAATATTTTTATTTATTTAAATTATCCTTTCCCTAAATTAAATAAATATTTTATTTATTTAATTGGCTCCACTTCTTTTTTTTTTTTTTTGATTGATAATAATGGATTTTATTAATATAGAAAGGAAATTACAACTTCAAAAAAGAAACAACTTCTATCCAAAACCACCGAACCATCACCCCTCCATACCACTATCACAGACAAAACTACCTACCAAGATTGAAACTTCAGACCTACCCAAAAATTCTATTGTATCAGATAGCAAAAATATATAAACGATACAGAGCCTGAAGAAAAAAGACATAGTTCGATAAATAGAAATGGGAATCATCTTCCCAGCAAAGACAAACAACTATAAACAAATTACATAGAACTACCCAAAAGGATTGCTAAGGTAGCATTCTTGATCGCCATCTCTGCCTTCATGCGTCTAGTCCTCGGGCATAGCCTCGGCCTCTCACATCCTCTTCCCTTGTTTCATCTCGAGCTTGCCTAATAACCTCCTCCAATTCCATAATTTGAGCAAACATTTTGAAGGCCTCCCATCCTCTCCTCGCCATCTCTCTGAACCTGGCCTTCACCACTTCTTGCCACCTGAGAAAGGGAATATAACTGCCTCTTAGTTCTTGATGGAATTCCAAAATTCCTTCAGAGAATTTGAGCCTTCGACCTAGTATAGCCCACTCCAGCAGTGATTTCAAATTGTCAAGGTATTCAATAGGTACAATTGCTTGCATTACCCTTCAAACTTTTGCACATGAGGAGTCCAACTCAAGCTCCAATGCCATGATACGAGAGTGTATATCCATCCTAGTATGATATCAGTGTCCAATAACCTCCAATTCTTCCCCTAGAACCAACTGCACACTCTTCAGCAACAAGGGATCCATCGAAAGAAACATGTTCTTCAATCTTCTCACCGAAATCGGCCCCAAAAATGTAGTCACCAGTTTGGTTGTTTTCAACGTAAAATTTGCCTCCATTGCACTACCAAACTATGAACCATTCCTTTCTGATGGAAACCATGCTCATAGACCCAAAAACTTCCAACATACGCTACAAATGAAACACTCTTTCCCATTACCTCCATTAATGCATTCACCTCAAGCTCCGCCACCACTACATAAAATATCGACATTAATTGCCAATATCATCCAAGCCAACCAAAACACTCGGGTAAAGAACTAAGAATCCTCCTCACACACTTCACATTTACTAACAAGTATTGACCCGTACAGTTCGACTAAGGGTGCCACTAGACTATGGCATCATCTCCTCCCCACCACCTCATCACACATTTATCCAATGCACATGTCATATTGGATAATGCATCCACCACCACATTCCCCCCTTCTAATGTGAGTATTTAAAAATCCTGGAAAATATTTAGTTTTGAGCAAATAATTGATATAAATTTATTTAATCTCTAGCTCGGGAATGCACCTTTCACAATTTCATCTACCACACTTTAGAATCGCCCTCTGAATGTACTCTCGGAATATTCATGTTATTGGCCAATTCTACTGCTAATAAAGCAGCCTACCTCCACTTCATTACTAGTCCCATCTTGCTATCTCGACGCACCTTTGAAGAGGATCTTCCCCTCCTCATCACAAGTAGCACATCTCGCACCTAAGATGCCTGGGTTACCTCTTGACGCCCTATCAAAGTTGATCTTGATCCAACCCTACTCCGACCTGGCCCACACCTCATCTCGCCTAACCACCAAACTCAAAGGATGAACCCTTGAGAACCCATGAACGTGTCTGCACAAAATTTTAAAAGCTCCACTTATTCTATTAATTAAATAATTAATTAATTATTTAATTAATTCATTAGCTTTTTTCCCTACATGACAAGTGTGATTCATCTCTTAATTTGCCTCTAATCACCTCTCTAATATTTTTCTATTTTCTATACCTACCCTCTAATCTAAGTTGACCATTTTTCCCTCCACCTCTTAATTCTTTCCCTCCATTTCTAGGGTGCTCTCTATAAAAAAGGATCCTTTCATCCTTATCAATCCCTAATCATAATGCTAATGCAAATCACTCAAGCAACTACACAACCACAATCCATTTTTTATCAAACTCTTGTACACAATACAAAATCTAAGAGAAACCATAATCAATATCAAGCAAGATCAATGGAGATAGGAAATAATGGAGATCAAACCTTAATGTGCATGTGATGGTATAATCTTTCGTATTTATTTCTTTGCACGTTTTTAGGTTCTTCATTGGTGTATGATGGTTTTCATTGTACAACTAGGGTTTTAGGTGGTTGGATCTTATTTAGTTTTACAATAATTTAGTCTTCCAATTTCATCGTATACATTTTGGTGCACCCTGTGGGACCTAGTCCCTAGTTTTCTAATATTTTAGTGTTGATTAGTGTTTTTAGATTTGCGGGTTCGACATTTGCAATGATTTTAATTCTTATTGCATCCATGGTTCATCCTGTTGCATTTTTGATTTTAGGTCTTTTTGTAGGTTTAGATTTTGGTGCACCTATGGTCATTCTTATCATGTTTTTGGTAAGTATTACCACATTTTTGTTTGATTTTGTTGCGTTTATGGCTTTTGATCTCTTTCTGCATTATATGGTTCAGTTGCATCTGTGGCTAATCTTATTGCATTTTTGGTTATTGATATTACATTTGTGGCTAATCTTATCACGTTTTTGGTTCTGACAATTTTTTGTTTTGTAGGATCTTATTGTGTTTTTATCAATTTCTGTCACATCTGTGACCTGTGCCGCCGCATCTAGGGTTTAGATATTATTGCATTTTTTCTAATTTTAATGCATTTCTGGTCTATTTTGTCGCATTTTTGTCCTACAAGTTGGTTGAAGATTGAACAATCCAAAGTCATTTATAGAAGGCCCCTTTTGATTTCATTTTGTGATCTAATCTTTGTGGTTGTAGGTTGGGATAATTCTGAAAACTACTAATACATCTTTTCTTGCAGGGGTAATTTAGGAGTGTGCTTATTTTTATTAGATTAGAAAGCAATTCCATTGGTGCACTAAAAAGAATAGTTGTTTGAAGTGTTTGGGGCACTTTCCCAATCTATTTTAAAACCCTAAGGTGTTTAATGAAAGTATCCTCTCCCCTTGCCTTCATATATCTTGGGTGTAAGAGAAATCATTAAGCATCTCTTTTTTTGGTAGAGGGTCTACCTCCTGATTTATGAGAGGGAACAACCCAAGCGGTAATTTCCTCCGGTCCAAGCTATATAAATAATATGGGTGTGATGAAAGTCATCATCCACTTGGTGCCATTGTTCTATATCGATAAATATTTCTCCTAGTATCCTTGTGATGTGTAGAACCCCTTTGTTTCAAAGGGCTAGGAAGCCTCATTGAGCCAACCACTGCATGTATAGACACTAGTATACCCTAGTTTGTGACTAAATACCTTAATTAGGGCTCACCATATTTTTGTCTAAACATCATGGTAATTTTAGTGCAAGGTGATAATAGGTTTTGCCCCCAAGATACTCACCAGAAGGCTCCCTTGAAATGAGATAGAAATCCTCAACTTAGCATAAGCTACTTGTAGCTTTTTGGGGAGAGGGTGATTGGGTCATCCTTCTAGTCTTAGAGGACCCTGCCTGTCCTCTCATGCAAAGACAAAATAGTGGATACACCCATTACAGTGTCCCTAAATTTGGGTTGACGAAGACTCCAAGATGTGGGCTGAAGTTATTGCCATGAGACCTTGACCTTAGGCTAAGAAGTGTTTAAAGTGTATTCAATTGTGATCAAACCCATGAAAATTAGATTGTTTTAGCCTATTGAACATACACATTGCACTCATATTTGGACAACAACACCTTCAAACATTGTGTCTTCTTGTTTGCTATGTTTTCTTGCCACAAGAACATCAACATTGAGATCTGGTCACTTTCTCAATAACTTCAAAATTTGGATAGAATTGATATTTTGGCATAAACGCATCTGTGTTCATTTCTAGCATGTATACGATTACTCTAGCCATGTCTGTATTCATTTCTAGTGCGTTTTTGACTCATCTTGTCGTGTTTGTGTAATTTTTTGGTGCGTTTATCGACAAAATTGAGAAAACATTATCAATTAAGAAAACACATTTTTGACTCATCTTGTCATGCCCGTGTCACTTTTTAGTGCATTTTTGGAACATTAAATTATGTATTTGGACAAACTAAGATTTACACTGCAACCGCGAAACTGTAATTTTGGACTCAGAAACTGCGTATTTGAGATATTTTGACATGTCTATGGATACATAGTGCATTTGTGGTTCTAAGATTCCAAGAGCTTCTAAGACAGATTATATAGGATTCCATTTAGTCAACTAGTATATATTATGTCTTTCCATTCACTTTCAAACATTTGCAGACATCATTTGTAGACATCACTTTCAATCCCTCATTGACATCCTTCAACTAGAGTCAAAAGGTTGTTTAGTAGTCCTTATCTTATCTTGCAAACACATCACATACATCTCTATGTGGTTCCCACATCAGATTTATCATTTTGGGTACCATTTGGGCATCTCAAGTTAAGGTCAACTTACCTATAGGAATTTGTCATCTCCTAGGAAGCCACACCTTGCTTATATTATCACATCTATCTTGGAACAACATTTTGGGACATTGCAAGACAACCCTAGATTCATCATCCATTTTCATATCTACCATATCTTTCATAGTTTTCATATTCCTCCATACTTCATTTTAGCCAAGGTCCTTTCATGGTTGAAACCCAATCCCGAAGGTCTAGAAGACAAGTCAAATAATCCTAAAGATCTCTAAACATGGATACATATGAGTTTGATGAGGAATAATTTTAAAACACACAAACCTTTGAATATCATAGTAATACTAATTTGAAAATGATTCCTTTACAACTACAAAGATTTAAGTTCACATGTTCGATGAGAGATTTAATTGATTGCTTGAAACAATTTTGAGAAGAGACTGCCAAAGATTTTTGCACATGTTAATTCAAGATGGTGCAAGATTACCCCATGACTTTGATGTGACATAAATTTTGGAAGAAGATACCAATTAAGTTAATGGTAATGACAATGGACATAGATGTGAGCGTACTGTGCCTGAGTCACCCTCCTCCTTATTTCAAAAACTTGAAGTGACCAATACTCATGCTTATACCAATGATGCTAGACAAACTCATGAACAACCCTATACATCTACTTTCCAAGACCAAAGGAACACCAATGCATATACTCAACAACAAGAGAATACTCAAGATCATGATAATACCTATACTGGGAGACCATATGTCAAATTTGATGGGCATACCCAAGATAATGCTTACCATACTATGCTGGTGAAAAATTAGGTTTTCCACCTCAAGAAGTATGAAAATCGCTAATTTTTACTTAGGGACTAATACATTAGGGAAATATAGGAATTTGATAGATCTAAACCTAAGAGGTCTGAATAATGATCTAATTACAGGGGTGTTAAATATTCCTATTATTTCCTTTAAGTTTAATTAATTTAGTGAATTTACTAAAATTAGGGTAACGTGCAGGAAATTGATGTGAAAATGCATAGTGAGCTACAATCATTGGATTGAGCCACAAACTCGGATCTAAGGATCGAAAGAGGATTTAGATATGTTCCCAGAAGGAGCTCCTGATTTGTTGGGATCAGTATGCCGGTTGCTCTGGTCCTTCGCACTTTTTGCACTCCAATGGAGGATTGATTCATCTCTGTAAATAAAGCTTATCCTGAAGATCGCAGCTCCATACCTGTTCCTGCACACACTAGAGAAGGGAAATAGGTTGGGAATAAGGGCTTGCCTTAGGTTAAACCCCAATTTTTGAACCATGAAATAGAGATGAAATTTGATTGAATTGCAGTAAAGGAAATTTTCTCCTTTTGAGGGAGATGCTGAATAATGTCTGAGACACAAATACTATACCTACTTAAGAAGTTTTATTTGTCTCCACATGGAATTAGGGTTTCATGAAGTCTTCAATTTCATAGAACATGAATGTCCATTCCAATGTTTGAATCTTGACTTTATCTCTCCTCTAATGCTTGAAGGAAGATTGATTGATTGCTTTCTTGAACTTGAATGCTTGATATTGAATTGGATTTCATGTGTGTGGATTATCAAATGAGAGGGGTAGACCTCCTTTTATACTTTCCCATCGAAAAACAAATTAATTTTTGACATGAGCTGACACAAAGCTAGAATTCCCCCTCAAATCACATGATCGTTAAGGGGCCCAAATTTGGGTCCTAATTGGGAGGACCAGGGCGCTGGGTGCTCTGGTCCTGAGGGGATCAGGGCACTGGCCACTCTGGTCCTAAGGGGACCAAGGCTCCATGCCCTCGTCCTTCCTAATCAAGTACCAAAATCAAGGGGCAAGATGATGTGCAAAGTGAAAATGGTGATAGATATACATAACAAGAGCATAATCAAGTCCATTTTAGGCCTCAAAGCATGAACGCCAAGGTGAGGGCCCAAATGTGGACAAAATTGTAAGGGAGTACAATTATTGGTGTAAATAATTATTCATCATGGATATTATTACACCTTACTTAAGTTTACTTAGGATAATGCATTTCATAGTATTTTGGGCATGAGACACTTGGGTGTTTGTGCCATATTGGGATAGTGTGTGTAGGAGATTTCCACCTTTTATGGTGTTGATCTTGTTACTACTTTATCGTATCCACTTATTGTGGAGTGATAATTCCACCTTCGGTGGGTGATCCACCTCATGTGGAATATTTTATTGTTTCTCCTACCTACCACACCTATTTCCTACCTACCCTTGCACCTTATTGAGTCACATGTCATGTTTGTGTGCTCACATATCCATATTGCCTTGCCTATATAAGAAGGCTCATCTACTTGTATGTAACGACTATTGGTCTTTTGATCATCTATCTATTGATGAGAGTACAGTTTATTCTTGTCCTATATTTCATCTCTCTATTTGTACATTTCATTGAGCTCTTGATCTTGACAAAATTTGCATGGTATCAAAGCCATTAGAGCGTCATTGATCTGTCTTTGAGAGGCATTATTGCGATGTCAAGAGGCAAATCTAAGGAGTAACATATTTTGGAGGCCTCCTAAACCAGATCTGACCTCACCATTGTGTCCGGGTGGCCGTTTCCAATAATTTTGACTATAAATTTGCTTATATTGGGTGAAAGTCAAATTTTGGGCTTGGAGAAAAATTTTGCCCAATTTGGACGGTAAGGTATGGATTTTTGAAAAATTGAAAAAAAAAAAAATTGAATTTTTTTTTAATTATCTGTAGAAAAATTTATTAAAAGGTTTTAATATAAATCGAAAAAAAATAAATTTGTTTTGGGGGTTTCAACCCCCCCGACACCGTACGAAGTCTTTATCATTCTGCAGAGAGTTGAGAATTGATCTGTATGTGTCTTTCTGCCGGTTGCTTGTACTCCACCGGTGGCTCCCTGCCGACACTGACAGTCTTCCCCACTGCCAACACGACCTCCCACCTCCTGACTCCCTGCTGGCTCCGACCTTGACCCCTCACTACCGGCAGTTGTTCGACGACTCTCATCATCGACAACCGTGCTCTCATTGCCGACAGCTATCCAACAACTTTCACTGACCTCTCTAGCTGCTTGCCGAGATCCTCCGCCATGTGGGCCACCCTACCATGCATCCACCAGTTAGCCACCGGCGTGGGCCCTTCCATTCAACAAGCTAAATGGGCACCTTGCCACGTCAGCACCCAGTTGGCGCCCGTATAGTGACATGTCAACAACCTATGCCACGTCATCCTGCCAAATCACCAACACATATCAACACCACCTTAGTCTGACCGTACAACCACGTGATCATTCCATACTACCACGTCAACTATTTCGGCCAACCGGATCGTGCCACGTGTCAGTCTGTATTGTACAGATGCCCAATCAGTAGGGTTTGAAGTTTTCGCAACGGTCATATGACCGTCAAATTTAACCTCGTGTTTTGCTAACATCATCATTTTTTTTTGAAAAATTGGCAGGCCCCCTCCGTTGAGCTTTTTGATTTTGTAGTTCAACTTCAAAAGGCCATATCTTGCTCACTTTTGCACCTTTTTTGGTGTAATGGTTTTTGAAATGGCCTAGAATTTTGTGTAATTTCTCGTGGTGGCATAACTTTCTGATTTTGATGGACATATTTTTCAGAAATCTCAATTTTTGGTGACTGTACCTATCCAATCCTCGTTTTTGCAACTTACGGGACTTCGTTTGGGCTCATATGATCTCCTTTTGAGGTGCCGTTATTTTTGAAAGTGAATAATTTTTTGTCTACTCTCATAATATGCTATCATTTTGAAGAAATTTTGGGTAGAAATTTTACTTTTAGCATATGGTCTTTTTTGGCCAATTTTGCACTTGTATTGCATAGATCTATCTTGCTGGTCTTTTGCATTGTAGTTCTTAGCCTATTGGGGTAGTTGTAAAAAAAATCAGAAGTTCGCCTTTCCATTGTTTTCAAGTGGCCTATTGTACATGCACTACATACAAAGTGCTAAAATCATCATTTTTTTGGGGGGGGTACTTTGATTGATTGAATTTGGGGGGGTGTCTCTTGTGCTTTGATGCTCTTGTGTTCTTTCCTTATTACTTCTATGGGTTATCCTAAGTTTCCTCTCTTAACTCCTCATAATTATGCTACTTGGAAAATTGATGTATGGAGTAAACTTATGAAAAAAGGACTAACTCATTATATTGATGGAACTATTGTTGGTCCCGCTGATCCTAAGGCTGATCCTGTTGGTCACTTGGATTGGCTCACTAAAAATATCATGGCAATTGGTACCTTAAGAAAGTATGTATCAAAGGATCTCATTTTTCATATTGAGAAATGTTCTCTAATCAAGGATGCTTGGCAAAAGTTTCAAGACTTGTATGGTCAAGTTGATGAGATTAGGGGATATCAGATTGATAGTGATCTCACCATGTTAGATCCCAAGAACTTTGATACTAAACAAGATTATGTCACTAAGGTAAAAGAGTTGAGGGAACAACTCAAGGATTGTGGCATTGATAAGAAGGATACTCAATTGATCTTCAATTTGATGGGCAAACTTCCACAACAATATGCAACATTTGTTTCTAGTTTCCAAACCCATAGGATGACAATGGGTTGAAGCTACACGATGCCTACATTTGATGCTTTCGCTGAAATATTGATGATGGAAAAAACTAAGTTGATAACCATGGGCATTCTTAAGACTTCTAAGTCTCAAGCATTAGTGGCAAATCAAGGGATCAAAGGAAATCAAGGAAAGGACAACTTCAACAAGAAGAAATGGCAATCAAAGCCTAAGGACAAAGAATCACCTTCTCCACAACAAGGAGATTCATCCCCTTCCAAGAAGGACAATTCACCAAAGAGGGAGAGACCTACTTGTTCCTATTGTAAAAATTTTGGTCACGAGGAGTGTCATTGCCATTCTAAGAAGATTGATGAGCTCACACACATCCTCAAAAAGCATAACATTTATCTACCTAATGCCTACAAGAAGGATGATTCATCAACTTCCACTTCCACACATTCAAAAGGAAAAGGGCAAGAATTCATGGCTTCTACAAGTGGGAAGACTCACTCTTTTGGGACAAGAAAAGGAAAATCTCTTTGTGCTACTACAAGTCATGATTCAAGGAGATGGCTTCTAGATTCAGGGCTTCTCATCATATGGCATCTTCGTAGTCTATGTTCTCTACATTTGAGCCTTGCACCATGCCACAAATTTTGATGTGCAATCATACATACATAGATGTGATTGGGAAATGATCTATCGTCATTGGGGATAACTCCTTCAATGTTGTGTTGTGTGTACCCCACTTGACAAACAATCTCCTTTCCATCTATCAAATCACACATGGGGCAATAAAGAGAATTGTGGAGTTCATACCTGAGTCAGTTTTCATTAAAGACTTGGAGACTAGAGCTATCATTGCGACTGGGGTGGTTGATCATGCATCACAACTATACATCTTTTCATATTTTGTTGATGAGGATGATTTCACATATGATGATTCTACACATGATGATCACACTTCTTGTGATGATTCAGATTTTGAGGAGAACTTTGGGTACTTGAACTTGGGGATTCTCACATGTGACCCCATTCTTGAGCCTTGTGTTTCATCTCCTCCTATTGATATCACATCACCTATTGCGCCTGATGATGCAGATAGTGCGACAATTTTGCCTTCTTGTGATTCAGTGCAACATTTGAAATCTTGTCTTCCAACATCATTTTCATGGATGAGTACTTGACCATATAGTTGGAAAATCATTGTATTGATTAACCTCTGAATTAAGGTACAACTCCCTTAAATAGATATTCAATCAGCTCCATATTACATACAATCAATATTATACTTTTCACCAGAAAGTACAAAAAGGTAATTGCATTCACCAGTCAATACCAAATGAACACAAGCATTGATTCATATATAGTTCTTTGTGTAAAGCAGATAGACTTCACATGTACGCTAAAACAAAATGAAAATATTTAAAAATGAATTTCACTGATATTTTCTGCACACACAAATTTGAAGCCAAAGATAAACTGTCATTCGATTTTCATTCATAAATGATCATCAACTTCTAACACATACATAAAGTATTCAACCAAAATTAAAAGAGATGGTTTTTCAAAAACTTAGCTGACCTTCATTAAGTCATTACAAAACTTATAAATAGGTCTCTAGACCTATGGTTTAACCAAAGGTAAAATTAACTCCAAATGGGTTAATGAGAAACTGTCCTAACTGCATAATAGAAAATGAAAGAAATCTAGACATGTTGGCATACAACTACCAGTAGTGCTAGTCATGCGGTCGATTCAGTTTCATTTAGATTGCCCGGATTGCTATTCTGGGTGGATACCATAACCACTTTCGCTGCACTCCACTCTCGATGAACCCTTGAGAATTCCTGGATTACCACTACATGTGGTAGGCTGATATGAATTACTCTTTGCTTCCAGAGTTCCTTCCTCCTTTTCACCAGCTGCACTTTATCCATATGAGTGTCCAAATGATCAAGACATACTATAAGCATCGACTCCACTTTAGCAATCTTTGTAAAATCTTCAATGGCTAAGGACTTCTCCACCTTAATTTGTTTAATGCGATTGCTAAAAAGATTGACCATTTCTGCTGTATCTTCCAGGGTTTGGCCATCCTCTTTAAGCAACTGAACATCTACATAGCGCATATCCTTTTGCATGGTTGTTCTTAGGGTTGTTAGTTCCCCTTGCAGACTGACAGATTCATTATGTCCTTTCTAAAAAGTCTGGTTATGCCACTCTATAATTTCTTTGCATATGAACATTATGTCTTCATCTAATCCTGGCACTTGTCTTTTGACAAGAAAATTCATCAAGCCATAGTGCTGAATATCGCCAATTCGCTTGAAATCACTGCCCATTTAGTATTTTCGTTCTACCATGAGATTAAGTCAGCGTCCAATTCCTTGGTAACATCATTGGCATCCTTGAAAATTTGAACTAAAACTGATATATAATTAGTTCCTTGATGCACAATCGATGTGATCCACTCAGAGAAAATCTCTGCGATCATCTTGTTCCGTTGAACCTCAACCAAGAACTTCTGATTACCAGGGGATTTTGAAATAAAGGGATTAGAGCTTTGGGACAATGGCCACACACTATTCTACAGAGCGTGGATGTATTGAGCCATTTGCATTAAACTCTATTTAACCTTTGCTTTATCCTTTTCATCCTTCCAAGTGCGGGAGATAATCCTTTTGGTTGAAGTCTCTAAATGTTTCACATCAACCGCTCTAGTTCCTACCCCCAAATAAACTCGTTCAATAGTATAATCAACCTCTGAGGTAGTGGCACCATCTTTATCGGATGTGGGCTTAGCAATATCTGTAGTCCAATGTTTTGTGCTCTCATCAAAACAAATCATGGTTTCCACTTTCAACCGCTTAGGCTTCATGGCCCTTCCTAGACATTTACTCACGACATCTTCCATTGACACAGAAATAGGCACAACATTCCTCTTCTTGGTAATTGAACCACTCAACCATTTAGGAGCCACAATCAGATCTTTGGATTGCATAGGCGGAGGTCCTCCTGAAGTCAACAACATAGCATTATCTATATTCGACAGAACATCAAGCACCTGTGAATCCTAGATATTAGCATCAACATCGGTTAAGACCTTGTTAGCATCAGAAATAGGTGTTGTCATATTGCCCTGTACTTCTTCGGCGTCCAAATCAAGAATGAGATGAGCGGCAGGTGGCTGAAAGTTCTTCTTGTATCTTGACCTAGTAACTCGGCCACCAATGGAATGTGTAGCTTCAAAGTCAAGTTTTTCCTCTTTAATCTTAACTTTCTTCTTTCCTGCAATAGAAATAGGAATGTTAGTTAAAACAATGGGTTTTCTCAAAATCTCCCTTTTTCTACCCTTATTTCTTGAACTCGTTGCCTTTCCCAAATGAAATCTGCAGCTCCTTAGCCAATTCTCTGTTCTGTGAATTATACTGAAGGTGTGTGCATGTACACTATCTTCCATCTTTCTATTCCAATCAACCTCTGGAAGGGGTTCATTGTGTACCCGTTTCATGAATTCTGGATCCAATACATCTCCATTATCAATGGTCACACCAGAGGTATCCATTTGTAACTTCATATCGAGAATCTTCTTTAGAATGAACCTAGACCAATTTCTTTTTCTCACTTCAAATTCAACTGAGTAGTCTTCCCAGTAATCTTCCAACTGTGGCACATGTTGATCAGGCATTATCTTTTTCACATAATGAGCAATAAAACCTTTGCTGTCAAAATGATCTCTCTTCACAAAGGTTTTCAAATGAAATCTCTTAAATTCTAACTCAAGAGTCGGTGCATTAGAAACAAACTTGCAACTGTAATGGCCTAAATCAATAGGAAAAATTCCACTTGTGCCAGAATCTTCACCATAATCCTTTGGAACATGGGCTAATTGCCTGGAAACTTCAATCAAAACACAGTAGTCTGAAACATATCTCGGTAACCTAAAGGGTTCACCTTTAAAGCCTCCTACCCTTATATAAGTGAAGTGATTAAATTGAGTAAAGAAGCTGCCATAGATGTTAATTAGTTCAATAGCTTCAACCGACATTCTCCTATGCAAATTACCTTGTAACTCAAAAGTTAATCTTCCAGCAAAAATATCATTCCAGGGAAGGTAATTTTCAACATGTCCTTTTTGGGTCAAATGGGGGTGATATTCATAGATTTTTATACCTTGAACCCATTTTGTATGGAATAGTCCAAGCCACTCCCTCACACAAGCTAACATATAGAACAAATATGAAGACATAAAAATTTGACATCCCAGGGTAATTGCTCAAACCCTCATGCAACCTTTCTACAATTACGGTACCCTAGTCAATGAACCGGTCTTTGTCGAGAGTGACTTGGATGAAGAAATACATCCAATCCTCCCAATGGAAGGAGTGTGAATTTCCCCTAATTCTGCTCACATTATTACCAAATCCCTATCGTAGTCTATTTTCTTTTCGCTCCAAAACTCTCCTTAAAACTTATGTTTCAGAAATGACAATCTTCGACAAAACAACTGCTCAATTTAAAATAGCCAAGAAAATCTTACCCATGATTTCCATAAGTTATCATCATTACTCTTCACTCGTGCGACAACACTTTGAAATGATCGCAAATGAGCATGCATTTAATAACAAGTCACTTCATATCTGAAAACACAGATTCCCACGCCATACTTGCTACAAATGACAACTTTTAAATCATTAAGAATATTCCCCTTTTCTACCACCGTCAGCCATATCTTAAAATCCGCGTTGCCACCTCGTGAAAAGTCATAGGTTTTGCAAGAAATAAAATATTGAACTTTGAACCTTGAACCCATTTGGTTCAAGTTCAAGGTTCAACCAATGCAAAACATCGACAAACACTAAAAAAGACATTAAAAACCACGTGGGGAAATAAAATTTAACATGAATCCCATTGAACTTTGAACCTTGAACCCATAAGGTTCAAGTTCAAGGTTCAAGTTCAATACAGTGAAGCTAAAATAAAAAACTGCGAAGACTGAATTTGCACAAAAAATTAAAGAAATACAACCCACACAAAGGACCAGTTAGGGACATGACTCAAAAAGGCGACATAAAAATAGAAATTTATATGTACCACCAACAATGGCTTTGGATGGGGACTGGAACTATAAAGTACCAAGAAATGAATCCTAGAATCCTTGGTTTCACAAATGACTTAAAAGTAAGGCCCGACTCACACCAAAACTCACACACCTAAACTAAACACAACAAAAACTGTGTACACAAACTGGCAGGAGACTCCTGCTTACAATTGATACAATTTTATGTCCTGCCCATTATAGGATAGGGGTAGTTCAAATCCATCCTGATAAGCAAGTTTAAAAGAATTGGGACCTTTTACCTCATGAATTACATAAGGTCCTTTCCACAATGACTCAAATTTGCCGTGGGTGCCCTTTGGCTCCCTCCTTTTATCCCATAATAACACTAGATCACCTTTCACGAACTTCCTAGGTCTTGCCTTCTGGTCATAAATCTTTTTCACCCTCATTTGATGTTCGGTAATCCTGTCAATCAACTTTTCCCTTTCTTCCTCGATCTTAATTTAATACATAATTCTCTTCTCAAGAGAGCTTTGAAAGAATGCATCTTCTACTACAGTCTACAATTTGGAAGTTGCTAATTCTAGAGGAAGAGAGATTTGGGCACCAATGCCATATACCAACTCAAATGGAGACATTCCTATAGCTCACTTAGGTGAGGTTCAATCTGCCCACAGTGCTTCATGCAACTTCTTGTGCCAGTCTCTAAAATTTTTTCTAACCAACTTCCTCATGATGTTAATCAACTTTTTGTTACTTGATTTTGCTTGGTCATTACCTTGTGGATAATAATTAGAAGCATGCGCCAAAGGAATTCCATGATCATATAAAAATAAAACTAATTCAGATGAAGAGAAATTTGATGCATTATCTGTGACTATTTTCTGAGGAATGCCGAACCTAACAAGAATATTGTCCTTAAGGAACACACACACAACCTCTGAAGTGGTATTTTTCACAGGGATAACTTCCACCCACTTGGTGAAATAATCCGTTGTTGTTAATATGTGAGTGTGTCTTGCGCTGGAGGTTGGGTTCAAAGGACTAATGAAATATAATCCCCATTGTTTAAATGGTTCCTCAATCACTACAGGTCTTAAAGGCAAGGCAACCAATCAGGGTTTACTTGTAAACAATTTGCACTTTTCACACCTTGCTACCCAAGCATATGCATCTCTAAACATTCTTGGCCAATAGTAACAGTTCCTCAAGATTTTATATGCAGTCACTGTAGAGGATAAATGACCACCACATGCCCCATTATGGAAAGTTTTCAGTAAAGCTTCTTGATGCGGCTTATCTACACACCTGAGAAAGGTGCCATCCAAACCCTTCTTGTATAATATATCATCAAAGATAATGTACTTTGTAGCTTTCAGCTTCAAATTTCATTTCTCTCTAGGAGAAAGATAACCTAGATAGTCTCCATAAGTGAGATAATAGGCAACATTAGTGAACCAAGAATCCTGATGATTAACAAATAAAGTTAAGGGAAAACTTTCCTCCTCTTCAAACTTGCTCTCCGCCATTAGCTTACAAAGGCCTTGTCCTTTGACCACTTTAGTAGGCTTAATGTCTAAATTAAACTCTTGAATCTTATAGACCCAAGATTCTCTATTATTGATACCAACATCCTGCTGGGTTAAAATACTTTTCACTGTAGAGTTTGGAACAAAGACAGTTGCATATGAATGAAGTATATAGTACCTGAATTGTTTGACAACTTTCACTACCGCATAAGCTTTCTTTTCTATCTACGAGTATTTTAGCTCGTGCTTCTTTAGAGGTACACTCATGAAGGAGATTGGGACTTCCCCATTATCCTCACCTTTCTGCACTAAAATTCCACATAGTATGCTCTGACTCATAGCAATAAATAATAAAATCCTTACTGAAATATGGATTAACCAGAGTGGGTGCATGCGCTATTGCTCTTTTTATTTCTTCAAATGCCCTTTTACCTTTCAGATTCCACTTAAAAACCATGTTCTCACTCATCATATTTATAATGTATTTAGTAGTCTCAGAAAAATCAGGAATAAAACGTCTTAGAAAGTTCACCTGCCCAAAGAAGGACCTCATTCCATTTCTGTTGGAAGGAAGGATGAGTTGTTGTATTGCTTTTACTCTTTCTGGATCCACCTTTACTCCCTCCTTTGAAACAATATGTCTGAAAATTTTTCCTTTTGTGACACCAAAAATAGACTTTTTAGGATTTAATGACACCCCATGCTCTCTGCATCTCATCAGAAGTTTCCTCAAATCTCGCAGATGATGTTTTCTCTTCCTAGAGAACACAGTCAAATCGTTTAAATATATGACAATTATTTTATTCCTCAAATGCCCAAAGGAAAGATCCATCGCCCTCTGAAATGTTTCCCCTGCATTAATTAATCCGAAAGGCATCCTATTATATGCAAAGGTGCCCCAGGGAGTTATAAAGGTTGTTTTGTGTTGATCTTTCTCTGAGACACTAATTTGGTTATACCCAAAGAAGCCATCCAACATGGACATCATCTCTGATCCTGAAACGGTTTGTAAAATATGATCCATTGCTGGCAGAGGATAATTATTGTTTTGGCTTGCTAGGTTCAAGTTTCTGAAATCAACACAGATTCATATTTCACCATTTTTCTTTCGAATAGGGACAATATTAGAAATCTAGGTAGAATGATGTATAAGATAAATAATTCAAGCCTTCAACATTTTGTCTACCTTGTGAAAGATCTCTTCTGCTACCTTTAGATTAAAATTCCTCAACTTATGCCAGAAAGGATTGACACCAAGTTTCAAAGGAATGTGATGTTGGAATCTACCATCTCTAAAATTCTTTAAATCATCATAGCACCATGCGAAAACATCTTTGAACTCAACCAACAAGTTGATGAACCTCATCTTCTCCTCCTCAGAACAACATTTTCCCAAATTAACAAACTTAGGATCCTCTTCAGTACCAATGTTGATTCGCTCGTACTCACCAGAGTTTTGAATTACAGGAGTTTCTTTCTCTTTTTGCTTAACATACCCATCCTTTCTATCAAAAAGATGTTCGAGAGAAACCAAGCCTTTTGGGATTTTATTTCCTTTCAAATATAGCATCCCATCATGCAGTTCCTCTGGTGAATCAGGAGAAAAATCTTTACAAATTGCTTCTAAACCTTCATAAAATGAGGATGTGAAAATCTTAGCACACCATAAAAAATTCTGATTCTGCTTATCATTTTCAAACACCTGCTAGGATTCAGAATTGTCAGGCATGCTCGGTCTATAAACCAATTCTATCCTGTAGGTATCAGTTGTGAAATTAGGATGAGGCACTAATAAAGCTGTAGATACCGCCAAAGAATCAGCCTTCGAGTTTAACTCCCTTGGTGCTACTTCGATTGAGAAAGCATCGAATGCTTCAATCTCGTCCCAAACACGGTTTCTATAATGTCTCAGTCTCTCATTTTTAATAGTGAATAAACCTCTTGCTTGTTTCACAATAAGTTCAGCATCACCTTTAACTTTCAACATTTTGATTTGCAATTTCTTCGCCTCAGCAAGACCTAATAATAGAGCTTCATATTTAGCCATATTATTAGTGTTTTGAAACTCCAATTTGAAAGCATAAGGAATAACTTTACCTTCAAGAGGTATTAATACTACCCCAACCCTTGAACTAGAAGATGAACAACTCCCATCAAATTCTATGGAACAGAGTTCATCAGACATACCTGGGTCTACGGTCTTATCCACACCTTGAAAATCAGTTGATATCATATAATTTCCGAAGCCACCATCTTGATACAAAATTTGAGCTTTCGGATCATCTGAAGGAAAGAGTGTGTATTTGGCTTTTGTTTCAGGATGCAAGACAACTCTCTATTTTCCAACTATGATCATTGCCTAAGACCAATCCATTCTAATTTCCCCACCCATGTCTTTACAAAAAGTATGACTCAATAACATGCCATAACTGGCAGGGATGTCAGCCACCAGAATTGTCAACTTGATTCTCTTGTCAAGATGTGCTACCAAAGCCACTTGTGCATCCTTAATTTACCCTAACAAAGGAATCTGCTTGGAATCCATGGAATAACATTTGCCAAAGGTTTTCATTAAGGTTAGACCTAAAGCTTTTGCTACTGCTGAGGGCATGACATTGTCTGATGCTCCAAAGTCTATTATACAATTACTTAATTTATGCCCATTGATAAACAAGGACACATAGAAAGGTTCAGGCTTATCTTCAAGACTAGGTTCAACCAATTGAACTTGTTGAGGAACAGTTTTTTATGAGACTTCAAGGATTACTAAAGCAGGGCTGATATTTTCCAATGCTGAAGAATTACAAGTTGCAGCCATTTGGGTTTCACTTGCTATAGCCTGAGTATCATTTCCCTTGACAAATTCAACTAGTATATCTAACTCTTTAGGGTTAAATTTCAGATACTCAGCTGAAGTAATATGAATACGAGATGATTTGCAAAATTCAATGATATGAAAGGAACTATTAGATGAATCAAAACTTGAAGAAGCAACTTCTTGAACAACTTTTGAAACACTTCCAGGACGAGTCAAAATTTCCTTACCCTTTGCAGTACTATGGACAAGTGTTACAACATCTCGAGGCTTGAAATTTTGTTGAGTTCTAGTAAGAATTGCACATGAGGAATCCTCCAAAGTCACCAACATGTTTCCTCCCCTTTCTGAGTTAGAGACACATTCCATATAATGAATTTTAGAGTCGCTAGGAGTACTTTGGGAACCTCCTTCGTCAGCTTCTAAGATTGTTTCTCCTTTATTGATCATTTGAGAAAAATGAACCATCTCTTGACATGAAGAACCATCATGTTCATCAATTAAATGAAACACACGTGTTTATCTTAGGAGCTGGCGCTTCAATAGCAAGTCTTTGTTGCACAAGAGGTAATTGTAATTGTCTTCCTCCATTTCCTCTTTGTTGAGTAGGATATTTTCTAGGAATGTCCTCATATGGTTGAGAATATGAAGTACTTTCTTTGGGGGCCTGTCTTTTTAGGGCAATCAGATCATTCATTAACCATTGAATCATAGGGTCAGATGAAGTAGAGGTAGTTGTAACTTGTGAAGCAGAAGTTTGCACTTCTCTTTTCCACTTGCCTGCCATGATTAAGTCATCTTCAAGACTCATAGCTGAAGTTTTCATAGCATCAAGGGTTTGTAACCGCTCACGCCTCATCAAGAAACTTATTTCTACAGGCATGGAGTTCATAAAGAAACATTTCATGTTTTCATCAGAGGGTTTTTGTGTTGTTGGAATTTTATGACAAAGTTTATCAAAATGAGCAACAAAGTCCCTCATAGGATGTGTTAGTTCCTTCTTTAATTGATCCAACTAAGCAATGAGTGAATGCTCATCCTCAGTTAATTTGAACCTTGCTTCAAAGTTATCTGTTAAAACCTACCAATTTGTAATAACTCCATCAAGCAGGTGGTAGAACCAATCAACGACAATATCAATAAAAGTTTGAACAAACAACCTCACTGCCACATATTGATGTTGTACTGCCAACACTCCACATGCCACTTTGAAAGCGTTTAATTGTTCAGTGGTGCATACTTTGCCATCACCACTGAACTTGGGCAGATGATCCTTTGCTCCTTTAGGAAGATTATGAATTGCCCCCAAAGCTAAAGGTCTGATGCCAGTACCCCAAGGATTGTTTGCCATTGCTCCAATAATATTCAAAGTGGTAAGGTTTATAACAATTGGGGGTACAACACCATGTAAAGTTAAGGCTTGACAGATAGGTGAAGCAGTTGCTCTTGGTGGAGATATGGGTCTACTTCTAGCCCTTCTAGGTGTAACCTGAGAAATGAAACCAAGGTCTAAGAGTTCCTGAAAGGTGTGATCAACAATTCCCTCCCTCTGTTGTGACTGAGTATAAGGCTTGGCCTCCAGTGTGAAAAACAATCAGGGTAACAAGCGTCTGAGATTCTGTGGTTGATTATCAGGGATTCTAATAAAGAAGACTCTAGGAACAATCACACTCTCAAAAACTAACACAGAATGGTCTGCTTGCCTTTCTACTTTGTTGAGGAATGCACTTATCCTATCATATTCAGCTCGACTTCTTCTGTGTCTCCAAGCTAGAGTATCCAACTCAGAGATAACGTTACTTTGCTCTTCTTGCACCCAATTTAGATTTGGTTGAAAAATAGGTAAGAGCCCTTGGTGAGGCAACACCATTTATAAAGAACAAATCATCACTATAAAGATGCCTTTCTTTTAAAACCAATTATCTAGTTCGATCCCTAGTAGAGTCACCAAAAATTTGTTGGTAAATAGATTTGTCTCTCACAATTTATTTTACTTTTATAATCTTAGCCCAAGAAATGAAAGACAAATTTCACCATACAGTTGGAAAATCATTGTATTGATTAACCTCTCAATTAATGTACAACTCCCTTAAATAGATATTCAATCAGCTCCAAATTACATACAATCAATATTATACTTTTCACTAGAAAGTACAAAAAGGTAATTGCATTCACCAGTCAATACCAAATGAACACAAGCATTGATTCATATATAGTTCTTTGTGTAAAGCCGCCAAACTTCACATGTATGCTAAAACATAATGAAAATCTTTAAAAATGAATTTCACTGATATTTTCTGCACATATAGAAAGCCATGATAGATTCTTTTTTTGAAATAGATTCTTACAGAAATCAAATTTCAAACACCAAACACACAGATTTCAAGCCAAAGATAAACTGTCATTCGATTTTCATTCATAAATGATCATCAACTTCCAACACATACATAATGTATTCAACCAAAATTAAAAGAGATGGTTTTTCAAAAACTTAGCAGACCTTCATAAAGTCATTACAAAACTTATAAATAGGTCTCCAGATCAATAGTTTAACCAAAGGTAAAATTAACTCCAAATGGGTTAATGAGAAACTATCGTAACTGCATAATAGAAAATGAAAGAAAGCTAGACACGTTGGCATACAACTGCCATTAGTACTAGTCATGCGGTAGATTTAGTTTCAATCGGATTGCCTAGATTGCTATTCTGGGCAGATACCATAACCACTTTCGCTGCACTCTACTCCCAATGAACCCTTGAGAATTCCTGGATTACCACTACATGTGGCAGGCTGATATGAATTACCCTTTGCTTCCAGAGTTCCTTCTTCCTTTTCACCAGCTGCACTTTATCCCTATGAGTGTCCAAATGATCAAGACATACTTGAAGCATCGACTCCACTTTAGCAATCTTTGTAAAATCTTCCATGACTACGGACTTCTCCACCTTAATCTATTTAATGCGACTGCTAAAAAGATTGACCATTTCTGCTGTATCTTCTAGGGTTTGGTCACCCTCTTTAAGCAACTGAACATGTACATAGTGTAGATCCTTTTGCATGGTTGTTCTCAGGGTTGTTATTTCCCCTCGCAGATTGGCAGATTCATTATGTCCTTTCTCATTGATCTAGTTACGCCACTCTATACTTTCTTTGCATATGAGTATTATGTCTTCATCTAATCCTGGCACTTGTCTTTCGGCAAGAAAATTCATCAAGCCATAGTGCTGAATATCATGCATTTGCCTTGAAATCACCGCCCATTTAGTCTTTTCATTCTTCCATGAGATTAAGTCAGCATCCAATTCCTTGGTAACATCATTGGCATCCTTGAAAATTTGTACTAAATGTGATATATAATTAGTTCCTTAATGCACAATCGATGTGAGGCACTTAGAGAAAATCTCTGTGAACATCTTGTTCCGTTGAACCTCATCCAAGAACTTATGATTACCAGGGGATTTTGAACTAAAGGGAATAGAGCTTTGGGACAATGGCAACAGACTATTCTGCAGAGCGTAGATGTATTGAGCCATTTTCATTAAACTCTATATCAACTCTGATTTATCCTTTTCATCCTTCCAAGTGTGGGAGATAATCCTTTTGGTTGAAGTATCTAAATGTTTCACATCAACCGCTCTAGTTCCTACCCCCAAATCAACTCATTCAATAGTATAATCAGCCTCTGAGGCGGTGGCAACATCTTTATCGGATGTGGGCTTAGCAATATCTGCAGTCCAATGTTTTGTGCTCTCATCAAAACCAATCATGGTTTCCACTTTCAGCCGCTTAGGCTTCGTGGCCCTTCCTAGACATTTACTCACGACAACTTCCATTGACACAAAAATAGGCACAACATTCCTCTTCTTGGTAATCAAATCACTCAACCATTTAGGAGCTATAGTCAGATCTTTTGATTGCATAGGCGGAGGTCATCCTGAAGTCAGCAGCATAGCATTATCTGTATTAGATAGAACATCAAGCACCTATGAATTCTGGATATTAGCATCAACATCAGTTAAGACCTTGTTAGCATCAGAAATAGGTGTTGTCATTTTTCCCTGTACTTCTTTGGCGTCCAAATCAAGAATGAGATGAGCGGTAGGTGGTTGAAAGTTCTTCTTGTATCTTGACCTAGTAACTCGACCACCAATGGAATGTGTAGGTTCAGAGTTAGGTTTTTCCTCTTTAATCTTAACTTGCTTCTTTACTGCAACAAAAATAGGAATGTTAGTTAAAACAGTGGTTTTGCTCACAATCTCCCTTTTTCTACCCTTATTTCTTGAACCGGTTGCCTTTCCCAAATGAAATCTGCAACTCCTCGGAAAATTCTCTGTTCTACGAATTATACTGAAGGTGCGTGCTTGTACACTATCTTCCATCTTTCTACTCCAATCAACCTCTAGAAGGGGTTCATTGTGTACTCGTTTCATGAATTCTGGGTCCAATACATCTCCATTATCAATGGTCACACCAGAGGTATCCATTTGCAACGTCATATCGAGAATTTGCTTCAAAGTTAACCTGGACCAATTTCTTTTTCTCACTTCAAATTCATCTGAGCAGTCTTCCCAATAATCTTTCAATTGTGGCACATGTTGATCAGGCATTATCTTTTTCACATAATGAGCAATAAAACCTTTGCTGTCAAAATTATCTCTCTTCACAAAGGTTTTGAAATGAAATATCTTAAATTCTAACTCAAGATTCAGTGCATCAGAAACATACCTGCAACTATAATGGCCTAAATCAATAGGAAAAATTCCACTTGTGCCAGAATCTTCACCATAATCATTTACAACATGGGCTAATTGCCTGCAAACTTCAATCAAAACATAGTAGTCTGAAACATATCTAGGTAACCTAAAGGGTTCACCTTTAAATCCTCCTACCCTTATATAAGTGAAGTGATTAAATTGAGTAAAGAAGCTACCATAGATGTTAATTAGTTCAATAGCTTCAACCGACATTTTCCTATGCAAATTACCTTGTAACTCAAAAGTTAATCTTTGAGCAAAAATATCATTCCAGCGAAGGTAATTTTCAACATGTCCTTTTTGGGTCAAATGGGGGTGATATTCATAGATTTTTATAACTTGAACCCATTTTGTATGGAATAGTCCAGGCCACTCCCTCATACAAGCTAACCTATAGAACATATATGAATACATATAAAAATTTGACATCCCAGGGTAATTGCTCAAACCCTCATGCAACTTTTATGCATTTACGGTGCCCCAATCAATGAACCGATATTTGTCGAGAGTGACTTAGATGAACAAATACATCCAGTCCTCCCAATGGAAGGAGTGTGAATTTCCCCTAATTCTGCTCAACATTATTACCAAATCCCTATCACAGTCTATTTTCCTTTCGTTCCAAAACTCTACTTAAAACTTATTTTTCAGAAATGACAATCTTCGACAAAACAACTGCTCAATTTAAAATAGCCAAGAAAATCTTACCCATGATTTCCATAAGTTATCATCATTACTCTTCACTTGTGCGACATCACTTTGAAATGATCACAAATGAGCATGCATTTAATAACAAGTCACTTCATATCTGAAAACACTGATTCCCACACCATACTTGCTACAAATGACAACTTTTAAATCATTAAGGAAGAATATTCCCCTTTTTTGTTGTCGTCAGCCATATCTTAAAATCTGCACTGCCACCTTGTGAAAAGTCATATGATTTACAAGAAATAAAATATTGAACTTTGAACCTTGAATAATAGCAGCGACACAAAAACATATACATGACCAATATTGAACTTTGAACCTTGAACCCATTTGGTTCAAGTTCAAGGTTCAACCAATGCAAAACACCAACAAACACTGAAAAAGTCTTTAAAAACCACGTGGGGAAAAAGAATTTAACATGAAGCCCATTGAACTTTGAACCTTGAACCCATAAGGTTCAAGTTGAGTAAAGTGAAGCTAAAATATAAAACTACGAAGACTGAATTTGCACAAAAAATTCAAGAAATACAACCCGTCCAAAGGACCAGTTAGGGACATGACTCAAAAAGGCGACATAAAAATAGAAATTTATATGTACCACCAACAATACATCATCGAGCTTCTATCATTGGTTCAAATTCCACATTGAGGGGGGGCTTCCTAGCTTCTCTTCTTCTCTCATATGAGGGGGACTTTTTCCTCACACGGGGTTTTGTTCCTCACACACTTCTATGAGAATTCTCTTTTATAGCTTTCATCTCTCTTTTGGGGGAGGTTTTTTTTCCCATTGCATTTTTCTCTCTTTCCTCGCTTTGTGAGAGATTTCATTGCATTGGTTTGCATGCATTTGCATTTGTACATGGGTACCTAACATGTCCTTGTAGCCGAGACCCATTTTGCATTGCTTAGTTGCATTGTAGAATTAAGTGCATTCCCCTAAGTTTCACTTAAGGGGGGGTGTTGGTGTAAATAATTATTCATCATGGATATTATTACACCTTACTTAAGTTTACTTAGGATAATGCATTTCATAGTAGTTTGGGTATGAGACACTTGGGTGTTTGTGCCACATTGGGATAGTGTGTGTAGGAGATTTCCACCTTTTATGGTGATGATCTTGTTACTACTTTATCATATCCACTTATTGTGGAGTGATAATTCCACCTTCGGTGGGTGATCCACCTCATGTGGAATATTTTATTGTTTCTCCTACCTACCACACCTATTTCCTACCTACCCTTGAATCTTATTGAGCCACATGTCATGTTTGTGTGCTCACATATACAAATTGCCTTGCCTATATAAGCAGGCTCATCTACATTGTATGTAACGACTATTTTTTTTTTGATCATCTATCTACTGATGAGAGTACAATTTATTCTTGTCCTATATTTCGTCCCTCTATTTGTACATTTCATTGAGCTCTTGATCTTTGCAAAATGTCACAACAATTTAGGACTGTATATTTGGCCCCCACTTTAGCGGGAGTATGAGACTAAGCATACTCTCGGTAAAGTACAAATGTTCATATTGAAAGGCTTTTATCAAGATTCTAAGGAGGCAAGACACACAAAGCCCCCTGTGGACTTTAGGTATCTTATAACTTAAAGATCAAGATAAAAAGGACATCATAAGAGAAAGAGAACCATGACTACTAGCCTAGTAAGGTTCACTTACCATGAGTCATGAAAATAAAAATACCCAAATTACTAAGCAAAAGATTGATTTTGCAAAGTAACTTAAGTATCAAGATATGCAAGAGAGAGAGACATTGAGCAAAGTGTATGCCCCCATTTTATAGTGATTGTGTACACCTTATTAGGAGAAATTGATTCAAGATAGTATACATTCATCCAAAAGAGAATCACGTTATCACAATGACATACCCTCAAGAAGGATACATCAAAGGATAATAATCACAAAACATAAAACACATAAGGGTTCTACTTAACTTTGGGGTCAGTATGCTCTATGATAAATAATATATATCATGAAGTTTATTTGCATTGAATTGTCCTCATCCCCCAAAGAAAGTAGAACCACTATAGAAGAAGGGTACGTGTGTCTTTTGAGTCAACATATGAGAGACCCAAAGAGATCTCAATGCTTTGCATTATCCTCAAGTAGACAACACTAGGAACAATAAATAGAATAATTGAGAAACAAATAGAGGAAGGTTATGAATAAGAAATAAAGGAGAGAGTGAGAGAGAATATACAACACCTAAAATAGGATCTTTAATTGGAATAGAACATGAACCATAATTTTTCTTAAGCATTTTACGTCTTGGAGATTTAGGTTGAACTTCCTCCCTAGGGTTAGGTGAAGGCTAGACAACTGGGATTGTGTTAACATTTGGAGTCTTCAGGGAGGAAATTTATTGAGAAGCAAGTTCATGAGCCTTAGAACGACATCTTTGCCAGCATTCTCTCACACAATGGCTTCTTTTAGTTTTAGCTGAGAGTTGTGAAGGTTTAGAATCAATAGGAATAGGCTTCTTCTCTTCCTTTAAAGAAGGATGCATACGAGAAGGTTTTTTAGGTTGAAATATAGGAGATGCCAGGTGCTTCACTTTGTAAGATGTAGGAGGTGTAATCATAACATATAATGGAGGAATAGACAGTGTAGGAAGGATACCAGGTCCATCATGAGGGGAAGGGATAAATCTATCATGAAGAAGAAGAATGGGATTAGGATCTCTAGGCTTACTTAAGGATAAGATCATGACATTCTTCCACCTTTGATAAGATTGAAAAATAACATCACTTCGAGGCTTAAGAGGTTCAAATTGCTTAGACTAAAAGTAATCAAGATTAACATCTCCACGCCTCATCGTGGGTTGGTACATGCTATGATTAATTGTTATTATTTTGTCATCAAGAGAGAATTTCAAACACCTATGAATAGTAGAAGGGATTGCTTTCATGGAAGAGAGCCAAGGATGTCCCAACTTCATGTGAAATTGATCATATGTAGGAATGATAGAAAAATTAACATCTAAAGATTTAGTACCAACCTCAATAGGAAGAGTAATAGAGCCAATAGAAGGACAAGAGAAATAATAAAATATTTTAATCACTACAACAAATTTATCATATGTCACTCAATGATGTAATTGTAAGGTATAAAGATATTCTTTAGTTATCACACTCTTTGTACATGTGGGATCAATGAGCACTCCTCATGAGAGCATGTCTTTGATCCTTGTAGTGATATATAGTGGGCCATTGGGTGCTTTAATAGTCTTGCTAGGATCAAAAGTAATACATAGGTCCTTAGGAGGTGTAGGTTTATCAATAATATTCACCACATTATTATACTCAAGGCCAAGATCATTAGGAGAAAAGGCAAGATACTCAGATTCAATCACATAGGTAGAATGAGAAGGCAAAGGATTGGTAAATATTTGGAGATTTTGATTAGGAGGAACTATGGATCTACAAATATGGTATTGTTATCAATAAGGTCTTGAATCTTACTCTTTAGGGAATAACACTTTTTAGTGTCATGACTAGGTTGACAATGGTATTGGCAAAAAGATTTGGCATCATAATAAGGTGGCAAAGGTTTGGTTGTGTCAATTGGTTTGATGGGAGTAAGTTTCAACACATTCTTTTGAATCAATTGTGTCATAATATTATGCAAAGATTCAGAAAGAGTAAATTCTTTTCTAAAATACTTGGATAAAGGAGGCACACTTGTTGTCATGGCTACTACCTGGGTATTGTTGTTGTCATTGAACTTGATGAATCCATTGTTTTATTTAATCTTCACAAAAGGTTTTTGAGAACTTTCATTATTATCAATTGGATCCATTGAAGGAGATTGTTCAAATTGACTCACTTGAAGCTAATAGTTATGAAGTACTGCACAAAATTGCGTTAAAGGAAGTAAACTCAGAAAAGAGAAGCTTATCCCTAATATCTTTTTGCAAATTAGAAATCAAAATTCTTTGAACATCTTGATCAGGCATAGGATAAGAGATTTGAGAATACAAATGCTTATTTCTACCAATAAATTCAGTCACTTTTTCTTTAATGCCTTGCTTACAATGCATCAAATCAGTCAAAGTAATCTTAGGACCAATATTATTGTGAAATTGTTGAATGAAAGCATTAGCCAATTGTTGAAATGATGTAATATAATAAGGAGGTAAAGAACAATACCATTGAAAAGCTTTATCTCTAAATGTTCTAGTAAACAATTTAGCCAAAAGTCTTTGATCATAGGCAAAATCACTACACAAAGTTTGAAATGTTTTCACATGAGTCATAGGATAACCTTTTCCATTATAAATATCCAATTGAGGTAATTCCACATGTTTAAGGTGGACAAAACAAACAATATAATTATATAATGGGCTTGCTACATCAAATTTGGACACATTTAACTTTTATTGGTTGATGGAAGCTATTTGTTGTTGCAATGATGACATAGTTTGAGCTAGGCTAGTAATGGTTGCTTCGGTTGATGGGTTGAAATTAGACTTGTTGGATTGGGATGGAGGAGTAACATTTTTGAATGAAGATGTTGAGAATGAGGAGGTGGAATACTATGATAGGTAGGTATGGGAGATGATTGGGAAACAAATGGATGACTCACGAAAGGAGGAATTAAATAGTTTTGATTAATGTTTCCCCCTTGACTAAGATGTGTAGGATTAACATTTTGTGTGGAAGTAGCCATGATGTTGGATGTAAAAATAGGCACACTAGTCATAGGAATATAATGATTAACTTGACTAGGAGGTTGAGTGTAAGCAAGGACTTCAACATAACTTTTCAAAGGCATGATATTGGTGTCAACAATATGAGCGAGGCCACATAACAAATCAATGCCGACTTTATTACTTTGAACCATTCTTTTTAATCCTTCAATCAATGGGATATCCTCACTTTCTAGGTATTGTTGACTCATCCATTGTTGAAGATTTTCAAATTCATTGTCAATCTTCTCCAATTGGTCAATGAAAACCCTAGTTAGTGATCCACTCTCATCAAGAGAATTATGTAAAGAATGGAGATAAATAACATCAATTGTTGGAATAGAAGAAACACCCACATTATCATGAAACAAGCTATCCAAATTAGGCTCCACATCCTTAGTAATTAAACCTTCGGTAGCCTTAATTCTACATCTCACAAGAATATTATAGGTAGGACTAATGGTAGTAAAACTCATGCACAAAGGAGGGAATTTTGAATTTGAATTTAAAAAATATGATCAAGTAATAAATTTTTTTGATTAACCAAGCAATTAAGAAATTTTATTTGTGGATTTGAAAGAGAAATGCATTTAGATCATAGCATAACATTCATTAAGATCAAATCTAAAAATTAAATTAAAAATTTATGCAACGTCCTCATGGTAAATTTTAGAATTATAAATTAGGGTTTTTGTAAATTCAACCACTAAATTTATGTAATTTAATTTGGAAATGAGATCTAGGAGGGAAAGTGTGAATTTTAAATTAAATGAATAATCAAATAATAAATCCAAATTAGACAACCCACAAGCTCAATTTTAGAATTAAAAATTAGGGATTTTGTGAATTGAACCACTAAAATTTTAAAATTCAATAAAAAATTAAACTTGCAAATGAAAATTTGAATTTGAAATTGCATAAATACTCAGATTTCAGATTTGAGAACATAAATCAGAATTATAGGTGTAAGGAGTTGGATTCACAAAAATGTGTTGGTGAAAAATTAGGGTTTCCACCTCAAGAAGTATGAAAACCGCTAATTTTTACTTGGGGACCAATACATTAAGGAAAAATAGGAATTGGATAGATCTAAACCTAAGCGGTTTGAATACTAATCTAATTCTAGGGGTGTTGAATATGCCTCTTCTTTCCCTTAAGTTGAATTAAATTTGTTGAAATTAGGGTATATGTGCTGGAAATTGATGTGAAAATGCATAAACAATGAGCTACAATCATCAGATTGAGCCACAAATCTAGATCTAAGGATTGTGAGAGGATTTAGATATGTTCCCAGAAGGAGCTCCTGATTTATCGGGACCGACATGTCGATCACTTTGGTCCTCCACACTTTTTGGCTTTCACACTCTAATGGGGGATCAATTCATCTATGTAAATAAATTTTATCCTAAAGATCACATCTCCGTACTTGTTCCTGCACACACTAGAGAAGGGAAATAGGTTGGAAATAGGGGTTTGCCATAGGTCAAACCCTAGTTTTGTAATTGACCATGAAATAGAGATGAAATCTGATTGAATTACTGTAAAGGAAATGTTCTCCTTTTGAGGGAGATGCTGAATAATGACTAAAACACAAATGCTATACCTCCTTGTGAAGTTTTGTTTGTCTCCACACAAACTTAGGGTTTCGTGTAGTCTTCAATAACATAGAACATGAATGTCCACTCCAATGCTTGAATCTTGACTGTATCTCTACTCTAATGCTTGAAGGAAGATTGCTTGCTTGCTTGCTTGAACTGGAATGCTTGATATTGAATTTAATTTCATGTGTGTGGATTATCAAATGAGAGGGGTAGACCTCCTTTTATACTTACCCATTGAAAAACAACTTAATTTTCCAACATGAGTTGACACAAAGTTGGAATTCCCACTCAATCACATTATCGTTAAGGGGCCCAAATTTGGGTCCTAATTGGGAGGACCAAGACATTGGGCACTTTGGTCTTGAGGGGACTAGGGTGCCACACCTTGGTCCTGCCCAATCAAGTACCAAAATCTAGGGGCAGGATGATGTGCAAAGTAAAAATGGTGATAAATATGCATAGCAATAGCATAATTAGGTCCATTTAAGGCCTTAGAGAATGAACACCAAGGGAGGGCCCAAATGTGGATACAATTGTATGGGAGCATAATTTAGGACATTAAAAGTACTAATTACACACATGCTCATGACACATATAATCATCCAAGGCCTAGTGCACCCCATCATAACACCATACCAAGTGGCTCACACAATAACTACATTCCTCCACCACCTGAACACATATATGACCAATATCATCCTGACATATAATACATTCCTCTTCCTCCTCTTGGTGGATTAGGCATGGGAATAACTCAAAGAGACAAAGCACCACCTACTAGTGATTTGCAGCAATAGATTAAGGAATTGCAACAACAAATAGCAAGTATGCAAACACCAACAAAGGTTTACATGATTCATGACATGTGTCCTTATCTGTTTGAAAGAAGCATACCAATGCCTCCTTTCCTCCACATTTCGTGGTACCTAAGTTTGATAAGTATAGAGTAAAAGGAGATCCCAAGGCACACATTAGAGAAATTATCATGGCTTGTATATAATTGGTAAGAGATGATTCCTTCTTAATGAGATTATTCTCACCAAGTTTAGGTGGGCAAGCCATGGAATGGTTTTCGCAACTATTGCCTAGGATCAAGTCATGGGGTAAATTGGTAGAAGCTTGTATACAAAATTTCTCATACAACATTGAATGTGAAGTATTGGTGACCACTTTATGCAACACAAAGTGGAAAAAATGGAGAATCTTTTGCTTCATTTTTACAACGATGGAGAAGTTTGGCTAGTCGATGCCCTTGTCAAATTCCAGAAAAACAAATGGTTGAGATGTTTACCCAAAATGTGAACAAATACATTGGATATAAACTTCATAAAGCATGTTTAAATTCCTTTAAGGAAGTTATTGAAAAAGGTCTATTTGTTGAGAAGGTTCGTTTTTGCGTGTCTTCAACCTTTTCACCTTCTTTTTCATCCTTCTTAGCCTTTTTACAACCTTTTTCTTTTTGAGAGATTTTCCAAATTTTTTGAATTTTTTTCCAAATAATTTAGTCTTCAAATTTCACCGTATACACCTATAGTAGCTAAATAATTAAGAATTCAAATATGATGTAAGTACTGATTTGTGGGATTTCATCTATAGATTCTAAATATATATATTTTTTAAAATTTGGAAATAAACTTTGAATTTCATTTTATGTAACTTTTAATATAGTAAACAACATTTTTTAAAAGACATTTATGTCGTAATGCATAACCTTTTTTTATACAAAGGATAATTTTTAAAAAATTTTAAATATAGATTTACAACACCAATATCTAGTGCTTGCATTTTAATTCATAATGTTTTGTTGCATTTTTTTTTAATTAATTTTTGAAGTCAAAGTAATTAAAATTTAGACATAGATGTATGTCGAAACACATAACTTGTTTCGTATGTATCAAAATTCATATTTTTTGTTGTTGGAACAAGGACATCAATACCTAATGTGTAGATATTTTCAAGAATTTTCATTCACTAATTTACTATTTTTCCATGTATAGAACAAAGAACTTAATATTCAATGAAAAATTTATGTTTAGTAAAACATGAAAAAATAAATATATAAGAGAACTAAAATATATTAAAAATATACTTTTTGGGAAGCTTGTTTTGATGAATCCTATTCTACAAATTAGTTTGTCAAGATCATTCTATTCAAAGGTCCAAATTGAGCTTTGAAAATGATTTTTCTAAGAAAAATTGGAGAGGGAGGGAGGAGAGGCCTAACCAAAGACTTTCATTCTAAGGACTTTTGAATAAAGGTACCTTCAAGCAAACATATTAGCTTCATTTGAAGGTACCTTTGGTGGAAATTAACAATATAGAAATTCATTAATACCTTCAAACAAAAGTAGTTACCTTCACTTGGAGGTGTATCATTGTTTGAATGTCTAAGGACATTCGAACAAGGGTCCTTGTAAGGACAATTTATCTCTACATTCAAAAATGTTTGTTAAACATGGGTGATCGTACGGATTTGTGTCGCACTTTAGGCTAACAATGCCTATTCCAGCCAGAAGCATTCCGGCTGGACCAATTTGGCCCCATTTGGTAGCCATGTTGCTCTCTCGTGGCAAGGGCTTTCTGGTCGGAACGGATCCGGCCAGAAATCCCTTGCCCTATATAAGTGCCGAAATCCACTCAAGACGCTCATTTTTCATTGAGCGGCTTGGAGTTAAGAAGGAGGGTGCAAAAAATCACACAGATCAGGTCGAAAGGGTTTCGGTGGAAGTACCTTTTTATTTTATTTTATTTTAAATGTATTTATTTTAACATATTAATTTATATTATTTTTTTTTAAAATAGTTTTTAATAGAAAATTACTTTTTTTAAAGTTTTTAAAAAATATATATATATTTTGTATATATTCTATCATATTAGTTTAGAACATTAGAAAATAAATACACACATACATATGTAAATACATACACAAATATACATATATATACATACAAACCTACATACATACGTACACATACATACATACATACACATACATACAAACCTACATACAAACATACACAAACATACATACCTACCTACATACATACATACATACATACATACATACATACATACATATAAAATAATTATATGTACACCTTAGGACATACACATACATACCTATGTCTACATACATACCTACACACATACATAAATACGTACAAGCATACATACATAAATACACATAAAATAATTATATGCCTTAGGACATACATACACCTCATGACATGCTATTAGGGGTCGTGTGTGCTCTTGGGGGGTCACACACGTGTGTGACCCCTCAGGACCACACATGACCCCTAATAGCGTGTCCTAAGGTGTATGTATGTATACATCCTAAGGAGTATATAATTATTTTATATGACCCCTTAGGACCACTAAACGCCCCTTGCTACACATGTACACCCCTTAGGACCCATTATGACCACATAAGACCAAATGGTGTCACAAGGGGTCATATGTGGTCCTAAGGGGTCACACATGTGTTAGAACACATGTGTGACCCCTTAGGACCACTTAAGGCCCGTTGCGACACATGTGCACCCCTTAGGATCAATTAGGACCACAAAAGACCAAATGTTGTCACAAGGGGTCATATGTGGTCCTAAGGAGTCATGCATGTGTTAGAACACATGTGTGATCCCTTATGACCACTAAAGGCCCCTTCCTACACGTGTGCACCCCTTAGGACCTTTTATGACCACATAAGACCAAATGGTGTCACAAGGGGTCATATGTGGTCCCAATGGGTCATGCATGTGTTAGAACACATGTGTGACCCTTTAGGACCACTTAAGGCCCAATGTGACACATGTGCACCCCTTAGAAACTATTAGGACCACAAAAGACCAAATGGTGTTGCAAGGGGTCATATGTGGTCCTAAGGGGTCACGCATGTGTTAGAACACATGTGTGACCCCTTAGGACCACTTAAGGCCCCTTGCAACACATGTGCACCCCTTAGGACCTATTAGGACCACATAAGACCAAATGGTGTCGCAAGGGGTCATATGTGGTCGTAAGGGGTCACGCATGTGTTCTAACACATGCGTGACCCCTTAGGACCACTTAAGGCCCCTTGCAACACATGTGCACCCCTTAGGACCTATTAGGACCACATAAGACCAAATGGTGTCACAAGGGGTCACACTTGTCTTAAAACACATGCGTGATCCCTTAAGGCCCCTTGCGACACATGTGCACCCCTTAGGACCTATTAGGACCACATAAGACCAAATGGTGTCGCAAGGGGTCATATGTGGTCCTAAGGGGTCACACATGTGTTCTGACACATGCGTGACCCCTTAGGATGACTTAAGGCCCGTGCGACATGTGCACCCCTTAGGACCTATTAGGACCACAAAAGACCAAATATTGTCGCAAGGTGTCATATGTGGTCCTAAGGAGTCACGCATGTGTTAGAACACATGTGTGACCCCTTAGGACCACTTAGGGCCCCTTGCGACACATGTGCACCCCTTAGGACCTATTAGGACCACATAAGACCAACTGGTGTCGCAAGGGGTCATATGTGGTCCTAAGGGGTTACGCATGTGTTATAATACATGCATGACCCCTTAGGACCACTTAAGGCCTCTCTGCGACACATGTGCACCCCTTAGGACCTATTAGGACCACATAAGACCAAATGCTGTCAGAAGGGGTCATATGTGATCCTAAGGGGTCACGCATGTGTTAGAACACATGCATGACCCCTTAGGACCACTTAAGGTCCCCTACGACACATGTGCACCCCTTAGGACCTATTAGGACCACATAAGACCAAATGGTGTCACAAGGGGTCATATGTGGTCCTAAGGGGTCACACATGTGTTCTAACACATGCGTGACCCCCTATGACCACTTAAGGCCCACTGCGACACATGTGCACCCTTTAGGACCTATTAGGACCACAAAAGACCAAATGTTGTTGTAAGGTGTCTTATGTGGTCCTAAGGGGTCACGAATGTGTTCTAACACATGTGTGACCCCTTAGGACCACTTAAGGCCCCTTGCGACACATGTGCACCCCTTAGGACCTATTAGGACCACATAAGACCAAATGGTGTCGCAAGGGGTCATTTGTGGTCCTAAGGGGTAACACATGTGTTCTAACACATGCGTGACCCCTTAGGACCACTTAAGGCCCCTTGCGACACATGTGCACCCCTTAGGACCTATTAGGACCACATAAGACCAAATGGTGTCGCAAGGGGTCATATGTGGTCCTAAGGGGTCATGCATGTGTTAGAACACATGCATGACTCCTTAGGACCACTTAAGGCCCCTTGGGACAAATGTGCACCCCTTAGGACCATTTCTTGGGACCACTTAAGGCCTCTTGCGACACATGTACACCCCTTAGGACCTATAAGGACCACATAAGACCAAATGCTACTGCAAGGGGTCATATTTGGTCCTAAGGGGTCACACATGTGTTAGAACATATGCATGACCCCTTAGGACCACTTAAGGTCCCTTGCGACACATCTGCACCCCTTAGGACCTATTAGGACCACATAAGACCAAATGGTGTTGCAAGGGGTCATATGTGGTCCTAAGGGGTCATGCATGTCTTAGAACACATGCGTGACCCCTGAAGACCACTTAAGGTCCCTTGCGACACATGTGCACCCCTTAGAACCTATTAGGACCATATAAGAACAAATGGTGTTGCAAGGGGTCATATGTGGTCCTAAGGGGTCACACATGTGTTCTAACACATGCATGACCCTCTAGGACCACTTAAGGCCCATTGTGACACATGTGCACCCCTTAGGACCTATTAGGACCACAAAAGACCAAATGTTGTCGGAAGGTGTCTTATGTGGTCCTAAGGGGTCACGCATGTGTTCTAACACATGCGTGACCCCTTAGGACCACTTAAGGTCCTTTGTGACACATGTGCACCCCTAAGGACATATTAGGACCACACAAGACCAAATGGTGTCGCAAGGGGTCATATGTGGTCATAAGGGGTCACACATGTATTCTAACACATGCATGACCCCTTAGGACCACTTAAGGCCCCTTGCGACACATGTGCACCCCTTAGGACCTATTAGGACCACATAAGATAGAATGGTGTCACAAGGGGTCATATGTGGTCCTAAGGGGTCACGCATGTGTTAGAACACATGCGTGACCCCTTAGGACCACTTAAGGTGGTGTAGGAGCACCTAGTTGAGCAAAACTCCCCTTTTTGAGTATTTAATACTTACATGTTTGTAATGTAAACAAATGCGTGACCCCTTAGGACCACTTAAGGTGGTGCAGGAGCACCTAGTTGAGCAAAACTCCCCTTTTTGAGTATTTAATACTTACATGTTTGTAATGTCTTGTGTAAAGTTTATAATGTTTTTTTAGGTTTTTGTGTGTCTTTTTTAGTGGTTTTGATCTCATTTTGGGCTCAAGAGGTCAAGTTTTGCCTTTCAGGCTTTGAGTTGACAATTTTTGGCAAAATGTGCAAAATTGCCAAAAAGGTCTTGTAAGGCTTTCCAAAGCATTGAAACATGTTTGATAAGTGTTTTTAAGCATATCTAAGGTGTTTAGACAAGTTGATAAGGTTATATTGTCAAAAATGTCTTTTGGAGCAAGAAGTGTTGTCATTTGGGCTTGTAAAAGTTGTCATTTTTTGACTTTTCTTGCAAAATGAATTTGTGGAAGCCTCATTTATGTACTAGGCTTGATAACTAACTTGTTGGACTATAAAAAGACCTCTCTTTTCTTTGAAGAAGGTTGGTGATTGTAAGAGAAAGAGATTCCTAATAAAAATTATGAAATTTTGGCTTTTATCACTATTTTTTGCTTCTTTGGAGTAACAGTCCGTACTGTAGCTTTGCTAGTCCATACTGTACCTTGGGAAAGTATGCATAGTAGCTATACAATGCTTTCCAAGTGATTGTTGTACTATTTTCCTTTGGCAATTTGTTTGTGCAAAATCATTTTACTTCCGTGTGCTCATTTTACTGGTTTCCTTGTGCAATTTGTTTGTGCAAAAGAAATTTGGAGTGAACAAATGTATGAGGAAGAGGTCTGGACATATGGCCAAGGGTGTTGAAGATCACCTTGGTTTGTTAGAGTAGCTTGTTACTATTAAACATTCTCACTTTGTAAACAAAACAATGAGTTAACTGTTTTTGTAAATTGTGTTTGTCAAAATGCTCAAGGAATGCTTCAAAGCATAATCCAAGCCTTATAACCATGAAGGCTATGTAATAGGGAAGTTAATTAGTGTTTTTCAAACCTAATTGAGGTGTACTTCTAGTTCAATCCCCTTGTTATGCAGGTCCAAAGAGGTGGCAACAACTGACTGGTAAAAGACAACATTTTGATAGTGACAGTGGTATTCCAGTTCCTTTCTCAGATGTGTGCCAAGTGTTTGGCATTATGTATGTAGGATAGTAATAGGGGAAGGTTTTATTTGGTGTCGCAGAAGTCCTAAGCTAGTTTAGAGGCTTGATTAGTGGAGTTGGGAATATTTCTTTATGTTCTTGGGTCTAAATGCTACCAAACCCTACAATTATGCCACAAATAGTGGACAATCCTCATTTTACACTAACAATGGCCTAAACCATGAAAATACACTAGCATATACCTTAAAACTACCATCCAAATAAAGGTTGTTGGAGGAGAGACCCATCGTAGAGCAGGACAAGCAAAAAAGTGTCAATTACCCCTCCACGCACTAGTAGCCCTTTTGACTGCATAACACACATTTGATTGTTTTTGTCAAAATACATAAACCCGATTATAAGGAGGAGTTTTAGGGCTTATGAAACCTTAGGAGATCAATCCAAAACAATGAGATAAGTATCATATGGAACCTTGGACAATGCATACCCTTAGTTGGAGATTTTGACTTTTGGTTGGTGTATTGAGTAAGCCAAAGGCTATGGGCCTAAAACTAAGTTTGGTTGCCAAACTTGAACAAAACCTTGCTACCCCTACATGACCATGCTGGAACTACCTAACACACACTGGAAACAATAAGTTGAATGTCCTGTAAGGCAGGGAGTGAGAAATGTGTAGATGAGTGAAGTGAGGAGTTGGAGTAAGCTAGAGAAAGGGTATGAATTTCCACCAAGAAGGGAGGTTGTTGGTGAAGACTCGTAGAGAGACCTGACTATTGCAACTAAACTTGAAATTGGCAAACATAAGTAGCAGACATAAACAATACCTATTGTTTCATTTTATGGCCTTTTGACTCAAATTGGCCTTTTGAGCACTTACCTAGTAACCTCCCTATCATAGTGGTATCAAAGCCAACAAAAGATTCAGGAGGAAAGGAACATTAGGAAAACATGGTGACTAATGCTGAGTTAGACAAGAAGGTTGAAGACCAAGAAGAGGAAAATAGGGCACTCAGAGAAAGATTAGATCAACTAGCAATGAAACTAGCTGAGGTAGAAGTTAAAACTAAAGAAGTCCATGATAAGGTTGGAGATCAGGGTAAAATGGTGGCCATAGAGGTCCCCATGCCTGACCCTGTCATTGAGCAAGAACCATTATTGAAAGCCTTGAGAGCTATGAGTGGTAAAACCTTAGAGGGAGTGGCTCTTTTCAATGGGAAGATGGATCCAGATGCTCTTATAGAGTGGATTGAAGGTCTAGAAAACCATTTTGAGTGTGATGGATTAACTAAAGCACAAAATGTTAAGGTAGCTAAATCAAGGTTGAGAGGGGCAGTCTTAACTTGGTGGAAGTTCATCCAAAAGGAAAGGGTGAAAGAAGGTAAGCAACTAATAGCCACCTGGAAAGCAATGGTATCCAAAATAAAAGAAACCTACCTTCCTGAAGACTATGAAGTACAACTTCATAGGAAAAGACAAAATTTGAGACAAAAAGACCTAGATGTTAGTACCTACATCGAGGAGTTTCAAAAACTGTGCATGAGATCCAGAGTAGTAGAGGATGGGAGTATAAAAGTGGCAAGGTACTTGAATGGGTTAAGATGGAACATCTAGGAAGAGATGAGCTTGTTATGCCCACAAACAATACACAAGTGTTATCAACTAGCACTTAAGGTGGAAGAGAAAGGTAGGAGAAAGAAAGAACAAAACAATAGAGAAAGAGGTAGGGGAAGAGATGGTAGAGGCCATAGAGGCAGTTTTGGGGGAAGGAGCATAGATCAACGATCCCAGGGAGATTCTAAACTTATAGAGCAAAGTGGGGATTCTTAGAGAAAACCTAACTATAGGGGTAGGGGATCAAGCAACCCGAGTAGGGGTAGATCTAATAGACTAGGGAGAGGGTCCTACTTCTCAACCATGAAGTGCTATAATTGTCAAAAGTTGGGCCACCTTGCCTATAGATGCCCAGAGAAGCCTAATTCATCCTATGGTGGTGAAAAGAGGGTAAACTATGTTTAGGAAGATGGAGGTAATACCAGAACTTCAACATTGAACCACCTAGCTTCAGAAGATGGTGAGAGTTTAATGATCAAGAGAGTGTTAATGAAGAAGCCACATAGTACGAAGGTCTCATAGAGAAGAGAATTGTTCATGGTTAAGTGTAAAATCATGGGAAAGGTGTGTAAGGTGATCATAGATTTAGGATCCACACATAACATCATATCAAAGGAAGCAGTAAGTAAATTGAAACTACCTAGGATACATCACAAGGAGCCATACAAAGTCACATGGTTAAATAAGGGACAACATGTGTTAGTAAATGAGCAAACCTGGGTAGATTTCCACATAGGTGGATATACAGATAGGATCCTATGTGACATCCTTCCTATGGATGCTTGCCACCTACTGTTGGGTAGACCATGGCAATTTGACCAAAAAGCACAACATGATGGGGAAAGAAACTCCTACTCATTTTAGAAAGATGGAGTAACCTCTCAGATTCAATCCCTTAATGAAGAAGGAGAGAGCAGCAAGAAAGTGCCTAACATCTTGTTGGTAAATGAGAAAGAATTCATAAAAACACTAGAAGAAGGTGAAGGAGTGGGATTTGCACTCATAGTGAAACCCAAGGAAGAAAAGGTAGAAAATAAAGTTGAGATACCATATGAGGTGCAACAAATCCTTGATAACTTCAAAGAAATAATCAGTGATGGTACACATGCAGCTTTACCACCTCCTAGAGCCATTAGCCATCAGATTGATTTCATACCTGGAGCCTCTTTACCAAATAAGGCAGCCTATAAGATGACCCCTGAACAAAATGAAGAGGTAGCAAGACAAATACAAGAACTCTTAGACCAAGGGCTGATTAGGAAAAGCATTAGTCCTTGTGTAGTACCTATAGTGTTGGCACCTAAGAAGGGTGGAACATGGAGACTTTGTACAAATTCTAGAGCCATAAACAAGATCACCATCAGATATAGATTTCCCATACCCAGGATAGAGGATTTGATGGATTGTTTAGGGGGTGCACAATATTTCAGTAAGATTGACTTGAAGAGTGGTTACCATCAAATAAGATCAAAGAGGGTGATGAATGGAAGACAACTTTCAAAATGAATGAGGGTCTTTATGAGTGGCTTGTCATGCCATTTGGACTCTCTAATGCTCCCAACACATACATGAGACTCATGAATGAAGTTTTACATGATTTCATTGGCATGTTTGTTGTTGTGTATTTAGATGATATTCTTATTTTCAGTAAAACTAAGGAAGAGCATTTGAAGCATTTAGCTATTGTTTTGAGACAGTTATATGATGAACAACTAACTATTAATCTAGAAAAATGTGATTTCTTGAAGAAGGAATTGGTCTATCTTGGTTTTGTTGTATCAGGAAGCAATCTGAAAATGGATCAATCCAAAGTTGCAGCAATAACCAGTTGGCCAACTCCTAAGACAACCAGTGGTGTCAGAAGCTTCCATGGTTTGGCACAATTTTATAGAAAATTCATCAGGGGATTCAGTGAGATTTGTGCTCCAATGTTAGACACCATCAAAGGGGGTGTAAAGGTAAAATTTCAGTGGATAGATGCAGCCAATAAGGGGTTTGAATTATTGAAAACTAAAGTAGCTACTCAACCAGTGCTCATTTTACCTAGTTTTGATAAGCTTTTTACTATTGAATGTGATGCTAGTAATATTGTTGTAGGAGCTGTTTTAAGTTAGGAGAATAGACCAGTTGCATTCTTTAGTGAGAAGTTGAATGGTGCTAAGAAAAATTACTCTTCCTATGATTTAGAACTCTATGCATTAGTACATGCACTTAGGAAATGGAGACACTATCTTCTTCCTAAAGAGTTTGTTGTATACACAGATAATTAGGCACTAAGTTTCTTGAACTCACAGGATAAACTGAATCATAGGCATGCTAAATGGGTAGAATACTTGCAAGCTTACACTTTTACTCTTAAGCATAAGAAGGGTCAGTTGAATAAAGTAGCAGATGCTTTGAGTAGAATGTTGCTAACTATTCATGAGATTCAAGTTCAAAGCATTGGTATTGATAGTTTTAAAGATATGTATCCTACTGATGATGATTTTGCTGAAGCTTATAAAGTTTGTCAAGATTTTGAGAATAATTTCCATGGTGCATATGCTGATTTCACTTTGCAGGATGATTTGTTATTCAAGGGTGGACAATTGTGTGATCCAAAGGGTTCTATGAGAGAGAACCTCATTCAAGAGAAGCATAATGGGTGCTTAAGTGGACATTTTGGTCTCAACAAGACCTTAGAGTTGGTTCAAAGGTTGTATTATTTGCCCAAGATGCAGAGAGACATTAGGAGGTATGTTGAGAAGTGTTTGGTATGTCAAAAGGCAAAAGGCAATTCCTCCAATGCTGGTTTATATCAGCCTCTTCCTATTCCACATAGGCCTTGAGATTGCATTAGTATGGATTTTGTGGTAGGATTACCTAGAACTCAAGCAGGATTTGGTAGCATCTTTGTAGTAGTTGACCGATTTAGCAAAATGGCTCATTTTATTCCTTTTAAGACAACACATGATGCAAGTCATATTGCTTACTTATTTTTCAAAGAAGTTGTTAGAATTCATGGTTTGCCTACTAGCATTGTTTCAGATATGGATGTTAAGTTTCTTGGTCATTTCTGGAAAACATTGTGGAAGAGATTGGGTACTAATCTCTCTTTTGGTTCATCTTATCATCGACAAATAGATGGCCAAACCAAAGTTGTGAATAGGTCTCTTGGGAACATGCTTAGGTGCTTGACAAAGGAATATGGGTAGAGTTGGGATCAACTCATTCATCAAGCAGAATATGCCTACAATGATAGTGTTAACCGATCTACAGGTAAAATTCCTTTTGAAGTTGTTTATGGTATGAATAAAAGGGGTATAATGGAGTTGAGGGATATCACTAACTTTCAGCCTAAGAGTAGAACAACAGATGACATGGCTCAATCCATGAAGGAGGTTCATGAGCAAGTGAGAAAAGCTCTTCAAGATACCTCCCAAAAAGTCAAGGCAAGAGTGGATGCTACAAAAAGAGATGTTCAGTTTTCCATAGGAGATTATATGATGGTTCATTTGAATAAGGCAAGGCTACAAAAGGGAGTTCCAAGAAAACTTCAGATGAGGAGAATAGGCCCTTGCAAAATATTGGCTAAGTATGGGTCTAATGCTTACAACATTGATTTGCCTACTGATGTTTCTTTGTCTCCCATTTTTAATGTTGCAGATTTGATTGCTTTCAAAGGGTAGCCACCTAAGGAGATTCAAAGAGTTTCAGATGTTGCACAATCCCTTTCTGATCTATCTCTCCCTTCTCTTTCTATTCCCCAAGCAGAACAGGTTCTAGACTCCAGGATTCTCAAGAAGACAAGGAATCACACCTACATGGAGCATCTAATAAAATGGAAGGATAAGCCCATCTCAGAGGCCACATGGATACCTGAAAATAAATTTTAGAAGTTTGGCATCCTTTCTTCTTTTCTTCCTTAAGGAGTCACATGACTTCTTTGTTTTTGGGGGAGTATGGTGCATGAGCACCTAGTTGAGCAAAACTCCCCTTTTTGAGTATTTAATGCTTACATGTTTGTAATGTCTTGTGTTACATTTATAATGTTGTTTTAGGTTTTTTTGTGTCCTATTTAGTGGTTTTGATCTCATTTTGGGCTCAAGAGGTCAAGTTTTTCCTTTCAGGCTTTGAGTTGACAATTTTTGGCAAAAATGTGCAAAATTGCCAAAAAGGTCTTCTAATGCTCTCCAAAGAATTGAAACATGTTTGATAAGTTTTTTTAAGCATTTATAAGGTGTTTAGACAAGTTGATAAGGTTATATTGTCAAAAATGTCTTTTGGAGCAAGAAATGTTGTCATTTGGGCTTGTAAAAGTTGTCATTTTTTGACTTTTCTTGCAAAATGAAGTTGTGGAAGGCTCATATCCATACTGGGATTGATAAATAACTTGTTGGACTATAAAAATACCTCTATTTTCTTTGAATAAGGTTGGTGATTGTAAGAGAAAGAGATTCCTAATAAAAATTATGAAATTTTGGCTTTTATCACTATTTTTTGCTTCATTGGAGTAACAGTCTGTACTGTAGATTTGATAGTCCATACTGTACCTTGGGAAAGTGTTCATAGTAGTTGTACAATTCTCTCCAAGTTATTTTTGTATTGGTTTCCTTCGGCAAATTTGTTTGTGCAAAATCATTTTACTTTTGTGTGCTCACTGCCCTGTCAAGGGTTTGAGGTTCCAAAATGCCACCACTTGACTAATCCAAGTCTGGGATCCCACAAAATGGATTTAGTCAAATTGGAACTCATTTATATAGTGTACTTATTTTTTACTTCATGCCAAAATTGTGTTTGGAAGGAGGACTTGAGTGAATAATAGGCAAGTATTGATTACTCGGCTAGTAGAATGATCAAAAACTCAAGATTTGCACCCAAAAGAAATTTGGAGTGAACAAATGTATGAGGTAGAGGTCTGGACATATGGCCAAGGGTGTTTAAGATCATCATGGTTTGTTAGAGTAGCTTGTTTCTGTTAAACATTCTCACTTTGTAAACAAAACAGTGAGTTCACTGTTTTTGTAAATTGTGTTTGTCAAAATGCTCAAGGAATGCTTTAAAGCATAATCCAAGCCTTATAACCATGAAGGATATTTAATAGGGAAGTTCATTAGTGTTTTAAAAACCTTATTGAGGTGTACTTCCAGTTCAATCCCCTTATTATGTAGGTCCAAAGAGGTGGTAGTAGCTGATTGGTAAAAGGCGACATTTTGACAGTGACAGTGGTATATCACTTCCTTTCTCAGATGTGTGCCAATTGTTTGGCATTATGTTTGTAGGGTAGTAATAGGGGAAGGTTTTATTTGGTGTGGAAAAAGTCCTAAGCCATTTTTGAGGCTTGATTAGTGGAGTTGGGAAGATTTCTCTATGTTCTTGGGTCTAAACCCTACCAAACCCTACAATTATGCCACAAATAGTGGACAGTCCTTATTTTACACTAACAGTGGCCTAAACCATGAAAATACACTAGCATATACCTTAAAACTACCATCCAAATCAATTTTGTTGGAGGAGAGACCCATTGTAGAGCAGGACAAGCAAAAAAGTGTCAATTACCCCTCCACGGGCTAGTAATCCTTTTGACTGCATAACACACATTTGACTGTTTTTGTCAAAATACATAAACCCAATTATAAGGAGGAGTTTTGGGGCTTATGAAACCTTAGGAGATCAATCCAAAATAGTGAGATAAGTATCATATGGAACCTTGGACAGTTCATAGCCTCAGTTGGAGTTTTTGACTTTTGGTTGGTGTATTGAGTAAGCTAAAGGCTATGGGCCTAAAACTAAGTTTGGTTGTCAAACTTGAATAAAACCTTGCTACCCCTACATGACCATGTTGGAAATACCTAATGCACACTGAAGACAATAAGTTGAATGTCCTGTAAGCCAGGGAGTGAGAAACGTGTAGATGGGTGAAGTGAGGAGTTGGAGTAAGCTAGAGCAAGGGTATGAATTTCCACCAAGAAGGGAGGTTGTTGGTGAAGACTCGTAGAGAGACCTGACTATTGCAACTAAACTTGATATTGGAAAACATAAGGAGCAGACATAAACAATACCTCTTATTTCCTTTTATGATTTTTTGAGCACTTACCTAACAACCTCCCTATCATAAGGCCCCTTGCGACACATGTGCACCCCTTAGGACCTATTAGGACCACATAAGACCAAATGGTGTCACAAGGGGTCATATGTGGTCCTAAGGGGTCACACATGTGTTCTAACACACACATGAACCCTTAGGACCACTTAAGGCCCCTTGTGACACATGTGCACCCCTTAGGACCTATGAGGACCACATAAGACCAAATGGTGTCGCAAGGGGACATATGTGGTCCTAAGGGGTCACACATGTGTTAGAACACATGCATGATCCCTTAGGACCACTTAAGGCCCCTTGCAACACATGTTCACCCCTTAGGACCTATTAGGACCACATAAAACCAAATGGTGTCGCAAGGGGTCATATGTGGTCCTAAGGGGTCACACACCACTTAAGGCCCCTTGTGACAAATGTGCACCCCTTAGGACCTATTAGGAGCACATAAGACCAAATGGTGTTGCAAGGGTTCATATGTGGTCCTAAGGGGTCACTCATGTGTTCTAACACATGCGTGACCTCCTAGGACCACTTAAGGCCCGTTGCGATATGTGCACCTGTTAGGACCTATTAGGACCCCAAAAGACCAAATGTTGTTGCAAGGTGTCTTATGAGGTCCTAAGGGGTCACACATGTGTTCTAACACATGCATGATCCCTTGGGACCACTTAAGGCCCCTTGCAACACATGTGCACCCGTTAGGACCTATTAGGACCACATAAGACCAAATGGCGTCGCAAGGGGTCATATGTGGTCCTAAGGGGTCAGGCATGTTTTCTAACACATGCGTGACCCTTTAGTACCATTTAAGGCCTCTTGGGACACATGTGTACCCCTTAGGACTTATTAGGACCACATAAGACCAAATGGTATTACAAGGGGTCATATGTGGTCCTAAGGGCTCCTTGCATGATTCTGACATCAGCAGGATCAGATGAGCCTTACATGCTGTAGGAGAGGTATGAATTATATAATATATAATTTACTAATTTTAATTTAGATATTTTGTATAGCTACTTGATTGTACACATGAATTGCATATATTAAATTAATTATATATATATATATATATATATATATATATATATATATATATATATATATATATATATATATATATATATATATATATATATATATATATTGGATTATATTTTTTGAACTATATAGGGTATCACATTAGGGTCAATGTATGGAGATTTGGATGCTGCCACTGACCCAGTTGTTGATCAGGAAGCACAGGCATATATAAAGTTTAAATTATTATTATTTTTCTTTTAAGTTCTATTTAAATGGATATCTAGGTGTTGATTAAATAATTTCAAGTGATTTAAATTATATATATATATTCAACAAAATGTGTGCATTGTCTAGGGTGAGTGAGCATTGTGCAGGATGAGCCATTCATCCTGCAAACGTTCTAGAATGTAGCATGCGCGTGATGGAGGTGTTAGAGATCCCGAGGTATGTTTATCTACAACCACGTGTACATGTACATGTTCAAGTTCATGTGTAATTTATATTGTAGGTGCAGGGGGTGATGTTTGAGGATTTGCACATTGCCACCGACCCTGTTCATCATGAGACATAGGTACATACATTATAACTTTAAATTAATTGAATCTTAAATATTTAAGTTCTATTTTTAAAGGGTTAGTTTGCAAGTTATAAATATATGTGTACACATGTATATCTAACAAAATTTCAACATTGCAAGATGCACCACTATCACACAGGTTCAGCTCCTCATCATAGAGACGTCCTAGAATCCTGCATGCACATGGTGGTGATGTTAGAGACTCTTCAAAGGTATGTTTGTCTATGTACAAATTCTCATAATCTATGTTACTTAAATTTTTTAACTTTATTACATTCAAATTAAATGTTTAATGTATGATTTTATGTGTGCATACTCTATTGCAGGCGTGTGGATCAGGACATGCTTCAGGACAGGGCCCCGAGTGACCCATTCTTTATATATATATATATGTGCATGTGCACACATTTTATAGATATTTCATATATATTTGTACAAGTGTACTAGACATTTTATACATGTGTATTGTACACATTTCATATGCGTATGTTTACTAGATATTTATTTTCCATATTTCATGTCTGTGTATGTGTATGTGTTAGATAGATGTACACTTCATAGACATATATGTGTATGTGTTAGATAGATCTACATTTCATACTACTTTGCACGTTTATATATAGATAGATTATGTTTTTGAAAGTTAAGTGTTTAAATGATAGAATCTCTAAGTCATTTGAATTTAGTTAAGTGTTCTAGTTAATTGTACATGTGTATGTGAAAGTTAATTGTTTATGTCTATTTTAACTTTGTTCAGTGCTAAACAAATTTAGTCATTAAAATTTAATTTAGTTATTCATTTTAGTTAAGTGTTTATGTACATGTTTAATGAACTTACTTCAAAAATTTAATATCCACTTAAATCCCCTTAAATATCCTTAAGACCACTTAAAACACCTTAGGACAACATAATTAGATGAATACAAACAACATAATTAAATGAAACAATATGTGTGTAAATATAAATGAAATGAATGTACATAGATGAATAAAAAAAATCCATGCATGTTTAAAAATATAAAAGAATCAATGACGCAAATATCCCCTTAAATGCCCTTAAGACCACTTAAAACACCTTACGTCAACATAATTAGATGAATCCAAACAACCTAATTAAATGAAACAATATATGTGTAAATATAAATGAAATGAATGTACATAGATGAATAAAATTAATCCATGCATGTGTAAAAATATAAAAGAATCAATGACGCAAATATCCCCTCAAATACCCTTAAGACCACTTAAAACACCTTAAGACAACATAATTAGTTTCTCATTTGAGTGAAACTATATATACATGCGTAACTATATATACAACATAATTAAATGAAACTATAAATGTGTAAATCAAAATTAAATGAATACATATATGAATAAAACATGTAAAATCAATGTATAAAACGTAAAATAAATGCATCAACAAAACTAAATTTCCACAAGTTATCCAAATTGCTACACATGTCTAGAAATATCTAAATATATATATGAGTTTATCAAAATAAGACCTATCTAATATATTTTACTTGTTCAAACATGACAAGTGAACTTAAAGCTCGTGGTACATATAATTTGGATCCTCCCTATCTTTTATAATTTCTAAATTTTTTTCATGATCTTCAATAAGCAACCTCTACTTTTGGTTGCCACGTCCTCTTTTTGGCAATGTCTCCAACTACAATCTTGTTGCTATTACTAAGTGACTGTAGTGCAGAACTTTTTGGCTAGGCATATAATCAATGAATGTTACACCATTTGTATATAACTTTATTTGTTGATAATAGGTGCCTTCAACAACAACTGAACCGGTGGGATATTGTTTCCCATCATCATCATCACTAATTGATTCCAATAACTTGCATTTTGGTTGTGTGCATCTCAGTAGATAATAATCTACACTTTCAGTATTGTTAGGATCAACAATCACTACAAAAATATCACCTGTGAAAATAAACCGTGCATGTTTATATATTACAAGCAATATTAGTTCATTACACATTTTTAAATTAATGAAGAATTTAAAATTTTGTACATGTACATATATGTTATTTACAAAATATGCATGCACGCACCTGTAACAACTAAACTAGAAACATGTTCATAATCAACTGAATGTAGATGATCATGAATATCAATAATGTCACTATCTTCGTAAGGAGGCATTGTGAAAAATTCTTTCATATCCCATTGCAAAACATATCCATTAGCAATATTTTGACAATGAGTATCTCTGTTGTTTGCAATGCAATCAACACAAAAGCATGATTTTCCTCTTGCAAGAATAACATGAGGCTTGCTAAATCCCGTAGTCATGACTTGATGAAAACTTCTAATACCATTAATTGATTGATAATTATAAGGATTTGATTGATCAATATCTGATAATACAAAAATTATTTAGTCAATTTTAGTTCAGTGCACACACATATATATATACACTTGAATTTTAAAATATTTCAAGAACACCAAGAATGTTTAAGAATATATATATATATACCTTTAACTTCCCAAAAATAACGCTTGTTGTAAGTTGTATCACGATGAAAAAAATGATTTTCGCACCATTGAATAATATCATTAGAATTACATATGGTGTTACCTGTACAAAAGCTCTTTCTTTAGAAAATTGGACAACCCACATGTATATATATATATCTATGAAGATAATTTACCTGCAAGTTCATGTTGGCGAAGTGCACGTTTCACACATGCTCTCCTTTTCCATGTCCACTCTCAAAGAAGTTCCACAAAAGATTTATGCTACGTTGAGCATGTTGTAGGGATAACCAGTTAAAAGCTTTTGCAAACTTAAATTGCCCTGACATGAATAACATATATATTAAATATATATTTAAACTTTTGACTTGTTATATACAATCAAATCATACATATATATATATATATATACATACATACATACATATATATATATATATATATATATATATATATATTTAAATAATAAATTTCAAATCTAATGTACTTATTGGCACATCCATCTGACCAAATCCAATGTTGTGTACATTCTATCCCATGATCTTTAATATCTTCAAAAAACATTCCAAAATAATGTGCTACATAGCTCCTATCATGACACTTATCATCACTGATATAGAAATGGACCTCCTTGATGATAATGCGTTCATTTTTTAGTACTCTCTATACCATCCACATGAAATTGTGCATGTCTATAGCAAACTTGTACAAATATTGCAACTTGATCAGAATGATAATACTGACTTTGAATTTCTATGTGAGGACTAAATGTATAGTTCTCGAAGAAATATACTATTGAAAGAATACAACCTGGTGGAAAACAATTCTTTGAATCATGAAACTCCTTAGCCTGCCATCTTGCACCATGACAATGTTGGATATGTGGATATATCATATTACAAAATCTATCTATAAACTGAATGTAGGGCAATTCACTCTCTTTCAACATAATTTTTTTGGATTTAGTTCCTAACTTGCTTTGGTATGTCTCATATTTAAATCTCTTCCATATAACTAGTGCATGAATATCAAAATTCTCAGTTTGCAACACAAACTTACTCAAAAATCCATAATCATTGCATTCACCTTTTATACATTATATTTTGAACTCATCGGAATCTTCTAATTTATCACATAAAATAGACTTCACAAATTGTGTTGTACTTGTAGGAATGACTAGATTTAGATTAATTGTTGCATGAACTTCTTATATGATTGCAAGAGTAGATGAAATTCAACATGATTTTGACAACAAGAAGTTTCACGTACCTTATTTATGCGTATAAAGCAAGGACAAAATCTCTCAAACATCCTTCAGCAAATCTTTACATCTGAAAGTTCTTGCTTGAATGCTTCAAACAATTCACTTTGTGTTGTATCTAAGAAATGTTTTGGATGTGTAATATTTTTACCATCTTCATCTATCATCTGTATAGTATCACTTCTATTGGAAGAAACATGAGATTGGTTGGTCCAATAATCAATGACCTATCTTTTTACATCTTTAGAAATTCTGTCTTTTCTAGGAACCCTACATATATTTACCCAATTCTTTTCGATGTTTTCATCCAACATATTTCTCTTCCTAATGTATCTTTGAACAGTTCTTCTAGATACATGCATTAATTGAGAAATTGCATTAACTTATTTTTTACGAGTCAATTCCATACTAGTAATCATAGTCATCAATGCTCTATGTGCAACACTTAAATCAATACCTCGACTTGTGTTCTCAATACAATTCAATGCTTCTTGTAAATTTTCAATTATAGTTTCTTTTACTAATGTATCACTTGAACTTTTCTTATTACCAACACCCAACAACTCCAAAACAGGTTTCATTTCCCTTTTTAAAAATAATTTAGCAAATAATTGTGCTCTTCCAACAATAGACCTTTTTTTAAAATAATCATCCCACAAATTCTTACAATGCCATTTTAATGTGCTCTCAGGTATCATATCTTTAGATGGAATTTCATTGAAAAGACTATCTTCATCCATTTCCATCAAATTTTCCATACCAGATTTTTTTTTTCATCTCGTAGCTAAGTAGATGTTTCTTGAACATCATCAGGTTGATCTTGAACAATAACAGATTGTTGTTGACTATGTTTTGTATGACCTTTCATCTTATCATCCCTTTTACGATCATACAACCTTGATCTAGTCCTCTTATTCCCTATTGAAAAAATATTTAGATCTTCAAAATTTTATGCTTTGAACCTAAAAACAACACATGCAAATATGCAAATCCTCAAAATTTAGTGTTTTGAACTAAAAAGGTTATATATCTAATAACTTTTCGTCGGTTCTTAGCAAAAAAATGTAATTAGTGAAATGTATAAATAATTTTGCATTCTTAAACTTAACATGTGTAAATTTCATCCATTTAGATCATTTGACTTGAAGTCCAATTTTTATAATTTAGAAAATGAAAAAATAAGGCTCAAGAAATTTAGGAGCATTGATAAAAAGTAAGAAATTAAGTATATTTCAATTAGATACATTTGACTATATGCAATGTACATATGAATGTGATTTAATAACATTAATTGCTTGAAATCACTTAGTTAATATATAGAGAATTTGAGTCAAGTATTAGGAAATAAAATATAATATAATTCAGTACTAAATAGTGTTGGATATATGGCCAAGTAATGGTTATCGTCGTATCACAGTGACTAAAGAATATGGTTAATCTAAAAAATATTTAATTTGCAAAAAAACATCTAATATTGTAAATTAAGCATGATTGAAAAAATAATTTCAAATAACATACTTGGAAAGGGTAGACGCCTTCAAAAAAAAAATTCAAAATCTTCACCCCTTTACAAAAATAGAAATATTTGCCCCTTTATAATCTTCCTACTCGCTCCAAAATGCCACTTTATTTGAAAAAAAAAGGATTTTTTGCAAAATTAACTCTTATTATTTTCACACTTGATTGATTTGGTTTTTTTAATGGACAAAATAATTCTTTTTTATATGTGGTTCAAGCGACCGGTCTCTTGTACGACCCATCGCGTCGGCCCTCACATTTCTAGCCTGAAGGGTTCTAGCCAGAACGTTTCTGACGAGAACGTTTCTGGCTGGAACGGCTTATGTGGAATGCCATGTGGCAGCCACATCAACAAAAATGATAATTTTTTCAAACTTATCACTTCTGCAACAAAATTCAATAGGTAAATTAAACTTATTAAAAAAATTAAAAATGCCCTTTTTTAGAGATCGAAGTCAAGATTCTACTCATATAATTTTTTTAATGTTTTGATTACATTTACTATATAAAAAATTAAAAATACTACAACTAGGTATTCTTTTGTTCGATATGAGTCTGCTTTGAAAAACAAAAAAAAATATCGAATCACTTCAAAAAAAATTGAAAAAATAATGGTTCACTAGAAGAGAGAGTCTTCTCCAAAAGGGTATTTTTAGTTTTTGGATTATCATAAATTGAATAGACAAATTGTGGTGGGAGACAAAAACTATCAAATTCTGGTGTATTTGACTTCCAAATGCTATTAGAAAGAAAATATACATGAATTTTTATTTATTTATTTTTCATGCACTATATAAATATGTGATCTATAATTGATATCAAAATGAGAGAAAAAAAAAGTTGATTTACAGTTACTTTTGAGGTGGGAACCAAACTCCCTGTTTTTCAGTGTTTTTTAGCAATAAAAAAATGGACTTTAAAGATAAAAAATATATATAAATTATTGACAAATTGTTTTCAAAAAATAGTACACTTAAACTTCAACAAATTTTACACTTTTCATCAGTTTACATCATCTTAAAATTCAAAATGCAAATGACACTTTTATGGCGACAAAATCAAACAGTTATTGTTGTGTTAGCCTTTTCCTTTGTAAAAGTGAGACACAACTTTGTACTTTTACCCACATATGTTGGCTTTGATATCAAAGGTGTGATGAAAAAGGAGTGCTAAAGAGTGTCAACAAGTTGTTGTCATTGATGTCTTGAAGTATAAAATAGTGCAATTACTTATCATGTCATATTAGACTTGTTTATGGTGCATTTTGAGTTGTAGTTGTACATGTAGCTAGTTATGATGATGGGTTTAGTTGAGGAATATTTATAATATCATGTTACATCTATTCATGTTAGTTGAAGTGATCCAAAATTCTAATCTAGAATGTTTGAGGTAAGTTGCGTAGACAGTGAGCTTGTTTTGGTAACTTGTTCTGATTTGCATTCCTTCATGTTTGAGAGTTATGTCTCGTGGTTTGAGAGGAAAGTATGTATACACATGATTCATTATAATCTATAGTTTCTAGAGTTGGTATATAGTGGTCAATAAGATTGAAGTGACAAAAGAGTCAACATGCCAAATAATTTATAAGGTTGCTCTTCTAGTTTGATGTAGTAGAGGATTGTGACATGTTCCCTTCGAAGGTAGTGTGTGGATGATCATTGGGACCAAATGGAACTACATTGGGAATCTCATGGTGTGTTATATCTTCTAGAGTAGTATGTGGGATATTGGAATTGGCCTATTATATGTTTGGATATATTTGGTTAAGGTGTATTTGTGTAGCCAACGTGTGGATATCATTTCAATGTTTTGGGCTAACACATGAATGTAATTGTTAATGTAAATCATACATATAGATGTCTAGGATACTTCCTAGGTGTTTTTGTCACGTGTGTGTTTTTGGAATTCTATGTAATTAGGCCTTTCATGGAAATATCATAATAAGTGTATTATGAGTTGCATTCTAGTCATATGCACCATTATCAAAATATCATATGATGTGGGAGAGTGTCTGAAAGTTGGTCAAATCAAGTACAAGCTAAATTATCAATCTTGAAAATCCACAAATAATATAAATGTGTATTTCAATAGGACTTGTGTCTTACCTATTAAGTTGGTTCTTATATCTCTATGTTGGGGATGTCGTCTTTGGTAGGTTGGTGTCTGCAAACACAATAGGGTATTGGTGTCTGCAGTAGGTTGGTGCATACTTCATATTTTAAGTGATTCATTTATTTGTGATGCTAAATTTTTATAGTAGATCCAAGAAGCTATCCTCACCATGGTTTTTGCCATCTTGGATTTCCATGTATATTTGGTGTTTATTGTGTGGATGTGTGTTCTTTCATGTTATTTAATTGATACATAATTAAGAATATTGAATTAAAAGTTACTTGAATTTTCATGATCTATGCTTGGAGGAGTAATATTTGGTGATTAATGCTTAATTGAGTTAAAAATTAGGATATACTGATTGACCCCCCTGTCCCTCAATATATTGTGTCCTCCTTCAATTGGAATTAGACTTAGTTCCTTAGATAAATCTTAAGATCTTGAGCTAGATATGAGATGACACACTTAATTGACCAGGAAGGTTTTTCCTCTAACCATGCTCCACTTTTTTATGGATCTAATTATTCTTTTTTGAGTGCTAGGATGGAATTCTAATTAATGGCTCTAAGGTTTAGGGTTTGATAATCTGTTGCATATGGATATGAAATCCTTGAATGTCCCCTAAGAGACTAGGCTAGAAAGAAGGCTTGTGAAAACAATATTAAAGCAAAGAATGTTAAAATATGTGGTTTAACTAACTTTGAGTGTTTGAAGGTTATGCCCAACAAGACAACAAAGAATTTGTGCATCAAATTGCATACCATATGTGAAGGAGATGTTAAGTCAAGGAATCAAATCTTTGGACTTATAGAGCTATATTTGAAAGGAGATAAGGTTCCCAGATTGAGACAAAAACAAGCTTATAAGGACTAAATCTCACTTTTCTTGAAGGAAGGAGAATGCCTAAAGAGGAACCAAAATGGGTTTAGTAGAGAAGATTCGTTGACCATGGGGAGCTATGAGCTACCACCTTATCAAATATTTCACCTAAAATAAGAAACCAGTAACTTGCCCATTCTTTATTTTCTCTTCCATTGGTAAAAGTGTTGTTGAGGGGGTTTCTCCTCCATTACACTAGGGTTTAATTTATGATATTTACCATTACTTCTTGGAGAATACACCTGTTGTTAGCCCTAACCCACCATGCAGTCCTAGTTGACCAAAATCAAACCCTCCACCACCATGCAACTCTAAAAAGAGAATTGCCTTCAAGGATGAAGTTTCATCCTCCTCACTTGCTATTTCCTTAAACAAAGCCCTTCTCTATTCACCCAAGAAACAAAATCCTAATATTGGTTGTGAGCACACCACCCCTAGTTATTGACATTTAACCAAAAACCACCCTAGACAAGGGCAAGAAACCCTTGTCTAACCTTGGTAATGCACACCCTAAGTTTATCTGTGGCAAAGGTAAGGAGGTCTACAAGTCCTTGGAGAATAACCCTGTTATCTCCCCCTCCGCTGCTATCAACATATTTGTCAGTGATCTTGCCAAAAACAATATCAATAATTCCTTAAGGGTGCATAGATCTGCTAGGCTTGCTAAGTTGACCATGGATACTAATATTGTCAAAGCCATTGGGAAATGAACTACGTGATTGACAAATGATGGTTGCATAGATTGAGGATCTCAAAGTCAGGGTCAAGAGCTTGAAAACACCATAAAATTCTTGGGCTATGAAAGAAATAGGGACTAGATCAAACATTTGCAGGGTGACATTGAGAACTTGATTAAAATCAATAGAGGTTTGATGCAAAAGTGTGTGATTGAGGCCATGACCATGACAAGGAAATTTGAAAAGAAAAAGAAAAGGAAAGATCCTACTAAGATTAAAGGTGGATGAGATAAGAGAAAGAGTTGTAGAAACTTACTCCCTTAGAAGGACTAGCTGAATGATCTTTTAGATAGTTGGGGTTATATTTCTTAATTCCCCCTTCTTTTTTCTTTTTGCTATCTTTCATCTTAGTTGTGCTTAGTTTTATTTTTAAGAAATGTTATGTTTAATCTATCGTTATATGGAATCGGTGAAACTCTGCATTTTTGGCGGGCTTGCTCTCCAAGCCCAAGTTCTTTTTTGATTTCAAATAGTTTTTAATTATCATGTGTAATTGGTTGGAGCCCTTCCCCATTTAATCGAAAACAAAAAAAATCAAATAAATATACAGTTACATAATTAATTAATATTTATAAATTCTTTTTAGTTTTATAGATTTTCTATTTAAAAAAACCATAATTTTATTGGGTAATTTTTTATATCTTATTTCTATAATTATTTAGATGATTTTTATTTAATTTTAATTATTTTAATTATTTTTAAAAATGCAAATTTTTTATGCAAATCTAAATTTAAAGATAGAAATATTTTTTTAATTTTTTAAATATTTTAAAAATTTATCATAAATATTTTTAAATATAAATTTATAAAATTACTTATCTACGCTCATAACACATGACATAAAATCCTTTTTTCGGAAGGGTATCCTCATACAATCTATTATTTAATGTTTAAAATAAAATTCTATTTTTTTGGAAGGATATATTTATCCACATCATTCTTATTTTTTTAATATAAAATAGTTTTTAAATATAAATATTTAAATTTCTCTATATTGATATTAACTTTTTTTAAAGATAATATTTAACATATTATAAAACAAAGAAATTAGTTATAATCTCATCTTTAATTTTTTTTTTATAGATATTATAAATTAAAATATAATATATATTTTCTCATAATTTAAAAAAAATATTTTACAAATAATTTCATCTCACACACACACACAAATATATATATATATATAATTTGATAAATTTTCTATTTTTATAAAGGATTGTGAATATAGTTCAAAATTATCATATGTTTTAAATTAAACTTATATTCTTTGATAACCACAAATCTCTCTCTTACCATTATACAATATTTGTTTTGAAAAATTATTTCTATTTTTTTCAATAAATTGCAAAGTACATTTTTTATCATTGTGCTTTTTATTTTTTGTTTGAGTACATATTATTTTATTATTAAATTTTTATTTTAAGGGAGAGATCTATAGTTTTCTAATTATAAATTGTAATGAGCTTTTGCTTAATTAATTATTAGAAATTGGATTTTAAACAAATTTGGTTTATTTCAATTACATTAAGAATTTGATTTGTTTTTTAATTAAAAAAGTACTGAAAACCAGGGCACTGACCCTTTACATAGAAAAACTATAAATGGAACCATAGTGCAATAGGAGCACTATAAGAACATTAACAACAAACTAAAACCAGTCTTTTGAAATAAAAAACAACAAAAAATAGAGAAAACACAACATCTATAGGGTCGCCTTGCGCACCCCAATGCGGTCTATGACCAACCATCATGTTAACTTCCATATCGTATCTCATTATTAGGCGATAAGACCAAAAGGTTTGCCAACAAAGCAACATGTCCTTCGAAGCCAGGCTGGCCAAATGAGTTACCACCCAACCAACAATTTCCATAGGAATATTCCCATTATTTGAATTATGAAACCAACCCCTTCGAACAATCCCAAGGGAAGAGAGGAGAGTAAGGAGAAAACTAAGCAACAACTCAATCATTGATAAATATTTTAGATTTCTCTCCTTGAAAAAGGAAGTTGATGTGGTCCAGGAGGGGATTATGGCTCCTCCAACATCTTGAACTAGAAATATTTAGCCCAAGGGTAGCCAAAGCATCAACCACTCCGTTACCCTCTCTGAAGACATGCATGAATCTGAACTAGTCGAGCCCAAAAATGAGCCTTAGGGTGTCCTTGATGGTTCCCTCAATGGTCCAATTAAGCCTATTCCACCCTTTGACAACATCTATGATGAGCTTGGAATCACCCTCAATATCCATTGATCTGATTCCTATAGTGAGGGCAAAATGAAGCCCCCAGGCTAAGGCCATTGCTTCAGCTTGATTAGAGGAGTGCCCATTCAGGTTACCCACATAAGAGGCAACAAGGGCCCTCGTGTGGGTTTTGATGATCCCTCCACCATTAACCAGGTCCCCTCTAGCAGCCCCATCAAAGTTGAGTTTAAAGCCATGGGTGGTAGGAGGGGACCAAACTGTGCTTTTCCTTAGGAGTCTCTTGGAGCAGTCAACAAGAGAGAACGAGGTGGGAATATTCTAGTATCTAGAAATTTCCCAGTTCCAAGTAGAGGGGGGATTGGAGGCTAGCTAGGTTCTAGTGACTGAGATATTCTCAAGAATCAACTTTAGGAAATGAGAAAGCATAGTTTCCATAGAAGCCTCTTTATCTCTGAATATCCTATCACTTATTTCCTTCCAGATACTCCAACTCACATGAGGGGGGATTGGATAAGGGGATTGGAGGAGGGACCCTGGAACTCTTGGGACAAATTTAACAAGTTGTCATTCATAATCCATCTGATATTGAACTTGCTGCAGACCATCCCCCAGAGCTCCTGAGCAAACACATAGTGGAGAAAGAGATGAGCGAGGCTTTCTGCATCATTTTAAAAAAGGATGCATCTATTAGGTAATTGGAATCCCCTCTTAACCAGATTATCTTGAGTCAATATTTTATTGTGGAGAGTTGTCCAATAGAAGAAGTTGACCTTGGGGATGAGTTGGGGGTTCCAGACCTCTTTCTAGTTGATGACATGATCAGGTTCCATCAGCAAGTTGTTATAAGCAGTTCTGACAAAGAAGTCCCCAGAGGGGTCCCACATCCAAATGAATTTATCTTCCTTGGGGAAGAAGGGGAAAGAAGGTGCCCGCCAAAATCTCTCGAAGCTCTCTAGCCTTAGGGAGGAGTAAGGGTTGATCAATTCACCAGTCCTCTAAAGCCCTCCAAGTCCTATTGATGAAGTAATCACTGACCCTCTCCCCGAAGAAACTTTTGGCAGCATCCTAGAGCCTTCTAAGGGAAGGGGAGAAAGCAAGGGGCTTCTCTCCCAACCAACATTCCTCCCAAAAGAGGATACTCCTACCATTTCCAATAAGCCACCTCATACCATGAGATAAAGAGTCCATGCAACTCATGATGTTGTTCCAAATTTTGGAACCCCTAGGGAGGCCATCCTCCTTGAGGACAGAGGAAAAATTTCCATTTACTAGGTATTTAGCCCTAATAATCTTACTCCAATTTGCATCCTTATTCAAAAGTTTCCAGGCAATTTTGGTCATAAGGGCCTTGTTGAACCTGGAGATCTTGCAGGTTCCCAACCTGCCCATGGCCTTAGGGAGACAGACTCTGCCCCAGCCCACCAAAGTGAGCCTCTTCTTTTATTCCATCCCAGTCCAAAGGAAGGTCCTTTGGATAATCTCTAGCTTGGCAATCATGGCCACCAAAATCTTAAAAAGGGAGAGGAAGTACATAGGGATCCCCTGGAGGGAGGAGGTAAGTAGCTGCAATTCCCTAGCACTATTGAGGAGTCTACCTTTCCAACTAGCTAATTTCTTCTACATTCTTTCAAGGATGGTGACCGAGAAATAATTAGAAACATCTTTGACAATTAAAGGGAGGCCAAGGTAGGTACCAGGGAGGGAGGCCCTTTGACAACCAAGGATTCTATAGATTTTATCCTGGAGTTACTTGTGAGTGTGAAAGAAGTATATGCTTCTCTTCTCACAGTTGATGTGTAGACCAAAGGCCTAAGCATATAAGTTAAGGAAATATTTCCAAGCAGTAGCTTCCACCATAGAGGAGATTCCATTGAGAATAGTGTCATCGAGAAACTACTGCAGAACATTTTGAGGTGCCGTTGAGGCCGATTTGATGCTCAGGAGAGATCCTCTATTAACCATGGAGTTTAGATTAGATGCCAAAAATTTAGCAAGGATAATGAAGAGGTAAGGGGAGAGAGGGTCCCCTTGTCTCAGACCTTTGGAGGCCCTGAACTTCTCCAGGGGGCTCCCATTAAGAAGAACGGAATAGCTGACTGTAGATATGCATTCTCTGCTGAGATTTAGAAGTTTATCTCCAAACCCAACCTTCTTCAGAACTTTGAAGAGAAAGTTCCAGTTGACTCTATCATAAGCCTTAGAGATATAAAGATTGAGCACCATCCCCGACTGATGGCACTTGCCCATAGAATGGATTATCTCATAAGTAGAGATGGTCGCATCAAGAATCTGTCTACCAGGAACAAAACTTTTTGGGTTGGGCTAATCAGAGAGTTGAGGAAAGGTTTGAGCCTATTGACAAGAAATTTGCTGAAGATTTTGTAAATAGTGTTGCAAAGGTTGATAGGGCGGAAGTCCTTGAGGCTGGCCGCCTCCTACATTTTGGGGACAAGGGCAATGAAGGTGTTATTGAGCTTGCTAAGAAGCCTCCCAGATCTGAAAAAATACCTAGTGGCAAGAACAACATCAGGGCACACCACATCCCATAAATATTGGAAAAAAGTTGGGGGGAAACCATCAGGACTCGGGGTGAGAGGCAATTGAGAAGGTCCTCCCCAATAGGGACCCTAGTGTCACTATCATCCCAAAACAAAGTGACAAATAGTTAGTAGTCAATCTACCCAGACTATCCTCATCTTTGACCTCCTAATTGTTGTCATCCAAGAGGGAAGAGATGTGGTTTCTTTGCCTGTGGATATTGTAAGATCTGTGAAAGAAAGTCATATTCTTATCTCCCTCCTTGAGCCATTGTAATCAATATTTCTGTTTCTAGTAGAGGTCTTCTTTGTAAGAGTTTTCTTTCCATTTTCTGCGAAGAACCACCTCCTCCATGTGGGTAGCTTCAAGGGAGTCACCATGATCAATGCGCTCCTAGATAATAGTCAACTTACTATTGAGATCCTTTTTCTGAATGATTATGTCCTCAAAGTATTTTTGTTCCAACCCCTGACATTCCTTTTGATTAATTCTAACTTCTGGGTAACCCGGAACATGGGTGTGCTAGGAATTATAGTACCCCACCATCTTTTGATGTAGTCCTTGAGTTTAGGATGAGAATTCCACACAATTTCATATCTAAAGGGGTGGTTTTTCCTTACAGGATTCATGGTGCTACAAAGGAGTAGGGGGTTGTGGTCGAAGACCATTTTGGGGAGGACAAAGAGCTTCAAAGAAGGACCCATTCCCCAATTACCCGAAATGAGAAACTTGTCAAGTCTGACTTGAATAAGATCCTTTCCTTTCCTGAGATTGGACCAAGTGAATTTTTGCCCCATTAATTCAACATCCAATAACCCATTCTTGCCAATGAAATCGGCAAGGTCTGTCATGCTGTCAGAGTACTCCGAGAGGCCACCCAAATTCTTAGAGGAGATCAAAGGAGAGTTGAAATCACCTGCAATCAACCAGTGGGCATTGACATTATTTTGAATTAGAATAGTTATGTCATTCCAGAGATTTAGTCTATCTGACTTGACATTAGGTGCATAAACATTAATGAGCAGGCAACAATCCATTGGGAAAGAGAGTTTAGAGACCAAAGAGTTGGCAGAGTAGGAGAAGAGACTGCCAGAGAAATAGGAGGGGTCCCACATGGTAACCAAGCCACCAGAAGCTCCAGTAGAATCACTAATAAAGAACTTAGCTCTAGGACAAATTTTTCTAGCAACAAGGGAAAAGGAGGTCATAGACATTTTAACCTCTTGAGAAGAAGGACCTTAATTTTATTTTCAAAAATACAATTCTTAAGAGCATATTGCTTTTGGGGACTGTTGAGGTCCCTCATATTCCATGAGAGGACCATCATTTCTTACCTTTTATGGACGTCTCCAAGGGTTGCTGCCTACCATTGGAAATGTCCCTTGCTTCGTCCTTCTATTTGGATAGTCTCTGCGATGGCTGACCCGGTTTAAGGTGAGTCCCCACATCAGGCTTTGTATTCTTGGTTTTGCATCTCTAAGTAGTCCAACCCTCATCATTAGGTATCTTGCAACCACTGGATGAAGTTGCAGGTGCAACAAGAGATGGGAGGCCCAGGTTCGGAGGGGGGTGAGTTAATGTTGGCATTTGCATGAAGATTGCATTGATGAAATGTTATGTTGTCAGTGATGTCAATTATAACCAGTAATGATGTTGTTATAATATTGTTTTATAATTGGTAGGAAGAGATAGTGAAGGGAACTGCAACTGGTAGGTGAATTTGCAGAGGAAATAGGTATTGCTATGAAATAGAAAGATGAATCGGTAAACCCTACTTGTTGATATGATAAACCCTAACCGATGAAGTTTGGTGAATCAGTTGTATTGGTCTATGATCTAATGATGAGCGGTAATGATTATGACACATATGCATGTTATATGAGAAGAGTTTCAATTGACTTTTGGTGCATTGAGTTAACGGTTTTTGCCTTGGGAATGAGCAAGTTCATTGTATGTAATGTAAACCATGTGATGAGTTACAGTGTTTGATGAAGCAATGATCAAGGAGCAATCGAGGAAATCTTGAATGATGTGCAGTGATTATTATATAATCCAATGGTCATACTTGAATCGACTTGTTTGTAATCTTTATGAGATAATTAGGTTTGTGATGTGTTACTAACCTATTGATTTATTTATAAGGTCGATGAGTTGTTTTGTTGTAGAGTTGGCAATTTTTGATTAAGAGTAAGAGAGTGTGGTTGATGAACTAGATGATGTATCTGTAGTTTGTGTAAAGGCAGATAGGAGCATGAAAAGGATGAACAAGCAAGTGTAGTGCTATTCAAAAAGATCAGAAAACCCCTGTTGTTTTCTAACAATTACAATAGTCAAATCCCCTAACCGGGTAAGCTCTAATAAGATTAGTGTTATTCAAATCCTCTAACTAGGTGGTCCATTAGCTTGGATTTAAAATCCTCTACTGAGGTTAATCCTAACAGAGTATTGCGTCTAATAGGGCATTATAGTCAATCCCTTAATCGGGTGGTCCCTAACAAGATTTGTTCTTAACCGGACTTTTTGTAAAGCTTTAACAAGCATGGCTCCTAATAGGGAAAACATCAGAAGAGTTCAGAATACTTGTGGGTATTCATCCCCACCATGGTTTTTCCCATTTGGGTTTCCACGTAAAAAATATTGTGTCAAGTGGTGAATGTTTACTATGGTTGAATTGCTTAATTGCTAAATCCACTTTGATATGTTATGTTAACTGGCAGCAATCTGAAATATGTTTTTACTTATGTTAGTAAAGTATTTGGATGCTTGTGAGTTTCAGAGTTGTTTTACTGTTAATCTGTTATAACAGTCAACCGATTTAATTTGTTAGTAATATTGCATTTAAAGTTCAGTGTTTAACCGGTGAGTTTTGAGTTTGCTTTGAGAGGTTGATTTTGATATTGGTGAAAGTCTAGTCTATTTTCTATCTACTGATTCACCCCCCCCTCTCAGTAGTTGAATGGTTCCTTATTCTCTCATCATACCATCAATTGGTATCAGAGATTTTCAGGTCCTCTAATGTCTAAGCCTAACAACTTGAGGTAAAGATATTGTAGAACATGATGAAGAAAGAAGGCTCAAAGTTTAATAGAGAGAACTATGGAATATGGAGTGTGATAGAATGAAAATTTATATCGAGAGTCTAGGAAGTCAATACTGGGAACATGTTGGTACTCAATATGTTGCACCTAGTGGGATTATGACTGATGATCAAAAGAAAGAGAAACAAGAAAACAATCAAGCATTGGAGGCTATTATCAGTTCTTTGTCTGATGCAGAGTATGTTGATGTCCATGGTCTGGAGACTGCCTATGAGGTATGGAAGAAAATTGAAGAGATCTATAGCGGTGATGAGCATGTGAAGATTGCCAAAGAAGAGAGTCTAAGAGGAAAATTTGATGACATGCGGATGGCTGAAGGTAAGAATATGCAAAAGTATGGTCAGAGGATCAAAGAGATAGTTGGTAAGATCAAGAGTGCTAGTGGTAAAGTGGAGGATGCCACAGTAATTAGTAAGGTGTTGAGAACCCTGCTACCGGTCTACGCTATCTGAGTTGCAGCCATTTAGGAGCTAAAGTCAATTGATAAAACTAAGGTAACCCTTGAATCCATTATTGGTAAGCTTACTGCTTTTGAATTAAATGGCTATGATGGTAGTATTCAGAAATCTGAATTTGCATTTAGAGCTTTAGTTTCTAACCCATCTATGAGGAAAAGTAGAGATGTCAGTCACAGTTATGAATCTAGATCCAACAAAGAAGTTGATGATGAAAACAATTTGGTTGAGCTTGAAGCATTGTTGGCCAAGTGGTTGCCCAGAGGTACCGGTAAGTACAAAGGTAAATTACCTTTAAAATTTTTTGCATGGAACAAGATTGGACACATTGCAACTAATTGTCCTAATGGTGACAATGAGCACAAGCATGAGAAGTTCAAGAAGTACAAAGGACAAGGAAAAAGAGATTGTCTTATTGCAGTTGATGGTGGTATCACTGATGATGAATCTAAGGGTGATTCTAATGAAGACATTATATTTGTAGCCATTAAAGAGGAGACATCTGATCAGAAAGCATTAGTTTCTCGCATGGATAATTCTGATGATTGGATCATTGATAGTGGTTGTTCATATCACATGACCGGTGACTGGAGTAAATTTATTTCTTTGAAGGAATTTGATGGTGGAGTTGTGAGATTTGGTAATGACTCACCCTGCATGGTAAAAGGTAAGGGAACTATTTCTCTTAATGGAAAGAGCAGTGCAGATGATGTCTACTGGGTTGAAGGATTAAAGCACAATCTTTTGAGTGTTGCTCAACTCAATGACAGAGGATATCTATTGGAATTTAAGAATGGAATGTGCAAAATCTATGGGAGAAAAGGTGAACTGATTGCAACTGGCAAGCAGACTAAAGGTAGCCCATTTCACCTAAATCCTAAAGTCAACAACTATTTAATTGCTAAAGTAGATGATAGTTGGCTTTGGCATAGGAGATTTTGTCATATAAATTTTGATAACATTGTTAAAGTGAGTAAGTCCAAGATAGTGAGAGGTTTGCCTCAATTGGACAAACTGGTTAATGCTCTATGTAAGGAATGTCAGTTGGGAAAGATGACATCCTCAACTTTTAAGAGCAAATCTTTTTCAGCAGAACATCTGTTAAATTTGGTTCATACAAATCTTTGTGGACCCATAAGGATATATGTATTCAAGGTGACAAATATTTTATGATCTTCACTGATGATTTCTCAAGAATGATGTGGGTCATATTCTTGAAGGATAAAACATAATCTTTTAGTAAATTCAAGGCATTCAGGGCCTTAGCTAAAAATGAAAGTGGTAAGAAGATAAAGTGTTTGAGGACTGATCAAGGTGGTGAATTTTTACTTATGAGGAATTCACTAGATATTGTGAAGATAATGGTATCAAACGTCAACTTTCTGCATTGAGGACACCATAATAGAATGGTATCGCAAATAGGAACAATCGTTCAGTTGTAAAAGCTGCTAGAACAATGTTGATACAAGGAGGTGTAGCAAAAACTTTCTAGAGAGAAGTTGTCAACACATCTGTCTACACTATGAACTGAATATTGGTAAAGAGAGGTAAGGATAAATCTCTTTATGAATACTAGTATGATAGATCACCTAATGTTAGTTATTTTAAGATATTTGGTAGTAAATGTTTTATTAAGAGAGGTGACTATGTTAGTAAGTTTGAGGCTAAAAGTGATGAAGGCATATTTGTTGGTTACTCCACCAAGAGTAAGGCCTACAAATGTTACAACAACTAGACACTGAGAATCATTGAGAGTGTTGATGTTCAAGTGGATGAGTATCCTAAAGTCTTAGGGGAAACCATTGTGGAGAAAAAGGATGAAGATCCTTGCATTCTATTTTTGGAACCAGAACTGGTGAAACCTAAAACTGGTAAAGAGAATGTTGTTATACCAGTTCAACCAGAACATGTAGATTCAAAAAAAGATGATGATAATGAAGAAGAAGAACCTGAAGATAATGATCATGGTATTATGAGGTATGTGAGACTCAATCACAATCCTAACCAGATTATTGGAGATAAGGATGTTGGAGTGTTGACCAAAAGAAGAATTAGAGAGAATTCTTGCATGACCTCCACTATTGAGCCTAGAACTTCTCAGGAAGCATTTGGAGATGATCATTGGATCAAATCTATGGAGGAGGAACTTGATCAAATTGAGAAGAACAACACATGGACCCTAGAACCTAGACCGGTGAATAAAAAAGTGATAGGTATTAAGTGGGTATTCATGAACAAACTGAATGAAGATGGTGTAGTAGTCTGAAACAAAGCTAGATTGGTTTGCAAAGGTTATGCACAAGAAGAAGGAGAATACTATGGTGAGAAATTTGCACTAGTTGCTACTCTGGAAGGTGTCAGGACTTTACTTGCATTTGTAACATATAAGGGAGGGTATGTGCAGGATCATGGTGTGCCAAAACAGGGCCTTAAGTTGCAATGAAATTTCAGAAAATTAGAGTTATGAAACTTGACATGAAAATTTGAATAAGCTGTGAACATTATTTCTAAAATATGTAAGAAGAGAATCTATAGAAAATTGAATGTAGTTTCTAAGCTACTAGTTGTTTTTTGAAAAAAAAAATCCTATTTGATGAAAATTTCAAATTTCAATGCAATGGTACTAAAATTTTAAGAAAAAGATAAGAAGTAGACGTATGTCTGACCACCCTAATCACAATAAAATCATAATATTTTTTTATAATATTTATAATATAAGTATTAGACTCATGTCTGGATGTGACACATATTTTTTAATATTTTTTTATAAAGTAAATAATTATTTATGAATTTTTTACTACAGCTTTTCAGAATTTCAGAAACTCCTACGTTTGACCACCTTAACTTGGTCAAAACCTTATGAAATTTATTATTTTTTAATTCTTACCTATAGTAGGTGAAGCATAGGATGTGATGCATATTTTAGATTCAAAAAATGTTATACCGTTTGAAAGTTATGAGTGTTTTTCAATCAGTCTATTAATCAGGACTATTGTTAGAATTCAATTAGAAAATAAATAATAATTATTTATTAAAGTTGAAATAAGACAAGCCTTATATTGTTGGAAATCTGAGAACATCCTTAAAAAACCTTTTTCATTTTATCAATTTTGACTACAAAAAAATTCGTCAGCCACTAGTGTAAAGTTTGGAAAATCAAGGAATACTGAAAAACATGTTTTTTCAGTTGACTTTCTAGGCTTGTCACTTCCAAGCCAAATCCGAAAGCATTCCTGAGTCAAAATTTGAAATTTGAAATTTGTACAACAAAAATCGGATATCTGATTTTAATAAGTAAATTCACTAACTAAATTTTCACATAATTAATCTATTGTTTATTAATATATTAATATATAATATTTTAATATGTTAATTTATAAATAAATTAGTATATCGAATATCCGATTTAATAAGTAAATTCACTAACTAAATTTGCACATAATTAATCTATTGTTTATTAATATATTAATATATAATATTTTAATATATTAATTTATAAATAAATTAGTATATGATATTAGGGAGAGGGAGAGGGGGGAGTGGGCGAGAGAGCGAGAGAGAGAGAGAGAGAGAGAGAGAGAGAGAGAGAGAGAGAGAGAGAGAGATGGGGAGGGTGAAGGGAGAGAGAGATAAAGAGATTATGGGTCCTATGGTGTCCTAAGGGGTCATATTGTGTCCTACAACCCCTTAGGACACCATATAACCCCTAAAGACACCAAACTATGTCGTTATGGGTCATATTATATTCTAAGGGGTCATATTGTGTCATATGACCCCTTTAAGACACCATATGGCCCCTTAGGACACAATATGACCCTTTATGACACCATATGGTGTCATTAGGGGTCATATGGTGTCCTGAGGAGTCATATTGTGTCCTACAACACCTTAGGACACCATATGACCCCTTAAGAAACCACATTTGGTCGTTATGGGTCCTATGGTTTCCTAAGGGGTCATATTGTGTCCTACAGCCCCTTAGGACACCATATGACCCCTTAAGACACCAAATTGCATTGTTATGGGTCATATTATGTCCTAAGGGCTCATGGGACACCATATGACCCCTAAGGACAACATGCGACCCCTTATGAAACCATATTGGGTCGTTATGGGTCCTATGGTGTCCTAAGGGGTCATATTGTGTCCTACAACCCCTTAGGACACCATATAACCCTTTAAGACACCAAATTTTGTCATTAGGGGTCATATGGTGTCCTAATGGGTCATGGGACACCATATGACCCCTAAGGACAATATACAACCCCTAAGGGAAACATACGACCCCTTATGACACCATAATGGGTTGTTATGGGTCCTATAGTGTCCTAAGGGGTCATATTGTGTCCTACAACACCTTAGAACACCATATGACCCCTTAAGACACCATATCAGATCATTATGGGTCCTATGGTGTCCTAAGGGGTCAAATTGTGTCCTACGACCCCTTAAGGCACTATATGACCCCTTAAGATACCAAATTGTGTCATTATGGGTCATATGGTATCCCAAGGGGTCATGTGACACCATAGGACCTCTAAGGACAACATACGACCCCTTATGACACCATATTGGGTTGTTATGAGTCATATGGTGTCCATAGGGGTTATATTATGTCCTATGACCCCTTAGGACACCATATGATCCCTTAAGACACCAAATTGTGCTGTTATGGGTCATATTATGTCCTAAGGGGTCATGGGACACCATATGACCCCTAAGGACAACATACATCCCCTTATGATACCATACTGGGTCGTTATGGGTCCTATGGTGTCCTAAGGGGTCTTATTGTGTCCTACAACCCCTTAGGACACCATATGACCCATTAAGACACCATATTGGGTTGTTATGGGTCATATGGTGTCCTAAGGGGTCATATTGTGTCCTACGACCCATTAGGACACCATATGACACCAAATTTTGTTGTTATGGGTCATATGGTGTCCTAAGGGGTCATGGGTCACCATATGACCTCTAAGGACAACATACGACCCCTTATGACACCATATTGGGTTGTTATGAGTCATATGGTGTCCATAGGGGTCATATTGTGTCCTACGACCCCTTAGGATACCATATGACCCCTTAAGACACCAAATTCTATCGTTATGGGTCATATTGCTTCCAAAGGGGTCATGGGACACCATATGACCCCTAAGGATAGCATACAACCACTGATGACACCATATTAGGTTGTTATGGGTCCTATAGTGTCCCAAGGGGTCATATTGTGTCGTACGACCCCTTAGGACACCATATGATCCCTTAAGACACTAAATTGTGTCTTTAGGGGTCATATGGTGTCCTAATTGGTAATGGGACACCATATGACCCATAAGGACAACATACGACCCCTTATGACCCCATATTGGGTCGTTATGAGTCATATGGTGTCCATAAGGGTCATATTGTGTCTTGTGACCTCTTAGGACACCATATGACCCCTTAAGACACCAAATTTTGATGTTATGGGTCATATTGTGTCCTAAGGGGTCATAGGACACCATATGACCCCTAAAGACAACATACAACCCCTTATGACACCATATTGGGCCATTATGGGTCATATGGTGTCCTAAAGGGTCATATTGTGTCATACAACCACTTAGGACACCATATGACTCCTTAAGAAATATATTGGGTTGTTATGGATCATATGGTGTGCTAAGGGGTCATATTGTGTCCTACGACCCCTTAAGACACCATATGACCCCTTAAGACACCATATTGGGTCATTATGGGTCCTATGGTGTCCTAAGAGGTCATATTGTGTTCTACAACCCCTTAGGACACCATATGACCCCTTAAGACACCACATTGTGTCATTAGGGGTCATATAGTGTCCTTATGGGTCATGGGACATCATATGACCCCTAAGGATAACATACAACCCCTTATAACACCACATTGGGTCGTTATGGATCCTATGGTGTCCTAAGGGGTCATATTGTGTCCTATGACCCCTTAGGACACCATATGACCCCTTAAGACACCATATTGGGTAGTTATGGGTCCTATGGTGTCCTAAGGGGTCATGTTGTGTCTTACAACCCCTTAGGACACCATATGACCCCTTAAAACACCATATTGGGTCATGATGGGTCATATGGTGTCTTAAGGGGTCATGTTGTGTCCTACGACCCCTTAGGACACCATATAACCCCTTAAGACATGAACTTGTGTTGTTATGGATTATATGGTGTCCTAAGGGGTCATATTGTGTCCTACGACCCCTTAGGACACCATATAACCCCTTAAGACACCAAATTGTGTCGTTATGGGTCATATGGTGTCCTAATGGGTCACGAGACACCATATGAGCCCTAAGGATAACATACGACCCCTTATGACACCATATTGGATCGTTATGAATCATATGGTGTCCATAGGAGTCATATTGTGTCCTAAGGGGTCATAGACACCATATGACCCCTAAGGACAATATATAACCCCTTATGACACCATATTGGGTTGTTATGAGTCATAAGGGGTCCTAAGGGGTCATATTGTGTCCTACGACCCCTTAGGACACCATATGACCCCTTAAAACACCATATTGGGTCCTTATGGGTCATATGGTGTCCTAATGGGTCATGGGATACCATATGACCCCTAAAGACAACATACGACCCCTTATGACACCATATTGGGTTGTTATGAGTCATACGGTGTCCATAGGGGTCATATTGTGTCCTATGACCCCTTAGGACACCATATGATCCCTTAAGACACAATATTTTGTCATTATGGGTAATATTGTGTCCTAAGGGGTCATGGGACACCATATGACCCCTAAGGACAACATACAACCCCTTATGACACAATATTGGGTTGTTATGAGTCATATGGTGTCCTAAGGGGTCATATTATGTCCTACGACCCCTTAGGACACTATATGACCCCTTAAGACACCAAATTATGTCGTTAGGGGTCATATGGTGTCCTAATTGGTCATGGGACACCATATGACCCCCAAGGACAACATAAGACCCCTTATGACACCATATTGGATCGTTATGGGTCCTATGGTGTCCTAAGGGGATGTATTGTGTCCTAGACCCCTTAGGACACCATATGACTCCTTAAGACAACATATTGGGTTGTTATGGGTCCTCTCCCCCCCCCTCTCTCTCTCTCTCTCCCGTAATCTCTCTCTCTCTAAAATATGAGTAATAAAATCGGATATTGGATTTTATCGGATATCCGATATAATCCGATATCTGATATAATATATTATTATATTATAATATAATATAATATTATATAATATAATATAATATTATATTATATAATATAATATTATATTATATAATATAATAATATATTATATAATCTAATAATATAATATATAATATAATATAATATTTTATAATCTACTATTATATTATATATTATGTATTATATAATATATAATATAATATAATAATATATTATATATTATATATTATTTAATATGTAATATATAATATATAATATATTATTATATTATATTATATATTATATAATTTATTTTTTAATTTAAAATTACCTATAAAAATCGGATATCCGATTTGCTTAGGTGTTTACCATGCCAAGGTGTACTGACACCCAGGCCAAGCAAAAAGTCAACACCGATTTTCGCGTTTTTAGGCGAGTGAAGAAGGCTATTTTTTTCACATCGCCACGTTTTGGCCCCCCATGATCTTGCACTAACCCGAGATTCAAAGTATATCAGATGGATGTGAAGTCAACATTTTTGAATGGAATACTGGAAGAAGAAGTATACATTGAGTAGCCAGATGGTTATGCTTTGACTGATGCAAAGGACGTGGTATGCAAATTGCATAAGGCACTATATGGATTAAAGCAAGCACCGAGAGCATGGTATGAAAGGCTACATTCACACCTGATGAAGATAGGATTTCAGAGAACTAGTGAAGACAACAACATATATCTCAAATCTAAAGGAGATAAGATACTGGTTAGTGAAGTGTTTGTAGATGATATCATATTTGGAGGCAATGATGACATGAGCAATGACTTTGCAAATGAAATGAAAAGTAAGTTTGAAATGTCTCTAGTGGGAGAGAAAATTTTTCATAGGCTTGCAAATACAACAAATGAAGATTGATATTTTTATCACACAGTCTAAATATGTGAAAGAGGTATTAAAGACATTTGGTATGAGTTACTGTAAACCAGATGGGACACCAATGGTTACAGGTTGTAAATTGTCTAAGGATGATGAAGCCACATCCGTTGATGAAAAGGAGTACAGGTCAATGATAGAGAAATTGCACTATGTTGTTCACAATAGATCGGATATAGCTCATGTAGTTGGTCTAGTTGCTAGATTCTAGAAGAATCCAAAGGAAACACATTTGATAGCAACCAAGAGGATATTCAGATATTTGAAAGGTACTATTGACTATGGTTTATGTATCCATGGGCAAGTGCACAAAGATGGTGGTCAAAAAGGGTGGTATAAGTGGACACTTTTTTTTTCTTCTTGAAATCAGGTGAACCTGAACTTAGAGGCAAGATTTGAAAGTCATCCACTCAAGATATTAAGATAATCAAAGAACAAATATTGTAGTACTCTGAATCTAGTTTCCAAACTACTAAATTTTTTCAAAATTGGATAAGATTAAGGGGGTCAAATCCTTCACGCACGAAAAAATGACCCTAATTTTTTTTTAAAATATAACATAGTGTCTGACGTGCGCATCAAAAAAGTCATAATTAGATTTAGTATTTGGACAAATCCTTTGGCAGAAAGATACTTAGGAGTGAGCACTAAAAGATGTGTATTTTTTTGTAATTTATTGTTGAGTATTTTATTTTTTATGATTTTTCCAATCGAGCACATCCTAAAAATTAGGTACATGTTCGTGCACGAAGCATAAGTTGCACTAAACAAATTGAAAATACAATTTTTTTTTTAAATTGTAAAGAATCAAGTTCACTACAATAATATATAAATTTTTTTAAATTTGCATAAGTATATCAAAATTTATTAAAAATGGGTGCACCTATGTATGTGAGAACTATGGAGACATTGGTAAAATAAATTCAATAATAATATGTTATTGTTGTTCAAATTGAAAAAAAAAAATATGGTTAGAAAGCTCAGAAGATGGGTGAAAATATGGTAGCAATTTTGGAAATACCCACTTGATGAAGTGTAAACCTTATGATGACAAAGTCGATAAACCAAGTTGACAAAATAAAACACATCAAAAATGAGAGCAATGGAGGGAAATCAAACTTTCAAACCGTAGCTTTGTAATCCAGGCCTATTTCCAAGCCTAAACAGTCAAAAGCGCGTATGAGGTACTTATGGTTTAAAAAGCATGTACGGGGTACATATGGTGTAAGAAGCGCATACACACTCTTTTTACTATAAACAACGTTTACACGCTCTTTTTACTATAAACAGCGCGTACGCACTATTGTATAATATGATATTGTATATATAATATGTGTATATACATATAATATATGTAATATATAATATGTGTATAATATGATATTGTATGTATAATATGTGTATACACATATAATATATAATATATATATAATAATAATATATATTATATTAAGTATATATATACACATATAAGTGTCTTGTCTTCCCCTCTCAAACACATACAAGGTCTCTCTCTCTCTCTCTCTCTCTCTCTCTCCCTCTCTCTCTCCTTCTCCCTTCCTCCATACCCCATCCCTCTCTCTCTCTCTCTCTCCCTACCTCTCTCCCCTTCTCCCTTCCTCCATACCCCATCCCTCCCTCTCTCCCCTTATCCCTTATCCTTTCTTCCATACCCCATCCCTCTCTCTCTTTCTCTCTCCCCTTCTCCCTTCCTTTATACCCCATCCCTCTTTCTCTTCTTCTCTCCCTCCCTCCCTCCATACCCCACTGCAACTGTGTCTGCACTTCTATACAAGTAAGTGAATTTATTTCTTGTCTGCAACTTCCTCTTTGATTTTTATCATGTTTGCTCTCCTAAGAAAATTGATAGATGGATTTGTGTGTGTCTATTGAATAGGAGGAATAGGGTTTGAAATTGAACCACCAGTGCCTTACCGTGACAAACAAGGAAACCTACAGCAATATTCTACTCGAATGTGTTTTTAATGAGCAGAGCAGATGTGGAAAATAGTGTCAACAAAGCAACATGATGAGTCAAAGTACCTGCAATATGTTTTTCAGAAGGAAACAACCAGTAGGAAGAGAAAGAGGTAGAGTAACACAGATGATGTCCTGCAGAATGATAGTGGTGGGTATGCGAGAGTTCCCATATTTTTACACAACACCTGTCACCTAAAGAAATTAAAGTTTGTTGTATGCATGTCAGTGGTAGTATATGATGATCATCACTTGTCAAACATCTTGGAACGGTACATACCCATGAAATAAATCAAGTGTGTGATTCCTATAGTCACAATCGAGATCAGTCCTATAACCTTGCAAATTTAATAGCATCATATGTTTTAGAACTTAGGCAATACTCTTAGGGTTAGCTCAAGCTCTTACACTTTCTTTTTAGTGAAGCCTCGTTGTTTGTTCGCTTGGAGTCTCTCTTATGTTGACAATGGTCTAACTTAGCTATATCAAGACTAAACTACTAATGTTCTATTGCATGATGTTTTATTCATAACTTTAAATTTAATATATCATTTTATTAGCACACCATATGTCCCCTTAGGTGTCATTAGAGGTTGTATTGTTTCCTAAGAGGTCATATGGTGTCCTATGACCCCTTAATTAGGACACCATATGACCCCTTAATACACCATATGACCCATAACAACACCATATGGTGTCCTAAGGGGTCATAGGATGCCATATGACCCCTCGGGACACCAATGACCCATAACAACACCATATGGTGTTCTAAAGGGTCATATGGTGTTCTATGACCCCTTAGGACACTATTTGGTGTCATTATAGGTCCTATGGTGTGATAAGGGATAATATAGTGTCATATGACCCCTTAGATGTTGTTAGGGGTGATATTGTGTTCTAAGGGTCATATTGTGTCTTGGATTTGATGTCTCTTCCTCCCCCTCCCCCTCCTCCTTCTCTCCCTCTCTCCCTCTCTCCCTCTCTCTCTCTCTCTCTCCTTCTCCCTTCCTCCATACCCCATCCCTCTTTCTCTTCTTCTCCCCCTCCCTCTTTTTCTTCTTCTATAATTCCTATTAGCCCACCATATGACCCCTTAGGTGTCATTAGAGGTCTCATTGTTTCCTAAGAGGTCGTATGGTGTCCTGTGAGCCCTTAGGACACCATATGACCCCTTAAGACACCATACGACACATAACAACACCATATGGTGTCCTAAGGGGTCATATGGTGTTCTATGACCCCTTAGGACACTATTTGGTGTTGTTATAGGTCCTATGGTGACCCCTCTCCCTCCTTCCCCCTCTCTCTCTCTTCCTCTCCCTCCTCCCCTCATTTTTCTCTCCCTCTGCCTCCTTCTCTCTCTCTCTCTCTCTCTCTCTCCCTCTACCTCTCCCACCCTCTCTCTCCCTCCTTCCCTCCTCTCTCACTCCCCCCTACTCCCCCCCTCTCTCTCCCTCTCCCTCTCCCTTCCTCTGCACCCCTTCTTCTCTCCAACCCTCCCCCTCTTCTCTCCCTCTCTCCCTCCCTCTACCTCTCTCCCTCTCTCTTCCTTCCCTCCCCCCCCTCTCTCTCTCTCCCTCTCTCTCTCTCTCTCTCCCTTCCTCCCTTCCTCCATACCCCTTCTTCTCTCCCTCCCTCCCCCCGCTTCTCTCTCTCTCTCTCTCTCTCTCCCCCCTCTCTCTTTCCCTCTCTCCCTCTCCCTCCTTCCCTCCTCTCTCCCTCCCCCTACTCCCTCTCCCTTCCTCCATACCACTTCTTCTCTCCCACCCCCTCTTCTCTCCCTCTCTCCCTCCCTCTACCTCTCTCCCTCTCTCTACCTTCCCTCCCCTCTCTCTCTCTCTCTCTCTCTCTCTCTCTCTTCCTCTCCCTCCCCCCCTCCTTTCTCTCCCCCTCTCCCTCCTTCCCTCTCTCTCTCTCTTCCTCCCCATCCCCCTCCCTCCCCCCTCTCCTCTCCCTCCCTCCCCCCTACTCTCCCTCTCCCTTCCTCCATACCCCTTCTTCTCTCCCACCCTTCCCCCTCTTCTCTCTCTCCCTCCTTCCCTCCCACCCCCCCTCCACTCTCCCTCCACCGTACTCTACCCTCTCTCTCTCTCTCTCTCTCTCTCTCTCTCTCTCTCTCCCTTTTCATTCACATTTTTTCTACTACCAATAGCACGTACGGGGTACTGAACCTATGAGTTCACTACCCTGCCATAACTTTTTTAAGGTGTAGGAGCGCGTACGCGGCAATTATTACTTGTAAACGCATACAGGGTACTGAGCCCATTATTCGCTACCCTGTGATAACATTTTTTAGGCTTAGGAGCGTGTATGCGCTACTTATTAGTACAGAATGGAAAAAAAAATACTATTGGGCTTGCCAACATTTTATGGACTAACAACGAGTATGTGGTTATTAATGTAGTGCGTACGCAGTACATAGACATAGTTTTAGTTTCCCAAGAGCCTCAACGGCCTCAAAAGAAGTTTTTGAGGTCGTTGAAGGCCCCACTGGAATTGTGTCTGGACTTCTATCACTATTTTATACATAGAAGTAAGTGAATTTTTTTTTTTGCATGATTTCAAATAATTGAATTGTTGTTCTTATTAGTTTTGGCAATAGTATTGTGATTGTTTAATAGTTTGATTCCAAAAAATAGTGATAAGATTCATATTTATGGTTATTTGTTTGTTTATGAACTTTTGTTTACATATATATGTAATATGATTCTATTTAGGACAACCAATATCAACCATGGGAAAGAACAAGTGAGGAACAGTGGAACAACGAGAGGTTGAAAAGGAAAGACAAAGGCAATGTATGAAGAAATTACGTGACATAAGAACAATGGGAGAAGAAGGTATGTCATCCTCAACATCTCAATTTGATTTACCAAATGAACATAATGCACCTAATGCAATTGAAGAAGATACCACACTGAATAATTAATTAAATGATGAACATACACCTTCTCTATTTGATGAATTGAATGTACATAATGCATCGATGTTAACACCTCCTAGAATCATTCGTAGGAAACCAAAGTATCTAATTGACATTGATGAGAATATATTGAAGCCAATGCCCATTAAAATGAATGAACGAACTTGTAGGAGAATGGTTAAAAGAATATGGCAAAACTATTTTGAAAACTTAAATCAACCCGCAAGACGTCAATTAATTGTTCAAATGATTAAAAATTTGAATTTTAGAGAGACAATGAAAATTCTAGGCCTAAGATCATCTGAAAGTAACAGTGAAAGAACTATTGTGAGAAATCTATTTGATGCATATCAAGCTATTGGTTCAAAATCATGTACTAAATATTCTAATGCTACTCGATGTGTCATTACATCAACCATAATGAGTAAGAAAAGAAAAAAAGATCATTTGATAAGCAAAACAAGTAAGTCATTAAACATTAGTAGAACAACATTAAGTAAAGCATTAAAGAGGTGGGAAAAAATAGAGGAACCTAACAATATTTCTCTTTGGGCATTCTCGGGTAGACTACCACGCAAAGACAAGGTTGTTGTTGATGCACTAAGAACATTAATTAAATTTTTTTGGCATGACAACACAAGAGTTTCACCCAGCCAAAGAGATGTTGTTAGAAGGCGAATTGGGTCTAAAATTCATGAGCCACATCCCAAACACTATTTGGACATGACTCAAACTAAATTTTATGAAAGATTCCTTCAAAAATTTCCTCAAATAAGAATTTCTCAAAGATTTTTTGAAATGACAAAACCTTTTTATATAAAGATTAATCATGTACGCACCACGTGTTGTTGTAGGATGCATATTGAATTTTCCATGAACTATGATATTTTTCGTCATATTTGTTCTACTTTGCACACTAACGATGTTTTGCGGGAATGCAATATACAAGCACCTCCTAAGTCGATAAGAGAATTTCTTTCAAGTGTGCTATGTAATAGACATGATGGTTGCATTTATTATAAGATGCATTGTTTGGAAGGTTCTTGTGCTATATGTGGTGGTTTGTAATGTTTACCAAGATGCGTACATTTGGAGAGCACACATGAAATTGGTATGAAATTAGTTTATTTCAGAAAATACAAGACAGTCACATATGGAGTTAAAGATGGAAAAGATTTGAAGAGATGTGAGCTAGTGAAAAATTATATATGTGTAGCTGAATTTATGAAAATGTTTTAAGAGAAACTAGTTTATGAGTACATAATGCATACACATAGAGCTCGATGGTTAGATGAGAAATTCAAGTTATGTAAGGACACATTTCCTCTTGGCACCATTGTCTCTATCATTGATTGCACTGAAAATTATAAACTACAACCTCAAAATGAAGTGCAATCTATGTATTATCACTCTACACAAGTTTCTATTTTTGTACACATAGCATTCATGCATGCAAATAATAACACAGAGGAGGATAGAAATGTTGTAAGAGGGTATCACTTCTACATAAGTGATGACTGTACTCATTCATCAGAGTTTGCACAAGGATGCTTTAAAGTTTTCTATGATAGTTTAAGGGAAAGGAACATATGATAAAACTGACACTTAATATGGTTAGATAATTGCACCGCACAATTCAAGAATGCAATGATGTTTTACTAGTTGACAAGGATGCATATGACAAGTGGTGTACAACATTTTTGGAATTTCACTGAGGCTGGACATGGTAAGGGAGAGCATGAGGGTGCAGGAGCATGTGTGAAAAGAGCCCTAGCTAGAGAAGAATTGAAGTATGAAGGTGGTACTAAGTTGATAGATGTAGAAACAATTGTGCGATGGTGTAAGTCTACAATGGGTCCAGGTAATCCAAGTACGCCAATGGTTCATAGATATTTTTGGTTGATCACTGAATCTAACATTGAAAACTATCTAGATTGTTGTACAGTTGCAGGATCGAGTGACATGCACTCATTTATGAGTTCAAATTCAAGTTCACTAGTAATTTACACAAGACAAATGGTATGTTTTTTCTCTTCATGCATGTATTGTTTGTGGGAAGAGTGTGAATCACAAGAGTGGGTTGACAAATGGTCTTGTAGACCGTTGGTTCCCATTGATTCATATCAAATTCCCAAAGCACTACAATTGAGCCAGATGGAGACATCAATGGATTTTGACCATGTATCCGACCTAGTGGATTTGGGTGATTTTTTGAGTTAATTTTTTTTCAAGTATTCTTTTTGGTTCATTTTGTTGTACATCATACTTTATTTTTGGTATTAATCAACACTTCATAAAATGTAGGTCATGTGTATGCAGTTGTTGCAGAAGAGAACAATGAAGAAGGAACAAATTACTATTTATGTCGTTGTGTTGAGCCAAAAAGAAAATTGACAACCACAATCATTGACGAAGAGGGTATTGAGTACCCAATAGGGTCTGTTGTCATGACAAGAACATGGCTTTGGAGATACCCTATCAAGAATTCTGATGTTTGGTTGTTCAAGGACTTTGAAACACACATACATATTCTTCATTTCTCTAACCTTGTTGTTGCAACAAATATTCATTTGATTAAGTATCGTGGTAGACCTCATAACAAGATTTTATGGAAAGTTCATGAATCTGACCACGAGGCAATACTTGACACAATATGGGTTAGAGCCGAACTTGAAGGCTCACTTGATTGATTCTATGGTTCAGAGTAGAATGATTTTGAGAATTTTGTATAAATCATCGACGAATTGTTCTATATTCATTTTTTGTATATATAAATGCCCATGAGCTGATTTTTACATGTTTAGGGGCATAATTTTGTATATTTAAATGGCAATGAGCTGATTTGTACATATGTACATGCCAAATTTTATATATTAAAATGGCGATGAGCTGAATCGCACATATTGTAATGCCAAATTTTATATAAAAGCCCATGAGATGATTCGTAAGACATTTTTTTATATAATCAAATAGCCAAGAGCTGATTTGACCATATTTAGAGGCAAAGTTTTGAATAATATGTGACAATGTTTTGTGATTATTTTGTGTGTCAATGTTTTGTGACTATGTTTTGAGTATATGTGATGTGTCACTAGTCAATCATGAGCATTCTTAATTCTTGTATAATCATGGAGAATTATTTGAGTCATTATTGGGTCATAGGGGTCATAGATTGAGACTAGATACAATTTGAGAAAAAATTGTCATTGTTGTCAAAAAAATTGTCAAAAACGTTGTCAAGCAACTTCTACATTGCATCGGTAGGGTATGACTCTCAACATTCTAGCGCTTTGGGATGCATGATAGGGGTATGCCTAGCATAAAACTACCACCCGAATGTTCTCATGATGTCGGTTTCTGCACATGATGAACTGAATCAATTCTAGCCAATCCCGCAACTTTGCATTGCATGCAATTAACGATTTTTGTAGTAGGTGAAAAAATGCTACCAATTGAAAATAGCTCCGAGTCATCAAAAACTGAGATAGGAAATTGTAGAGAAGCCTCACATGACCCCACGAGTTCAAACGGATCGACCATATGTGTCTTCGATGGAAGAAACAGTTCATCAAATATTGACAAATTTTTGGACTCATTGCACTTGAGAGATCATCTCGGTACGGTATGACTCGATGTTCTGGCACTTTGGAATGCATGATAGGGGAATTCCTAGCATAAACCTACCCACCCAAATGTGCTCATGATGTTGGTTTGTGCACACGACAAACCAGATCAATTCTATCCAATCTCGCAACTTTGCATTGCATGCAACTGACGGTTTTTACAGCAGGCAAAAAATGCTACCAATTGAAAATGGCTCCGAGTCATCAAAAACCGAGACAGGCCATTGTAGAGGAGCCTCACGTGACCCCATAGGTTCAAACTAATTGACCATATGTGTTCTGGACTTGAAGAAACAATCAATCAAATTTTGATAATTTTTTGGACTCAGGGCACTTGAGTGATCACACTGGCATGGTATGACTCTCGACGTTCCGATGCTTTGGGATGCATGATAGGGGCATGTATAGCAGAAAAATTCCCACGTAGATGCTCTCGTGATGTTGGTTTGTGCACATGATGAACCGAATCAGTTCTAGCCAATCTTGCAACTTTGCATTGCATGCAACTAACGGTTTTTGCAGCAGGCGAAAAAATGCTACCAATTAAAAATCGCTCCGATTCGTCAAAAATGAGATAGGAAATTGTAGAGGAGCCTCACCCAACCCCATGGGTTCAAATGGATCTACCATATCTATCCTAGATTTGAAGAAACCATACGTCAAATTTTGACAATTTTTTGGACTTATGGCACTTGAGAAATCGCCCCGGTACAGTATGACTCTCGATGCTTTGGGATGCACAATAGGGGTATGCCTAGCGTAAACCTTCCCACCTAGATGCATTCATGACATCAGTTTGTGCACACGACGAACCAAATCAATTCTAGCCAATCTTGCAACTTTGCATTGCATGCAACTGACGGTTTTTGCAGCAGGCGAAAAAATGCTACCAATTGAAAATGGCTCCGAGTCATCAAAAACCAAGATAGGCTATTGTAGAGGAGCCTCACGCGACCCCATGGATTCAAATGGATCGACCATATGTGTCCTGGATTTGAAGAAACAATCCATCAAAATTTGACAATTTTTTGGACTCAGGGCACTTGAGAGATTGCCCCGATATGGTATGACTCGACATTCTGATGCTTTGGAATGCATGACAAGGGCATGCCTTGTGTAAACCTTCCCACTCAGATGCACTTGTGATGTCGGTTTGTGCACATGACAAACCAAATCAATTCTAGCCAATCTTGCAACTTTGCATTGCATGCAACTGATAGTTTTTGCAGCAGGCGAAAAAATGCTACCAATTGCAAATGGCTCAGAGTCATCAAAAACCGAGATAGGCCATTGTAGAGGAGCCTCATGTGATCCCACAAGTTCAAATGGATTGACAATATATGTCCTAGATTTGAAGAAATAGTCCATCAAATTTTGACAATTTTTTGGACTCAGGGACACTTGAGAGATCGCCCCGGTAAGGTATGACTCTTGACGTTCCAACACTTTGGGATGCACAACAGGGGCATGCCTAGCATAAAATTACCCACCCAGACATGCTCATAACATTGGTTTGTGCACACAACGAACCAAATCAATTCTAGCCAATCTTGCAACTTTGCATTGCATGCAACTAACGGTTTTTGCAGCAGGCAAAAAAATGCTACCAATTGAAAATGGCTCCAAGTCGTCAAAAAACGAGAGGCCATTGTAGAGGAGCCTCACGCAACCCCATGAGTTCAAACGGATCGACCATATGTGTCTTGGATTTGAAGAAATAGTCCGTCAAATTTTGACAATTTTTTGGACTTAGGGCACCTGAGAGATCACACCGGTATGGTATGACTCTCGATGTTCCAAAGCTTTGGGATGCACTAAAGGGGCATGCCTAGCATAAACCTACCCACCCAAACACACTCACAATGTCGGTTTGTGCACATGAAGAACAAAATTTGACCATTGCAAGTGTGAGGGTGCTCTCGGACCAAACACATATTGTTGTTTATATTCATATTGTTGATTACATATGCAATTATTCATTTAAGTTTATAAAAGGGCAGCCACCAAATACACAATAATGAACTGAATACAAGAAGTTTTGTAGGGTTAATTCAACATTTTAGAAATTTTTTCAAATCATATTCCATGATTGCAATGTTTTATATCATATATTTTTGTTGTTTATATTCATATTGTTGATTACATAGGCAAATGCTGAATTAAATTTGTAAAAGGACAACCACAAAATACAACGAATACAAAATAATGAACTCAGTACACATTTATTGGATCGAATATCGATATTTATATATAAAAAAGGCATGTCTGCCAAGTCAATACAAGTATTACAAAAATGTGGCATATGCCATGTCCAAATCGATATACAATAAAAATGTAGAATATATCTACATGTATTGGTCATTCTATGACCAAAACTAACACTATATGATCCTAAACTTGTGGTGGAATTCTTTTTTAGAAAATAGTTCACAATTAACAACATAAGTATGCATTTAACTATAATTCCTTTGCAATTGAATGGTAGATTACCTCATCGGCTGATCAAGGAGCTAATGTCTTCGCTCTCCTCTCCTTGTCACTCTTAGGAGTTTTCTTGAAGACATACTTAAATGGATCCACGTTATGGCCGTACCGCAAAGGGGTCTATTGTAGATTAAATGTACAATTAATACAATGTACCAACATAAATATATCAAAAACACTTAAACGCTATAATATAGAGAACAATGAAGTACCTGTGCCTAAGATGCTTCTCTAATGGACTGAGGATGGCTCACCATCGATGGTGAAACTATCGCTATTACCTATATAAAAAATGTTCAAAGATTAAATACAATTAATATAATGATAAGTATTGTAGGTTAAAAACAATTAATTTTACATATCAAACAAAAGTGTACTGGACCATGAGATGCTTCTCCAGTGCATGAAGGAGGGTTCACCATTGATGAAATAGGTATGGATATTTCCTGTATGAAAAAATTATAAGATTATAATATATCACAAGTTCACGTGTACGCATGCATATAAACACGAAATCAAGAAAATAAAGTAGAGATACATACCTCCGCCCTCTCTTGATCCATGGGCAAATCAGGTGCATTCAACAAGTCCACATAGCTCAATGGTCGTTGTACATGTAAAATAGACAAAAAACACTAATCAATCTACAAACCCCAACTAGTACTTGATTTCAACATTTTCAAACAATTTTACAACTAAAAACGTGTTCAATTACCTTCTTCCCACGTTTTGGCATCTTCGAGGAATTCTTTTTCTTAGGATGAGCCCTAGACATGGAGGGGGTACCCTAAAAAAACAAAATTAACATAAGATATTAGTACATATAATAAATTAAACATAGCTTTAAAAATCTAAAATGAAATGACTTGCATATTCCATTAAAAAAACACATAAAAAGAGTTGTACAAAATATGATACCGTATAGCCTTGTAGGCCAAAATTGATCGCTGAGAGAGTGATGTCATCATTCTAGGACATTTGGTCCCCTATCAACACCTACAAACCAAAAATTGGACCAAGCATTAAAGATAGTTAGTATATCTTGTATTTTTTTGAATTCAAAGTGTACTATATTATTTGTCTCAATTTAAATCGATGTATAAATTAAAATTCATTTATGTAATTACAAATTTAAAGTGACTGATAAATAAAATGCTATGAATTCAAATCAACACACCCGTGTTTGTCGCTCATGGGAAAACACCATATCCATCAACTCATTTGCCAGCGTGAAATCCTCAGGCGTGCGGGCCTGACATCTACTCCCGCAAATCGTGCATAGATGAGATGAGGATCCATCTACACCAGTTGCATCATCTATCCCTGAGCATATCCCCGAGCAACTAACACACATATGCTGGATGGGCTCTCTGTCGCCACCTGGAGCAACTAATGGCTCATCATCCAATACAATAGGGTGTGCTAATGACATCCCATGCTGGATGATGGCACCAGTCAATGTTGTGGTCGCTTGAAGAGTTTGTAGCTCCATTGACTCTTTCAGCTCTACTGGGACAACCTGATGCACCTTGGGTTTGGGTACAAGGGGGCAGCGAATCTCCATAGGTAATCACCTATAGGCTCCAGGTCTATCTTGGGTAGAGCCACCACCTCTACCATGGAACTCTCTCATGTCAAAATAAATTGGGCGCACATTGAGCACAAACTCACAATATACTTTTCTCAAAAAATATAATGGCACCTCATAATTATTACAAGGTGGATCATCAAAGACCATCCACCACCTCTACCAAAAAAGATTCTTCACCTGCACATTGGTACACCAATGTATGGGAAACCTCTTTGCATTAAGAGGTAATGATTGACTAGTTTTGGGATCAATGAAAAGGGCACATATTTGTTGTTTACTAATATTTTTGTTTTTACTCTCTCGTATGATAGCCCATTGGCATAGAATTGATGACACCTATCCCTAAAGCTTCCCCATTTGGTAATTTGTGTGGAAACAACTATGGCACCACTAGCTAATGTTTCTAGGCTAGTGGCAAGGGATTGATGGTGCTCAAGTTCGGATGTTTTCAATTTAACAATCAGTCTATTGATTTTAGATGTATTTTGTCCTAACTGATTAATTAATTGCTCCTGTATTCAGGTGTGTAGTCAAAAGGAGGAATTGGGGGTGTATCTTGTGGGTTTGTAGGAGGTGCATTTGGTTGTTCTTGTTGTGGATTAGAAAAATCTAGTTTTTGAAACAAAAAATGAAAAAACCTAATCAAAATTAATGAAATTAAATTCAAAATGTAAAACAAATTGAACAAATGGGAAAGAAGACAAAAATAAACAAAAACTAACCTTGATCCATAGTCTAGAGGAGAAATATAGCACCCCGTTCACGGTTTAGGAGAGAAATTGAAGAAAAAACAAAGTAAAAATGCACTATTCATGGGAAAATAAGACCCAGTTTTTTTAAAAAAATTTGTTTTGACAAGCACCGCGTATGTGGTTATCTTGGGATTATTAGTGCATACACTCTTGTTTTCCTATAAGTAGCATGTACGCACTCATTTTCCTAGAGGTAGTGCGTACGCGCTCATTTTCCTAAAAGAAGCGCCTATGCGCTACCTTCTCTAGGCTTGGGAACAACAAACCTAAGCACGTATGCAGTGAATTCAAATTTTAGAACCGCGTACGTGCTGCTTATTTTTCCATTTTTTTTGGGGTGGTGTCCACTTTTCTGACCACCATCTTTTTGCACTTACCCCCATATGCATATAACTTTGATTTGAAGGTGTATACAAATGCAGACTAGGCAAGTAATGTTGATGATAAGAAAAAAACAACCGGTGGAGCATTCTTTCTTGGAGGAAGACTTGTTTCATGGAGTAGCAAGAAGCAGAGCTATATATCTCAGTCTACTGCTAAAGCTGAGTATGTTGCAGCTTATATGAATTGTACCTAGGCTATCTGGATGAGACACATTCTGGAAGGCTTCAATATGAAGTTTACCGAACCAGTAAAGATCATATGTGACAATACCAGTGCCATAAATATTTCAAAGAACCCTATTTTGCATGCATGAACAAAGCATATTGAATTGAAGTATCATTTCTTGAGAGAAAAAGTGGAGAGTAAAGATGTGATATTGGAGCATGTTTCTACTAACGAGCAGCTTGCAGATATCTTTACTAAACCTCCGCCTAAGACTAGTTTTGAGTATCTTAGAAGTCAGATAGGGGTTGTACCCCTCCATGAGGTCAATTGAGAATATGTAGAGTACATCAGTCCTGGAGCTACTTGCAGAATTTTACAATAGGATTGGTGTAGAGTGGAGATATTCCATAGGGGGAGCATCAAGTTGCAGTTTGATGGTGCTTAGCAGCGAAGTTTGACATTGCATGTTTTACTTTCACTTTGGCATTGTTGTTGTAGTGTCCTAAAATCGCGACACTTGCAATTTCGACTGCATTTCGGTCTTCATGATGGCGACGCAACATGCAACCTGAATGGAGACCCCGAAACCTAATTATGACACCAAAAACTGCATTTTCTTGCACCCTGGCCTGAACCTCCTTTGCACCCTGCTGTCCCGGGAGGTGGGACCAGAGCGCCCAGCGCCCTGGTCCTTCAGGACCAGGGCACCTAGCGCCCTGGTCCTCCAGGACCATGGCGCCCAGCACCCTGGTCCCTGGGTCCTATTTTTGGGCCCGGTCTCTTTTGGACTTCGGGTCTTTATGTTTGCAAATTGGAAAATTATCTTTCCTGGTCAGCCTAAGGTCGGGAAAATCAGTCTATCAGCCCTAAATGACAAGTATATAAACTACATTTTCCTCTCTCATTTGGATAGATACGATACATGATGGAAAAAGCGTGGAAACTATACTCAAGCATTCAAGCATTCAAGCATTCCTTCAAGTAATTGATCATTTCAAGTCTCCATTCAAGGCTAAGTGTTGCATTCAAGACAAGGATTCAACCATTGAAGAGGAGATCACATACTACATGCTACATACAACATACAACAATACAACAAACAACAACATCTATACCTTCGCACATAAGGATACAAACATCCTTACAACAAGGTATTAGTACTTGTTTTACATTACATTTACAGCAATTTCTCATTTCTTGGTTAATTCCAAAACCGGGGTTTGACCTAAAGGCAAACCCCTAATCCCTAACCCCCCAATCGTCTTCGCTTTTCTGTGTGTAGGTTGCAGGTACGCGGCTGAAATTGAAGATCTGGAATCCTTGTGCAGAGACGAACAGATCCCCCTTCATTTCACGGATTTTTCGGAGGACCGTGTGCACGCCGGGCGCCATCGTCCTAACAACTTTTGCTCAAATTTGCAGGACAGCGCCATATCGACATTTTACTGCTAATTACTGGTCCACAGCTTCATCCTATATCCCTATCTCAGTTTATAAGCAAATCTTCGTCACTTTCTATGCATTCCTAGCTTAATTCTTCTATCAACATTCTTTACAAAAGAGGGTAGCCTTGCTTTCTTAACCCTTGAAACACATTTAGCATCCAATCTTGCATTGTGTGGGATTGGATCTTGTGGGTTTCAACCCCTCTTTTGAATGTAAAGTCTTTCCCCTAAGTGAAAACCATCAACCATAGTGAACCTCCCTTCTCTCTCCTTGGAGTTGGAAGAGGGGAGAGCAACTAAGGTTCGATCGCGATTTTCCACTTTACATTTTGGTGAACCCGACGTGAACATCCTTTCTGGTTATTCATAGTTAGATCTGAAAATTGGATTCCTTGATTACATTTCCATGTTTGATCTTTTGCAAAATTTTAGAGGTTAATTGCATAAAAACCCTAAATTTTCTTTTTAAGTAATTAAACTTGTGAAGTGTTTAATTGTTAATGCTTGTTTCAGATCTGCCCTTCTATTACAAATTATCAATTCATATTTGTGCTTTAATTTTGAAAATTAAGTGGTTAAGTGTCAAAACCCTAATTTTTGAAACCCTCTTGATTCAACCTTTGACTGATAATTTCACTAATCAAAACATCTCCAAATCAGCTGTAACTTTGGATTCTACAATAAAATCACAATATCTTTCATCCCTGAAAATTTGGAAAAAAGTTGCGAGGACCGTGTGCACTCTGAGCGCCATCGTCCCCGACATTTTTTCTAAAATTTTGGGAGCGAGATCTTACTGTATTTTCCTGCTAAAATCCAGAATTTTGGCTGATTTTATCAATTTTAACACCTTCAAAATTACAGTCAAAGTTGGTCTAGTGATTGCTTGGATTGAGGCTTCTAATCATTCAAAAATTGTTGAAATTGAAATTTGTGTCAAAATTGTGTTTCTTACAGTCCTAAATCTGAAAAGTGTGTTATCATTCATTCGAAATTTCAGTGCTTTATTCAAATTCTTGCAATTTGTGACTTTTGAAATTAAGTGCTTAATTACAACAACTTTGATTTCCGCTTTCAGAATTGAATTTTGCGTGAAATTGAATCAACCTTCAAATTTCGAAACTTGCATTGCTTTTGGTATTCCCTCTAAAATCATAAAATTCAAAATTTTAGTTTCCCTCTCTTTTTCAAAATTCAAATTTTGCATTTTTCGACAATCTAGGTAGGGTTCAATTTTGAAATTGCAACTTTAATTTGGCCTATCTACAGATCGTAAAATCACTCAATTTTTTCAGGTTAGCTGTAAAATCATCATAACTTTCATCCCTGCAAATTTGAAAAAAAGTTGCGAGGACCGTGTGCACTCCGAGCGCCACGGTCCCGGACATTTTTTCCGAAATTTCGGGAGACTGTCATGATTGCATTTAACAGCTTAAATCTAGAAGATTGGCTAGTTTTACTGAAAATTGCTACCTTTAAAATTCAAAATCTTCTCTCTCTCTTTAGTGCATGAGTTTTACAACAATAAGCCCTACTTACACTATTCCCGTTAGACGAAGCCTTAGAATTAAGTCCTTCCAAGGTTTAATTACTGAGGAGATGGAACCTAATTTGAATGGTCTTTTTAACGAGGACATGGGTAATTCCTCTAATCCTCTTAATGATGAAGAAGCTCTCCATGAGGTTTCTGTAGAACAACTTTCAAAATTGGATAACCAATTTGATGATTTTCAACAATGGATGTCTCAAGAATACCCTGATAGTCAAGCTCTTCCTTTAATTTAGGGTCTAAAACGTATGCTTCAAAGTGATAAGAATGGACTTGATATTTTGCGTGGTATTGCACACATTGTGGATTCGAATGTGATGCCTATGAAAAGTTGTGCCGAAACCTTAGGTTATACACAACCTCCTACTCAAGACAATCATTCTATTCCTTTGACAACTTCTATTGCTAGCATACCTACTTTTACATCAAACATAATGACTACTTCAATACAAGACATTCCTCCTATGATCACTAGTCATGGGGGCAATCCCTCTTCTTCAATTAACCCTCTTCCTTCATTCAATCCAACTTCTTCATTCATTCCTTCAATGAGTGTTCCTATTATATCTGCACAAATGAACATGACGCAAGGGGGCAATTCATTTAACCATTCCATTCCTCCTTGTAGTGTTCCTCCTTTCCAATCATCTCCTATGACTAACTATCATAGTGTCCCACCACCTTACTCTCTACCTTCTTTCAATAACATAACACCTCCATCACAATCTAACATGTCTAATATGAACTCTTCGATTGAAGCGACCATTAACAATCTTGCACAAACTGTCTCTTCTTTACAGCAACAAATTGCCTCTATGAATCAATCTAAGTTTAGTGTGCCCACATTTGATGTTGCGAGCCCACTTTCTCTTGATATTGTTCGAGCTATTCCCCCTAAACATGTTGAAATTCCACATTTGGAGCTTTATAATGGTAAGGGTGATCCTCTAACACATGTTAAGACCTTTCAAACAATATGTACTGATTTTGCTTATGACCAAAGGTTGCTTGCAAAACTGTTTACTAGAACATTAAGAGACAAAGCCCTACAATGGTATTGCTCGTTGCCTTCCTATTCTATTACTTCTTTCGAACAACTTGCAAATGCTTTCATTCAACAATTTCAAAACAATATAAGTCCTAAAGTTACTTTGATTGATTTAATGCATTGTAAACAAGGTGTTAAAGAAAAAGTGACTGATTTCATTGGTAGATATAAGCATTTGTATGCTCAAATTTCTTTTCCAGTCCCTGACAATGATATTCAAAGAATCTTTATTTCTAATTTACAAAAAGATATTCGAGACAAACTCCTGTTTTCTGAGTTTACTTCTTTCCAACAGTTGTGCGCAACTCTTCACAATTATCAACTGACTGTGAGTCAAATGGAACAATCACATCCTATGGCCCTGAGTGATAAGGGTGATAGTAGTCAACAACCATTTGGGAAGTTTAAACCGAATAGAGAGTCCATTAAATTCAATGAAAACATCGTCAACAACAATGTGAATGCAGCATCAGGTGTGTCTCCTATTTCTAAGTTTTTCAAGAAAGAAAGAAAGTTTACTCCTTTGAATGAATCATTGCATAGTATTATGAATAAGTTATTGGAACAAAATGTGCTTACTCTTCCTCCTATAAGGCAAATTGATCCTGCAAAGATTACTTCACCTTATTTTGATAACAAATCTTTTTGTCAATTTCATCGTCAACCTGGGCATGATACTGAAAAATGTTTTGCTTTAAAGGGGAAAATTCAAGATTTGATTGATAATAATACTATCTCTGTTTCTGGAGTGAATGATAGAGGCAACACATCTGTAGCTCCTCCTAACCAAAATCTTCAGATTTTCACTGATCCATTACCTTCTCATACCTCTAATGCGATTGATACTACTGATTCCTCTGTCTCACCTGATGATCTTGTGTCTATGACTCCTAATGTGATTAACTTTGTAGAGCAGCAAGAAATCCCTAAAGAACCTTCCATCACCTTTGATTCCAGTGAAACTATCAGGGCACCTGATGGTCCTTTATATATAGTTGCAAAAGTCAAGAATACACCTTGTCGTGGAGTGCTTATTGACCCTTCTTGTATGGTTAATGTCATTACTGAAGAATTTCTTTTTACTTTGCAATTGAATCAAGTGATCTATGATGAAACAAATGTGGTTGTGAAATTATTTGATGCATTTTCTTCTCCTGCAATTGGTTCTATTACATTACCTATTGAGGTCCATAACAGGTCCCTTGATGTGAACTTTGCTAATATTCCTTCATCCGAACAATTTCGTGTGAAGCTTGGCTATCCTTGGCTGTCTTCCATGAAAGCTATTGCTTCTCCTATTCACAAGTGTTTGAAATTTCCCCATAATGGTGAAGTTGTTACTGTCAATCATAGTCTCTTTAAACCAGCTGAAAGAACTTCTAGCGTTCCTATTGATTACTTTTGGCCTAAACAATTTCAATCTCTTCCTCCGTGAAGTGATCATCTTTTCAAATCTTATCAAAAGTGGAAAAAAGATATGATCCTATCTCTAAGTGAACCTAGAACACCCAAACTTGATATTCCTATCATTCTTGAGAAGGAGGTTCTTCCTTTGAAAGCTAAAACTAATGTCTTTCCTCAAGAAGATTCCCAACCCATTCCAATGGATGTGACTATGTCTATGTCTAATAAACCTTCTAAAAGTAGACCTATACCTCCTCGTCATGATGGACTTGGTCTTCTTCCTAAACCAAAAATTCCTCCTTTATATGGAGTAGTTCCTCCTCCTTCCTTCTATAGAGAGAAGAGACCTTCTTCTTCTCCTATTATCCAGCCTAAGAGACCACAACCTAAACACCCAAGTGATAAGGATGAGAACATTCCTCCTCCTCAATCTTCTCAACTTCCTACTAAGACTAGATGAAATCGTTCTGCACGTGAACGCCGGCAAAAGCGTCGTCTTAGAGCTCAAACTTTGCAATCCCCAAAAACACCTTCAACAAGCATTATTCCATTTTCTCCTCAGCCGACGATTGAGCCGAAATCTCCTAAACATAAGATGCATGATGGTCTTGATCCTGTGCGAGTTAAAGATCCTATTTTTATAAATCTTGATGATGATATAGATGAAAATGTTATTCATGATGAAAATGCTACTTCTCCTGTTCATTCTGATAGTGAATATGAACTTGTTGATATTGATAACCATTTATCTAATGAATTTTCTAAAGCACTTATCCTAGCTCCTAGACAAGAACAACGTGGCTTGGAACATGAACATAGCCCTTGTTTGGATCTTGTGATAGCTCCATCTGCTATGTTGGATTTTCCTCCTCTAGCGTGTTCCCTGCCTTCCTGAAACATTGATCAACAAGATCGGGGGGTAGATGACGTGCTAGACTAGTTTCATTAGCATAGCAGATTCTCTCCCCCTCTCTTTTGTTACTTCTTCTATGTGTTATTCTCATTCTTCTATTTGTTGTCCTTAGTGTTGTCTACTTGAGGATGATGCAAAGCATTGAGATCTCTTGGTCTCTCTCATGTTGACTCAAAAGACACATGTGTTCCCTTCTTCTAGGTGACCTTCCTTGATTGGGGAATGAAGAACAATTATGCATACATACATATGATATACATGAATTATCATACAGCATACTGACCCCGAGGAAAGCAAAGTCACCTTGTGCTTTGTGTTTTGTGTCTATTATCCTTGGGCTTATCTCACACTTGGGGGCTAAATCCTTGTGACAACGTGCTCCTTTCCTTTCTCATTTCTTATATGTATCACTACCTTAAAGCAATCACCCCCGGTGAGGCATGTGCGATCGCTTTAACGTAGGGGGGCATACATCCCATTCATATCTTTTCAAGATACTTGAAAATTTCTTGGCAAATTTAACCTTGCCTTGAAAATTTTTGATATCTTTCTTGCATGACTCATAGTGAGGGAACCTTACTACTAACAGTCATGGTTCTCCCTCATGATCTTCCCTTTTACTTTGTCAATCGAAGTTGTAAGATCCTTAGTCCACTGGGGGCTTGGTGTATCTTGCCTCCTTGACGTGGTGAAAGTCTTTCAATGTTGTTTCCTTGTACTTTACCGGAAGTATGAGCGTACGCCTATACTCCCGCTAAAGTGGGGGCTAAATGTAGCGTCCTAAAATTGCGACACTTGCAATTTCGACTGCATTTCGGTCTTCACGATGGCGACGCAACACACAACCTGAATGGAGACCCCGAAACCTGATTATGACACCAAAAACTACATTTTCTTGCACCCTGGCCTGAACCTCCTTTGCACCCTGCTGTCCCGGGAGGTGGGACCAGAGCGCCCAGCGCCCTGGTCCTTCAGGACCAGGGCGCCCAGTGCCCTGGTCCTCCAGGACCATGGCGCCCAGTGCCCTGGTCCCTGGGTCCTATTTTTGGGCCCGGTCTCTTTTGGACTTCGAGTCTTTATGTTTGCAAATTGGAAAATTATCTTTCTTGGTCGGCCTAAGGTCGAGAAAATCAGTCTATCAGCCCTAAATGACAAGTATATAAACTACATTTTCCTCTCTCATTTGGATAGATATGATACATGATGGAAAAAGCGTGGAAACTATACTCAAGCATTCAAGCATTCAAGCATTCCTTCAAGTAATTGATCATTTCAAGTCTCCATTCAAGGCTAAGTGTTGCATTCAAGACAAGGATTCAACCATTGAAGAGGAGATCACATACTACATGCTACATACAACATACAACAATACAACAAACAACAACATCTATACCTTCGCACATAAGGATACAAACATCCTTACAACAAGGTATTAGTACTTGTTTTACATTACATTTACAACAATTTCTCATTTCTTGGTTAATTCCAAAACCGGGGTTTGACCTAAAGGAAAACCCCTAATCCCTAACCCCCCAATTGTCTTCGCTTTTCTGTGTGTAGGTTGCAGGTACGCAGCTGAAATTGAAGATCTGGAATCCTTGTGCAGAGATGAACAGATCCCCCTTTGTTTTGCGGATTTTCGGAGGACCGTGTGCACGCCGGGCGCCATCGTCCCGACAACTTTTGCTCAAATTTGTAGGACAGCGCCGTATCGACATTTCACTGCTAATTCCAGGTCCGCAGCTTCATCCTATATCCCTATCTCAGTTTATAAGCGAATCTTCATCACTTTCTATGCATTCCTAGCTTAATTCTTCTATCAACATTCTTTACAAAAGAGGGTAGCCTTGCTTTCTTAACCCTTGAAACACATTTAGCATCCAATCTTGCATTGTGTGGGATTGGATCTTGTGGGTTTCAACCCCTCTTTTGAATGTAAAGTCTTTCCCCTAAGTGAAAACCATCAACCCTAGTGAACCTCCCTTCTCTCTCCTTGGAGTTGGAAGAGGGGAGAGCAACTAGGGTTCGATCGTGATTTTCCGCTTTACAGTTGTCAAAGGGGGAGAAGAACTATATGAGAAGAATTGTATGATTGACAGAGAGAAGGTTTATAGCCAATTACTAGTTGAAGACAAGGAGAGTAAATGATAAAATGTAAACCAAGATTCCTATTCACAATCATAGTAATCAATGATATTGATACTTGTATTGCAATCAATGCCAAAGGGGGAGATTGTTGGCATTTGCATGAAGATTGCATTGATGAAATGTTATGTTGTCATTGATGTCAATTATAACCGGTAATGATGTTGTTATAATATTGTTTTGTAACTAGTAGGAAGAGCTAGTGAAGGGAATTGCAACTGATAGGTGAATTTGTAGAGGAAACCGGTATTGCTATGAAATCAAAAGATGAATCGGTAAACCCTACTTGTTGATATGATAAACCCTAACCGATTAAGTTTGGTGAATCGGTTGTATTGGTCTATGATCTAATGATGAGTGGTAATGATTATGACATGTATGCATGTTGTATGAGAAGAGTTTCAAATGACTTTTGGCACATTGAGTTAACGATTTTTATCTTGGGAATGAGAAAGTTCATTGCATGTAATGTAAACTGCGTGATGAGTTATAGCGTTTGATGAAGCGATGATCAAGGAGCGGTCAAGGAAATCTTGAATGATGTGCAGTGATTATTATGTAATCCAATGGTCATACTTGAATCGACTTGTTTGTAATCTTTATGAGATAATTAGGTTTGTGATGTGTTACCGACATATTGATTTGTTTATAAGGTCGATGAGTTGTTTTGTTGTAGAGTTGGAAATTTTTGATTGAGAGTAAGAGAGTGTGGTTGCCGAACCAGATGATGTATTTGCAGTTTGTGTAAAGGAAGATAGGAGCATGAAAAGGATCTGAACAAGCAAGTGTAGTGCTATTCAAACATATCAGAAAACCCCTGTTGTTTTCTAACAATTACAACAACCAAATCCCCTAACTGGGTAAGCTCTAACAAACTTAGTGTTATTCAAATCCTCTAACTAGGTGGTCCATTAGCTTGGATTTAAAATCCTCTACCGAGGTTACTCCTAACAAAGTATTGCTTCTAATAAGGCATTTTAGTCAATCCCTTAACTGGGTGGTCCCTAACAGGACTTTTTGTAAATGTTTAATAGACTTGGCTCCTAACAAGGCGAACTTCAGAAGAGTTCAAAATACTTGTGGGTATTCATCCCCACCATGGTTTTTCCCATTTAGGTTTCCACGTCAAAAATATTGTGTCAAGTGGTGAATATTTTTGTGGTTATGTTTACTATGGTTGAATTGATTAACTACTAAATCCACTTTGATATGTTATGTTAACCGACAACAATCTAAAATATGCTTTTACTTATGTCAGTTAAGTATTTGGATGTTTGTGAGTTTCATAGTTGTTTTACTGTTAATCTATTATAACAATCAACCGGTTTAACTTGTCAGTAATATTGTATTTGAAGTTCAGTGTTTAGCTAGTCAGTTCTGAGTTTTCTTTGAGAGGTTGATTTTGAGATTGGTGAAGTCTAGTCAGTTTTCTATCTATTGATTCACCCCCCTCTCAGTAGTTGACTTGATCCTTATTATTTAATCATACCATCAGTTAACATCATTGGGGAGTGAGCCCTCTCAGGGGCAAGAATGAGGCCCCTCACAATTTTGCCATCTTCTAGCTGATCAATAGGTTGAACTGAGATAGCCATTAGGGGGATGCACTGCTCCTTCAAAGTTGACTTAGGGGCCTCATTCTCATTATTTGTAGGAGATTTGAGAAGGTTGACAATACTCTTAGCAAAAGGGTACTCTTCCATAACCGGGTCATCAACTATAGGGGAAAGCAAACTAGTGCCATAAGAAGAAGCCACATCTTGCCCAACTACCATGCCATTAGGCTTGGGAGAAACCATCTCAGAGCTTTCATCAAGAGCCGAGCCCTTGAGCTTGAGAGGAATGGGATCCAGAGCTTTACATTGAGAGATAATATGCCCTTCTTTTCAACATTTTTGGCAGAAAAGAGTGGCATTTTCATAAACAAGAGCCTAGGTCCAACTTCCTAGCTTGGACTTGAGGGTTATAAAGTTAGGGAGATTCATACTCATAGTAGCTTGAACACATAATCGTGCATAGAACAGACGTGATTTAGTTATGGTAATCTCATCGACACCAACAAAGTGTCCAAAGGTGTTCCCAATCCATTTAAAGATGGACTCGTCCCAGTACTCAAGGGGGAGCCTCAGGAGCCGCACCCAAACCAGGGTAGTTTTTTGCAAATTAGCTGCTAGGTCAAAAGCAACCTTCCATCGATAGAGGGAGAGGTTGCATCATCCATAAGACCAGCAACTAGAAAGGACAAGAGAGACATCCTCCTCAGCAGTGAATTTGAAGAGGAAGAGGGCTCCAGGCATAGCTTTAACATAGACACTCCCTTTCAATTTCCATTTGTCCTTAACCCATTTTCTAACCATTTCCACCATGGGGCAAAGAGAGAAATTTTTTCCCACTAGGGTGTTGGCCATGTTAAGCAAGATGTGGTCTAAAACTATGTCAGGGAGCTCTAAAGTTGTTCCCTCCTTAGTTTGAGAGTAGACAGGGACGATATTGGTGTCCATAGTCCCAGTGTTACCAACTAGCGCACTTTTCTAGCCTTTGAGGTTCGAGCTATCCATTTGAGGTCCATTGATAGTTTGTTCATCATGAACAACCAACTCATCAGGTTTAGGAGCAGGAACCATGGGCGTGACCAATGAACTCCCCTATTTAGGACCATCAACCGTCACAGCCTTAGGTAGACAAGTCACAACCGATTGAAACTCACCGAGACCAAAAGGAGGAACCATCGTGGTGGCAGTAGAGGATGTGACAAAATTTTTTAGCATTGTAGTGGGGCCCGAAGGCGGTGGGGGATGATCCCCACCTGCAGAAACCACCATGAACGGCGAGCGTTTAAAATTTGAAAATTGCAGAGCACCCAATTTCGAATGATAGAATTTGATTTGTTACTTAAGTTGTAAATTTTATTTATATCATTGTTATGCTTTTTTTTAATATAACATAGTTTTTCCATATTGATAAAATAATATTACATAGTTTTTCAATATTGATAAAATAAAATAACATAATTTTTTAATATTGATAAAACATTTACACTTTAAAAATAAAAAAATTAACTTAAATTAAATAGATTAATTACTAGTATTTAGATTTTAAACAAATTAGGTTAATTTGAATTATGTGAAGAATTTTATTTGCTACTTAAGTTGTAAACTTTATTTATATCATTGTTATGCCTTTTTAATATAACATACTTTTTCAATATTGATAAAATAATATAACGTAGTTTTTAAATATTGCTAAAATATTTACGCTTTAAAATAAAAAAAATTAACTTAAATTAAATAGATGATAAAAAATTTATTTATATATAAAAAATAGACATCAATTTGTGTTTTTAATTTTTGTTTGAGTAGCTTTTTACAAGTCATCACTCACATAATACTTAATTATTAATTTTTTTTAAGGGAGAGATCTCATATCCATTTTATTATTATTGTAGTTTTCAATTAAGTAATATTATTGTAGTGAGCTTTTGCTTAATTTATTACTAATAATTGGATTTTAAACAAATTAGAAGTTCAATTTTTGTTTATTTTTTGAATTATGTTAGAAATTATCTATTAAGAGTTTGATTTTCTTTTTAGATTGTTAACTTTTCCCATATCATTGTTATGCATTTTTAATATAACAGTTCTTTTAATATTGATAAAATAATATAATATAATTTTTAAATATTGTTAAATATCTACACTTTACAAATAAAAAATTAAATTAAAAATAAATAGATGATTAACATTATTTATATATAATACTCTTGCAAACTGTTAAATTGTCACTACACAAATTGGTACATAGAACAACATAACTACAACTATAGATCCAGAATGACGATGGGCGGGAACAGGTGAGCTAGGGTTTCTGTGGGTGAAGACTTAGGTGAGGAGGATGAGGATGATAATGTAGATGGGCTGGGAGAAGGTCTTTTCCCTTCATCCTGTGCTTGCTGCTTTGCCCTGCGTGCTGGTTTTTCTCTTGGATGCGGTTTTCTAAAGAATGGTGTACTGGTTGTGGGAGCCCGTAAAAACCCTCTTGGTCAGATTGTGCATACAGGTAGTGTTGCTATTTTTTGAGCCTTAGAAGGTCGTGGGAGCCTTACAAAACCCACTTTCAAGGTTGAGGGAGCTTGGAAAAACCCAGATGTTTTTAGTTTCTTTCTGGGACTAGCTGGTTGCTAGTAGTTTTCAAGAGCCCAATTTGGCCAATGTTTGTTTTTGGTTAGATATTGGATGTGTGGTCTTTTGTGGCTAGGAGCCTATGTTACAAGTTATGGGAGCCTGGGAAAACCCTTCTTGTTGGCTGAGGGTGCTTGTTAAAACATTTGTTCCTTGTATTTTATGGTCTAGTATCTATTGATTTAGACCATTTATTTGTGCTAGTCTGTGTTGTAATGTCTTATGTGTAAGGTTTGGCTAGTGTTCGACTGCACGTGGATGTTCTAGTTTTTTTATTTTGGTTTGTGCAGTCTTTGGGTTTGAGCTCTGGATACCCATAAGTCCATAAGGTTTCAGGTCCTTTTAAAACTTGTTGTTCTCTATCGGGTAGTCTAGTTCATTTCTTGTTGGTAGCTTTCTAGTTGTATGGGTTTCAGGGTCCCATCAATACCTTTTTATCCAAATAAAAAATATTATCTATTTATAAAAATTAAATTTAGAAAATAAATTTAAGAAAATTTTAAATAAATATAATTCATTGGAAGAGTAATACTCAAATAAGTAGGAAATTACATCACTAAACAATATTGTTTTGAATTTTTTAAATTTTCATATTTTTTTAGTAAAAAACAAACATAATTTTATAAGATATATATATTTTAAATCTTATCTATATAATTAGTTAAAAATATTTTAATTAATTTGAGAAAGTCTTGATAAATTTTGAATTTTTTGTGCTAATCTAAATTTAAAGATAGAAATTAATATTTTTTATTTTTAAAAATTATCATCCATTTTTAAGGATACCCTTATCTAACAATTTATTATTTACTATTTTAAAGTAATTTCAATTGATTTTGTAAAAATATCTTTATCCGTATCATTCTTATACTTTTTTAATATAACACAATTTATTAAAATATTGATAAAATATTTACTATTTAAAATCAAATATTTTATTTAAAATAAACAATGAATAAAATTATTTATGTATAAAAAGAAAATGAGTGTCAATTTAAATTGCATCTCATCATAATTATAATGGACCATATCAAAATTTGTTAAAACAATTAGTATGATAACTGATATCCAAATCGGCTATACAAAATGGTCCAAGCTCTAAACATCTCTCACCTTGCATGACAACTATTTTAATGGAACTTCATCATACATGTTCAAGTAAAATAGGATTTTACATAACTGATAAGTTAGGTAAGAAAACATACTTTTCATGTCCAATTTAATAATTTAATTTTATATTAATATGAACTTAGATTGATTAATTGAGAATGAAATTGAATATTTGACAAAAAAGTTATATTAAAATTTATTAAATTTGATTGGTCTCCCCTCTTCTTTCCCCTTTTCTCAATCCCTCTCTCTATTTGTCTCCATCTCTCCCTCACTCACTTACTCCTTATTGTGCTATGTATATATCTATTTCTACAGGTCTCCCTCTTTCTCTTCCCATTGTCTATTTGTCTATCACACACACACTCTCTCTCTATCTCTCTCTCCTTTTCTCTTCACACACACACACACACACACACACACACACACACACACACACACACACACACACACACACACATCTCTTCCTATATATATATATTCTTTCTCTTCCCATATATCTCTATATCTCCCTCTCTCCATATCCCCGTCTCTAACTCTATCTCTACTTCTCTTTGTTTATCTCTATCACTCTCTCCCTTCTTTCTCTTCTAATATGTCTCTATCTCCCCCCCCTCTCTCTCTCTCTTTCTAACTCTATCTCTAATTCTATTTGTCTATCTCTTTATTACTCTCTCACTCTCCCCCTCTATATCTCCTTATATGTCTATCTCTCTCTCACTCACTTTGTCTTACCACCTATATATCTATATCCCTATCCCTCTTCTTATATATCTCTATCTATCCTTCACTATCTCCCTATCCCTGTCAATTTTTATATCTCCCTCTACCTCATTATATATCTCTATCTGTTTTTCTCCCTCTTCTTCTCTCACTCTATCTTCATCTCTCACTCCATCTTCCTCCTTTTCCCACTATCTCTAGACATGTCACCCTTTCTCTCCCTCTCCCTCTCCCTCTTTCTAGACATCTATATCTATATCTCTTTTAATCCATCTCTATTTCTCCATATTTATTTAATTCTCCCTCTATCTCTATCTTGTTATATCTCAATCTCTCTACCCTTTATATCTCTACATTTCTCTACATCTATCTATATATCATTTTCTACCTCTATCTTTATCTTTCCATCTCTTTCATCTATATATCCCCTCTCCCGCTCTCCTCTCCATATCCCTCTCATTCTCCTTCTCCGTCTCTATCTTCCTCTATAATATATCTATGTCCTTACCCCTTTGGCTTGCTTCCACCCCACCCCCACTTGCCGCCTCCTGTGACCCTATCTATTTCTCCCTCTATTCATCCCTAGATCTCCCCCCCCTCCTCTCTCTCCCTATTTCCCTATTGCAAACATAACATGACTCTATTGGTAATGGACCTTGATTATCTTCTTGATTTAGATCCTTTTCTCAGTTGTGTTTGGATCCCTGAAAGTGGATGCATAGTTGATTTGAAGATACCACTTCTCCATTCAGACCAATTTTATACAAACAACATCATTTTCCAAATGGCCTACATATTGACCAAATGTATTAGACAAAGGTATGCAAATATAGACTAATTTTTTTCCTAATTGATCTTTTACACCTATTTGGCATACCTATTGCACACCAAAGTGCAATTGCTAGTTTATATATAACAAAGTGACAATACAACTACAATAATAAGGTCTTATCTATACATAAAGAATTCTATAAACTTATCATGCAAAAACTCGCATTATTAGAAATAAAGAAAAAAACTAAAATAAAAAACAAAAAAAGGTGCAAGTGGAAGAAATTTATAATATAAAATTGAGGAATTATTTAAATAGATATAATTAATATTATGATTTTTTTTATCTATATATAAAATTTGGAAGAATTTGAAGAAATGTAATTAATTGGATGAATAATAATCAAATAAGTAGAAAATCACATAATTAAATAATATTGTTTTAAAATTTTTAATCTTTTTTAGATTTTTTATTTAAAAACAATCATAATTTTATTGGATAAAATTTTATCTTATCTCTATAATTAGTTCAATAATTTTTATTTTATTTTAATTAATTCAAGAAAGTTTATTAAAAGCTTTAAATTTTTATGCAAATCTAAATTTAAAGAGAAACAATTATTTTTTTCAAATAATTAATCTTTTTTTTTTATCATAAATATCCTTAGATAGTTTATATAAAAAGTATATGCCTGTCAATTTAAATTGCATGATTTTTTTTTATTGATGGAGGTTCTTCAATTCATTATATGAATGTAATACACCTCTTGGTGTGAAAAAGAAAAGAACTTTACTAAAAATATGTTATATAAAAACTAGGAAGAGATGAATACTTTTTGCAAGATTTTCTATTTTTATTTCATTATAATCAATCCAATTCACATAAACATTTGACTTAGTGGAGAATTTGTCGTAAACATTGGCTTTTTAATAGAATCTTCAAAATTAGTACTGAAAATTTCAATTAAATATATGGACTGCTGAGGATTTGCCATTATCTAAAAGGGAAGACATTATAAATAGAATGGATTTTCAAGATAATTTTAAGTATTATTCTTAAGAATGTGGAATACAAATGTAGATAAAACATGCACGGCATTGAAATTTTATGAGTGCATAAAAATAATTGTATTACTAAATTATACAAAAGTAATTAGTGAAGACAATTCTATTTATAAGCGAAATTCAAGTTTCAACAACAATAAGCAACTACAGTTTTTGATAGACTAAGCAACTATAGTTTTTGATAGACTAAGCACGGAAAGGGCCCTAATACCAAGATATAACAACATAAGGTCCATTAAAACATCAATGAGACACATAGGCTTCACTCCTTATAAACAAGACAAACAATTTAGAGCAATAGCAAGCTTAGTTTTCATGTTTCCGATGTAGTTTTTAAAGTAGAATATAAATAATCTATAAATTATTTAAGGTGCAAAATAAAATATAATTAATAATTTTTATATTATAATTATAAAATGATACTATATATTAAATTACAAAATTGTCTTACAATAGAAAAATACAATGAGTTTAGGGTCTTGTTTAAGATTTACAAGAAATTCTATAATAAATAATACATAAAAACATATTAGAAATGCAAATTATTTTTTAATTAGAAAAAATCATATGTGATTTCTTAAAATCAAATTATAATTGTATATTATATTATATTATTTTTGAAAAAAATAAATTATTTAATCCATAACAAAATCAAAATCAAAGATAAAACGATTATAACAATTTGAAATGCTAAACAACTTGGAATTCATAGATATGTATGACAACCAATATAGTTTGTGAATTCTTTGTTATAATAAGCATATAGAATATGAGCCCTTAAATAGATTAAACTCATTTCATAATTTCTTGCATACAAAAGTACTTACGTATGCTATTATTTCTTACACTTAAATTCTACCACATCTTAATTTACACATCGAAGTTTCTACTCTAATAATTAGAGTAAATGCATATATATATTTTTAAAATGCAAAAGTAAATGCATCCAAAATTCCCCACCAGAACATTGAATCACGCTCACGACGATTAGTTTTTACTGTTGCCGGTAAAAAATTAGGAACAGTGTTTCACATTCAGGTAAGTTTTTACTGTTGCCAAAAATTTACGGGACTGGTTGACGATTCGAATCACTAATCTACAAACTTATTTCAAGTAGAAATTTGTGCATTAAAATTTGTGAATAAGTGTATAACTTTTTTTTATTGCACACATACGCACATAATTTTTTTCAAGAATTATAACCCACCTCTTTTTTTTTTTTAAAGACAAAAGACTTTAATTTTATTTATTTATTTTAATTTTGTCTTTTTAGATCAACTTTTAATTCAAAAAAAACTTTAATATTTGTAGATGCTTCAACTTTCAATGTACTAAAAACTAAATTACAACTAACAAATATTTGAAATAAACTTAATCTCATAAAAGTAAAATATAAATATTAAAATTAACATGTCAAACCATTCACCCTTTTTAACCTAAGTAAAAGTTACAATATTTTTTTATTTTTTTTGACTTATTGTATTATTGTTGATGAAATTAAAAAATTACTTTAGATGATGGATAATCCAAAAAAAAAATTGAAGAAGTTAAAATAAATAATTTTTTTTTTTTGATAAAAGTGGATGAAACCACTAAAATTATATTAATAATTTTGTTTTTTACATGTGTCTGGTTCAAAGAGCACTGAAGGGAAAGAACCAGTAAGAAAACTCTTCAGTATTGCTCAAGAAACATAAGCCTATCTACCCATTACAAAAGCCCATAGGCTCCCCAAGAAAACCCTCCCAATTACATAGCCATCCGCATGAGATGTAAAGGAAGCTGCTTTAACCAACATATAGAAGAGAACTTATCAAAATAGAACAAGCACCTTTAACCCGGATCCATCCTGTCTAAGCAACACATGCCTCCAATCCTCTGATTAGAATGAAACTCACAACCAAAAAAGAACCTATGATAAGTGAACCTGCCAGCACAAAAATGGTGAGCAAACATATGACAATCCAGATAAGAAGAAAAGAGGGATGTTGAAGACCCCGAGGAAGCAGAATAAGACCAAGCCATAAGGTAAGCCAAAGCAACAACCAAAGAAATAGCAACAGGATGAGAAACCATCTGAAGCACCAATCTATCTGCAATTTCTAATTCCTCAAAAACATCCACCAACCACCAATTTTAACAACTACTTTCCAAAGAAAATAGAGAATTTTGAGTTAGTAAAAACTAATGCTAAAGAAAAAATGAATACCAGAGCTATGAGCTTCCGTAAATATAAATAGAAGAAGCTCAGACAATGAAGAGACATTGAAAACATGATTAGCCCTCCAAATCATGAAAAGACAACTCACAAGAAAAGTAAGCCAAGAAAATGAGCAGAAAATGCAGGAGCTCAGCGGATGATGAACAACCAGTGATGAAGCATAATCATGAAGAAGATACACATCCCCCTCGCACATCACCCCCAATCATGAAATGAGCAGCTCACAAAAGAATATGAACAAACATGACACCGGGTGTCTAAGAAATGATGAAGCCAACACAACCAACCCCCACTCATGACTCGAACCCTCGCTGAACAACCACCATGCCCACACCACAACACATAATGAGCTAATGAGTGCAAGATAATGCGAAAATTTTGAACACCATAAAGGCCATTATTACCAGACACAATGCCTCAAAGAATCTAAGACACACAACCATATGAGCCCAAATCACCCGCCAAACCTAAGCATAAAACATCAACATATTGAACCCAGTCCCAAACCATAAACACCTAATCAGAACAAAATTTAGACAAAGCATAAATGCCACCCAATCACCAAACCGTAAATAAGCCCGAGGCACAACAAAAATGCAAAAACAATAGAGTACCGACCAAGCAAAAGTAGTCACTTCATCCTCCATCCTCAATGAGGAGATAATACCGAATATACCCACAACAAAGATGTTGCCATAAGGCGGGACAACACCCTCTCTGTAGCCATATGCGAAAGAAAAACCACACCCAACAGGGAGTAGGAAGAAGACTACAACACAAATCTATAAAAAGATGAGAGATAGAACACCAACAAGAGAAGCCACCACATCCTCTAGGCTCCATGAGGAAATTCTTACCGAAAATACCAACAACAAAGATATTGTCATAAGGCAAGCAACACCCTCAGCGCTGATACCTGCGAAAGAAAACCACATCCAGCATAGAAAATGAGGAAGGCTTCCAGGTAAGACCCAACTCCCGCTAAGAGAGAATCCTAAAGCAAGAGGCTGGAATGTCTGAAGGAAGAACCTCTAAGAAGTCCACACCCTCAGCAATAGCCCTATTGGCCAAGAAATCCGCAATGACATTGATCTCCCTATAACAATGAGAGATACTGAAGGAGGAAAAACACTCCAATTGCACAAGAATGCACTCTAACAAGTACTGCAAATGCCAAGAGATACATTTTTTAGCAACAACCACCTGAAAAACCAACATTGAGTCTCCTTCAATAACAATGTCTTTAATATTCAAAGAGATAGTGAGATCAAGACCAAAGGATAATGCGTAAAATTCGGCTGCATTATTAGAGCTCTGACCAATATATTTTCCCATAGCTTTGATAATCTTAGAAGAATGATCCAAAATGACCATTCCAATACCAGACCTTCCCGGATTTGCCTTAGAAGCCCCATCAAAATTGAGCTTGAAGGCAAACTGGGGGGGGAGGACTCCATTTAGCCGTCCTACGCTTAAGAAGAGAAGATAAACCAACTATTATAGCCCCATGAGAGGGCATTAGACAAAGAGAGCCCCATTTCCAAGTTACCCAATTATCCCAGTGAGACAAAGACCTCAAGTGATCTAAATTTTTATGGATGTAAGAAAGCACCACCTCACAAATGGAGGATTGAACCTTGCCAAGAACTTCTTCAAGTATAGCAGATTTATGTTTAAAAATCATGGAATTCCTTTCTAGCTAGAGACTCCAGACCACAAGAGATGGTGCCACAATCCAAAGAGATGAATAAAAAGAAGACAAATACAACAAGGGCCAGGCCATGAAGTGCGACAATAGATTAGGGCTAAGAGTAGAAGACCAACCAAGCATTCTAAAAATCCAGTACCAACATTCACGAGCAAAAGGACAAAGAAAAAAAATATGATCCATGGTTTCCATACAATAGCCACAGAAAACACAAGGGAATACCGCTGTAATCCCAAGCCTATCCAATCTCATCCTAGTGAGAACTTTATCCTGGATTGCCATCCAAGTAAAATATCCTTCTTTAGGAAGACAAGCCAGATGCCAAAATAGTTTAGTAGGCTAGGAGAGGGAGGTTGAGGAAGCCTGAGACAAAGAATTATACCCTTCTTTTATTGAATAAGCACCTGAGGCACTCTTAGTCCAAACCAGGGTATCCTCCTTATCTTGAAATACAAGAGGTCTTTTATAAAGTTCTGTCATAAAAGCAAGTCTAAGATCGTTATCAATGGGCAAGGGAGGAATATCCTTCCATTTGGCTACTAGATATGGACCTGAAGAATCGATATCAACATAGTCTGCAACAAAAGTCCCCCAAAGATCTGATAAAATATCAGGCAAAGAGGACCAATCCCGAATAGCTAAAAAAGTGGGATGGCCATTCCAGACTTCATCGCAAAACTGGGCCTTTTTCCCATTATGAACAACCCAAGAAAGGTGTGGTAAAATAACCATTCTGCAAGAAACTAGAAAGTTCCAAAATGCAGAACCCTTTGGGAGAGATGTAGTCGTAAAAATCCATTCTCTAGGAGCTCCCCTTAAATACTTAACAAGCATAATGGAAGCCCATTTACTCAAAGGGTCTACATATAAATTCTATACCAGTTTAGCCCCCAAGGCCTTATTCTGGGCTACTAAATCATGAATACCCGCACCTCCCAGTTCTTTAGGATGACATATTTTGTCCCATGCTAGAAGAGGAATCTTCTTTCTACCCCCAACATTATCATTCCAAAGAAAGGACCTAAGGGAAATCTTAATATCCTTGACAACTTTAGGGGGAGCCTTCAAAATAGACAACAAATATGTAAGGATGGCATTCAAATCTAATTTAATTAAAAGAATCTGACCAACCCTCATAAGCCACTTATGATTCTAGGAAGATATTTTGATAGTGATTGCATGAACAACTTTATCCAAAAAGGAGGTCTTTTTTGAGCCCAAGAAAAAAGGAATGCCTAAATACTTGCAAGGAAAGGTCCCTACTTGAAAGTCCCAAAAATGTATGAGTCTATTTCTCTAGAGGAGAGACATTCAAAAAGAAAACCTTAGATTTCTAGTTATTAACTTTCTGACCTGAAAATGCAGCATAATCAGGAATAATTTTCTTTATAACTCTAGCTTCTCTCAAAGAGGCAGCCCCAAACAACAGTGTATCATCACCAAATAAACAATGGGATTGTGAAGAAGGAAGGCCATCAACTTTGATTCCCGACCATAATCCAGATGTTGTAGCGTTAGAAATGGCCCTACTTAACGCCTCAGCCAAAAGTATAAACAAAAAAGGGGAGAGAGGATCCCCTTGCCTAATTCCCCAAGAGGATGCAAAGAACCCCAAAGGAGAGCCATTGATCAACATTGAGAAGTGAGAAAAAGATATGCATGAAAACACCCATTTAACCCAACAACACAAAAACCCAACGCGATTCAAGATAGCAACAAGGGACTTCCAGTTGACGCGATCATAAGCTTTAAGCATGTCTAGTTTAAGGATCATGCTCGGAACCTTTTGATGCAAAATGGAGTACATAATTTCATGAGCTACAATCGCACCTTCAGAGGTTTCCAAGGAAACTATCCAAGGAAGGAGCCTAGAAATCCTAATAGAAATTGCCTTGGTAAAAATCTTATATAAAGTAGTACATAGGACAATAGGACGAAACTCAGAAAAAGAGCTAGGATTATCCACTTTTGGAATAATAGAAATAAGGTTAGCATTAAGTTCTCTCAAAATCATCCTATTTCTCCTACATTCTTCTAGGGAGAGCAAGATATCCTTCCTTATAAAATCCCAACACTTCTAAAAAACTAAAGCCGTAAAACCATCCGGACCCGGAGCCTTTTTCGGATGCATGGAAAAGACTACCTCTTTTAGCTCCTCCAAAGAGAAGGGAGCCATAAGCATCTTATTATCCTCTTGAGTCACTAGAGGGGGGATCGAATTTACAAAAGCATTATCTAAAGCTACAGGTTCAGCCGTAAGAGAAGACTTAAAGAACCTAACAACTTCAGAGGCAATATCACCCTCATCAAACAAACTTTTCCCATTAGAATCAATAATACACAAAATTCTATTGCACTGCCTCTTAAGATTAGTAGAAGAATGGAAAAAATGGTATTTCTATGCCCCTCTGATAACCAAAGATCCCTAGATTTCTACCTCCAATAAGATTCTTCCCTAGCCAGAATCTCACCCAATTGAAAATATAAAGATTTAAGCCTATCATAAGAAAAAAGAGGACATACCCGAACTAAGGATACTCTTATTCAGTTGCTCAATTTATTCCCGAATGCTTGCCTTTTCACGAAAGATATTCTTAAAGTGTGCAACATTCCAAGTTCTAATCTTATATTTTAAGAAAGCCAATTTCTTAACAATCTAGTACATCCTAGACCTAGGAATATGCGGGGCAGAAAGCCACCATTGTTTTAACAAAGGCAAAAAAGATTGGTTCCTAAGCTACATTGGCTCAAACATGAAAGGTAGTTTCCTAGGGGCCCTATCCTCAAGAAGAGAAAACAAAAATAGGGAAATGATCCAACCCAATGAAGGGGAGAACTGAGGAAACAAAATCCTGACCCGAGTTAAACCAATTTTCAAAAACCAAAAATCGGTCCAATCTTTCAGTGATTTGATAGAAATCTCTCCGCATGTTAGTCCATGCGAATGGACCATTAAGAGGTTTACAATCAACCAAATTCAAGGTATTAATAAAATGACGAAAATATGAGATAATATGCTTATTAGGGATGATTCCCCCAACCTTCTCATCTAAACCAACAATAGCATTAAAATCACCCCCAAAAATCAATAAGGCATCTTGCAAAGGAAATGCAACTGAAGCTAAAATTTCCCAAAGTTTCCTTTTTTCCAACACCCTAGTCGGGCCATAAACATTAAAAAGCCAAAATTTAGAATTTGATATCCTACTCTTAACAAGTCCAAGCATCCAGTTAGACGAGGAAGCAATCAAAGAGAAATCCACACAAGCATCTTTCCAAAGGAACACAAGACCACTTGAAGCCCCTAAAGAGGAAGATGCACTAAATTTCCAAGATTTCCAAGAAGAAAATAACATATCTGCAGATGATAAACTTAACTTAGTTTCTTGCACCATCACAATATCACACTTCATTAAGTCCAACAAAGACTTAATCAAGCGTCATTTGTTAGGGGCATTTAAGACCCTAACATTCCAAGATATAATCTTCATTGACCCAGAGGGGAGGCATCTACTCCCCTCGAAACACACAAAGAAACTTGAGAGTCCTTTCCCACCAAAAAGGCCTTATGAAGACTTCTCTTAGAGGCCAAAACTCTTGTAACCGGCAGGCTAAAAGGTTTTCTTGTTTGTTTCTTTTTGGAAGACTCCAAAGAAGAAAGAAGGTTTGATTGAATGCCCGCATCAATTTCTAGCTGAGTCTTGACATGCTTAGGCTTCCGACCTCTCTTACCAAGAGCAGACAAAGGTGAAGAAGGAGAAAGGGGGGACTGAATGAAAGGAAACCCATTGAAACCCAAAGGAGTAGAATCTACGGGTGCCTTATCTTGACCTTGATTCAATTTGACAGATTCAATGGAATCCAAAGGTACCCCAAGAACTGACGACACCAGAGCCCTCTCTGGATTAAGAACATCAAAAGAATTATTTGTAGGGAAAGCAACTAACTCATTCTCTAGATTGCCTAAATAGGCAGAAATCGAAGAGATTAGTCTATTAGCTAAAGCACAATTTAGAGCCAAATAACTATTTTTAGCAATATCTTGAACTTGAGCAATAAGATGCTCATCCGGAATGATAACATAACTATCTACCTCCAAGGGATGTTCAACACATTTCTTACCCGACCGAGGAGTTTCAAACTCATCCCTCAAGTCCTTCTCCAAACTACCAGAATGCAAAGAAGGTTTTCCCGCATTCAAGATATCATTGATATTATCTAAATTAGAGACATTATCAAAGCCGACCACAGGAGAAGGAACAGAGCAATGAGGCAAATTTGAAGTAACCCTAGTTGAGACATTTTTGTCCAAAAGGGAAGGAACATAAGCCAAATGAGAATCTTGAACCCCTACATGCTCCTTATTCCAAGCAAACAGTTCCACATTCTTATCAATTGAGGAATCAATGCCTCCTAAACCAAATTGAATCTTTTTCATGTGAAAAAACAAAGGAGAATCCATAATCACCAAAGAATGACCAAATTACACAGAATCCCTAATAAGGTTTTGACGCCAAATACCAAAGGATGACCGAATGTTGCAAAAATAAATAATTGTTGACCTTATTATGTTACAAAAGATAATATATTGTACATTACAAAACTTAAATTAATAGAAATATTTTTAAAATATTTTGAAGTTTTCTTTCTTGCCTCTTGATAGTCTAAATAGAGAAGATGCTATCAAAATATTGGCTTTGAGTATTGTGAAGAAAGAATTTAATTTTTTTTATTAATTAATTTTTTATTAAATCTTCAAAATTAAAATTTTTTGTTAAAATAATTATCTCTAATAACTTACTCAAATTGGTGTATTTTATTTCTTTTAATCCAATCCTAATTTTGTTTGAGAATATATTTTTTATTACTTTTTACCAAACCTGCAACTTTAAAGATAGGTAAATTTTGTAAGTGATTGACAATATATTTCTGATCTCTGAAATCAAAGTCATCCAAATTACTGCAAAGAAATTATCTTATCTTCTGACATGAGCAGAGGCATTCTTTAAGAAGATCATAGCAATTTTTCGTTGGAAAAATGCTGCTCCATTTCTAATGTATGGACAAAAAGCGGGTGGCTCAGTCTGTTGGTGTCGATTCTCACCTGCCAGACATAGACACAGTTAGTATATAAAATTGAAAGGAGTTTTCAATAGCCCATGATTGCCAGACATTTTAGGGTTCTCTAAAATGGTTCACAGTGCTGAAATAATGATGACTAGATTTTTGATAGTAGAAAATAGAAGAAATTATGATGATTTTGTGGCATTCTATTAAACAACTCATTTGTCTTACAGAACCATGAAGAATGTTAATATCTCATCAAGGGTTTAGTTTTATTTAGATTAATTTTTCATTAGTTTATTTTATTAGGTTTTTCTGTTCCACAGTTTTGTATAACAGTTTGCAACTATTTTTGCCTCCTCTTTATATCTGCTTGTTTATTTTATTTTGAATAACACAGTTTTTACGGGAATACAAATTATATTCAGATTGCCATTCTTTCCATTTTTTTCTATTTGCTAATAGAGATTCCAGATTGTTATTTTCTGCCTGGGCTATCAGTGGTATCAGAGCTTTGGAGTTTGGAGTATATTTTTATGTGAAGCATCTGAAGATTGCAGCTTTCTACAGAATCAAAATACGGAAACAAAAATTGATTTAGGTGAAATCAATTTATTTATTTTAGATTTTGAGCAATCCTATAAATTTGCAAACTGTGCAAATTCTATATACATTTATTTTCAATCTACAATGCAGTCTATTGTTTCATTGATTAGGGAAATATTACCCGGAAAAGATACTTGGTTGGAATCGCATAGAAAAGTGGAAAATACATTATTTTTTAATGAATTATGATATAAAATATGTGATGGAGATACCCAACCTACAAAACCAATAGATGTTAAAGAAAAAGAAATTTGGAATTATAAAAATTCAAAAGCCTTGGCCTTGATAAGAGCTTCAGTTAATGGAGATGTATATCATCATATACAAGGATGCAAATTTGCTTGGGAAGCCCTTGACAAGTTAAAAAATTTATTTGATTCTCATTCAGAATTAGAATTTATTCAGTTACAATTAAAATTGTTCAATCTTGAATTAAAAAATGGTGATGTAATGAGTTTGGCTTCTGAAATTAGAGCCATAAAACAAGATGTTAATGCTGCTGGTGGGAAAGTTGATATTTATCTCACTGCTTTTATTAAGGCACTCCTTCCAACACATTCTAGTTATCTAGAGTCCCTTCAAGCAAGTAACCAATTGAAAACCATTATTTTTGATTTATTGGTTGAAAAGTTGGTTTAACGTGAAAAAGCTTTTGGAAGAAAAATAGATAATACTAATGAAAATGTTTGTTTTACTCACCACGAAAAACCTCTAAATAAGAGCTCTTCAAGAGGAGGTTATAATGATAATCAAAATGATAGGCAACCTTTATATTGTAAAAGATGTGGTAGAAAAGGAAGTCATGAAGCACATGAATACAAGCTGTCATGGGATAAGATAGAAAGTTTTAAAGAAAGTACTTTAAAGCAAAAAGATAAAACAAAAGTTAATAATGATGATAAACATTCAGATGATAAAATTCTAGGAGCAACCCAATTTGCTTGTGATAGTGATGGTGATCAATACATGCTTTCTGTTTCTGACTTTGCATCTAATTCCTCATGGTATGATTCTTGGATCTTAGATACTGGAGCCACACAACATATGACATTCCAATGTGATTACTTTGAGGAATTTCATGAAAGTGCACGTGGTCCAATTTATTTAGCTGATAAATCAAGTCTCAAACCTATTGGAAAATGAACTATTTGATTGAAGTTGCCTAATCTTCCAGACTTTGTGCTTCATGATGTATTGTTTATCCCTCAATTGCAATGTAATTTGTTATCACTAGTATTGATTCGACAACAAGGCTACTCTATTCTGTTAAAAGATGGGGAAGTTGTTGTTAGAAAACAATAAAAAAATAAAGTTGCATTCACTAGATTTGAGGGTGGGAGATTATTAAAACTAAATGGCACTTCTTCTTTTTCTAAATTTTTTGCATATCTTATTGAAGAAGGTAGTCTATCTCCTGTTCTTTTATGGCATGCAAGACTTGGGCATATTGGTTATGATAACATTCATATCCTACAAAAGAATGGTGTTGATGGCTTACCTGTTTTGCCTAAAACAATTGAAAAATGCGAAGCATGTATTCTTGCCAAGCAACATAGAAATTCTTTTCCTCGCTCCACTTGGAGAGCACAAAGAAAATTGCAGCTTATTTATTCTGATTTATGTGGGCCTTTACCAATAAATTTTGTGGGAGGGTCTAAGTATTTCATGTTGTTTATTGATGATTACAGTCGCAGGACTTGGATTTATTTCTTGCAACAGAAATCAAAAGCTTTTGAAATTTTTAAAAGGTTTCGTGTTATGATTGAAAAACAAGCTCAATCTCAAATTGGTACTCTTCGAACAGATAATGGTGGAGAATTTACTTCTCTAGTTTTTGAGGATTATCTACGTCAAAATGGGATCCAACATCATCTTACTATTCTAGGTACTCCTCAACAAAATGGTGTTGTTGAACGAATGAATAGAACTGTCATGAATATGGTTCATGCACTGTTATATTTTAAAGGAATCAAATTACATTTTTGGGCTGAAGCAGCAAGAACTGCAGTTTATCTTCATAATAGATCTCCATCATCTGCATTACACCAATCTATTCCATATGAAGTGTGGTTTTGATATCCTCCTTCTGTTTAACATCTTCGCATTTTTGGTTTCACATGCTATGCTTTAATTCCCAAGGACAAAAGAAGTAAGTTGCAACATCACAATATTAAGTGTATTTTTCTTGGTTATTCAAAATCTTCCAAAGCATATAGGTTGTATGATGAAGTCAACAAAAATTTGTTTATTACATGTGATGTTGTATTTGTTGAAACCTCCAACATTGCTGAAAATGATGAATATAAATTCAAACAACTTGATACAATTACAAATTTTTCTCCTTCGATAGAAAACTCTTGTGAGATTCCACATATAGAATCTATATCTCCAAGTGATCTATTCATGTTGCTCCATGAATCAATGACCAAGAAGAAACCCATCATGATGAGCTTGAACTCTCCAAACCATTAACCACTAATACAACATCTAGTAATGAAATGGTCACGTCTTTTGTGCAACCAAAGTCTTCTCATAAGTGGGCAAAACAAGTCCAACAAACATTGAAATATTTAAGACCTGATGAAATAGGTAAAACAAGTACAAGAAGCTCTTACAAAGAAAGGCTCCAAGCTCAAACCAATAGTGCAGATAACTTGGTGACCATTGGTGAACTCAATCTCATAATTGACTTTGAACCATCATCCTATAATGAATCCAAAAATATTACAATATGGAGGAAAGCTATGCAAGATGAGTATGATTCTCTTTTGAAAAATGGCACATGGGAGTTGGTTGATCCTCCACTTGGTTGTAAACCTATTGGCTGCAAGTGGATTTTTAGGAATAAATATAAAGCAGATGGTACACTTGACAAACACAAAGCTCGACTTGCTGCCAAAGGTTATGCTCAAAAGGAGGGCATAGATTATGATGAAACCTTTGCACCTACAACAAAATGGACCACCATTTGTGCTTTGTTGGCCCTTGCAACTCAATATGGGTGGAAAATTCACCAAATAGATGTTAAAACAACATTCTTAAATGATGATCTCAAAGATTCAGTTTATATGATTCAACCAGATGGGTATGTAGTCAATGGAAAAGAACATCAGGTATGCAAGCTTGTCAAATCATTATATGGTTTGAAACAAGCTCCTCGAGCCTGGTATGAAAAACTTTCCGAGTATCTCTTAAAGTTGAATTTCCAGCATTTTGAATTTGATGATGCCACACTTTTTGTTAAAAAACTTGATAACATTATTGTCTATCTTGTTGTTTATGTGGATGGTTTATTTATCACTGGTCTTGATGAGAATAATATTCAAAATGTGAAAGAACGAATGAAGCAAGGTTTTTATATGACTAATTTGGGCCATCTTCATTACTATTTGGGTATTGAGGTAGCTCAAACACCTCATTTTATTTTTATCACCCAACAAAAATATATTGGTGAACTTTTGCATAAGTTTGGCATGGCTGATTGTAGGCCCCTTAGTACTCCTATGGAGAAAAATATTAAGCTCTCTTTAGATTACCCTTCACCATTGGTTGATGCAACTATCTACAACAAACTTGTTGGTAGTTTGATTTATGCTACAACTACCCGTCCAGATATTTCTTTTGTTATTGGACTTCTTTCAAGGTTTATGCAACAACCTAGAGAAACTCATTGGTTAGCTACCAAATGCATTCTTCGCTATTTGCAAGGTACTCAACACTATGGGCTCAAATACTCCAAGACAAACCAATTTTCTTTGGTTGGCTATTTTGATTCCGATTATGCAGGTGATTCCACAGATGGAAGATCTACATCTGGGTATTTAATGTATCTTGGATCTAGTATCATCTCTTGGAGATCTAAAAAGCAATCTGTTCCAGTCGCCTCTTCTTCCGAAGCTAAATATATGACCGACTTTGAAGCAACTCGGGAAAGTGAAAGATGGCAGCAGATACCTTAAATATTGCCCCACTATAGATCAACTAGCAAATATTCTTACCAAGGCTTTGGGCAAAGAAAAGTTTGAGAAGTTCAAAGCAATGCTCGGTTTAACCCCTTCAGATTAAGGGGGGGGTGTTAATATCTCATCAGGGCTTTAGTTTTATTTAGATTAATTTTTCATTAGTTTATTTTATTAGGTTTGTCTGTTCCGACAATTTTGTATAATAGTTTACAACTGTTTTTGCCTCCTCTTTATATCTGCTTGTTTATCTTATTTTGAATAACACAATTTTTATGGGAATAAAAATTATATTCAGATTGCCATTCTTTCCTTTTTTTTCTATCTGCTAACAGAGATTCTAGATTGTTATTTTCTGCCTGGGCTATCAGAAAAATATGATGGACAATATATAAATTTTGTGAAGAAAGTGCATCAATACATTTACAACAGTGAAATAATAGTTTGCCCTCTATCTAATGTTAGGAATTATGAATTTAATGGCCATATTATACTTATGCATGAATTATTAGATTTCATATCATGCTACTTGTATCACAATTTTATCTAAGGTTTAAATTATATAAAAGACTATATGGTGGATTATTTTTCCTTTTATTGCCTTCTAGAATATCACAATTAAATTTAAAGGTGGTTTCTTTATTATAGAAGTTTATAGATAGGATCATTAATTTGTGGCATTCATTATTTTTTTTAAGGTAAGTGCTATCTTAAATGGGGATGGCTCCCTCTATTTCCCAAAAAGCATTACAATATATAGTCACTCCAAAAATGATTGCGTGACTCCCTGGCAATCATGACAGACCGAGCCCCACAGACTACCACGAACACTCATGAAACAAAAGACTCCTATCAAAAAATCAACACTAAAACTATACAACTCGCATTTTCGCTACACACTACTAGATTGATATAATTATAACTCTGCATAGTTTGATATATGACAATCGCGTAGTCACCTAGATCATTCAGCTTCCTTGTGGATGTCTCAGACAACCACCACTCCTCTGAATCTGCAAACCTTCTAAAGGTAGAAAGATCTTCATTGAGAATCTCGCTCTTGAACTATTGCCACACTTCCTCGTCGAAAGATCTTGCTCTCTCCCTTTCCTCCTCTTTCTCTCTTCTTTCCTCCTTATTGCTTCCTTCATCCTCCTCACTATCTTCCTCTAGATTTGAGAAATAGTTTTCGGGGCTGAAGTAGACCTTAAGCACGTTGTTCTTGCTACCTTCCACCTGGTCATAGATAGCCTCTACAACAATGTCTTCATTTTCCTTTTTAACAAAACCCTCTATCAATTCTACACATTTATCTCTGGATTATAGGATATCCACCATGGGTGCAAGTACCGCCTCATAGATGGCACAATCACACCAATGTTGATCAAGTCTTAGGGAGCATTCTACCATCCCCCTAATGGCATCATAGCCAAATTTCATTGTTTCGAACAAATCCTTGATTTGAAATTCTAGAGGAACCCCACAGTTAGAACAGTTCAATCCTAGGAAATGCACCATTTTCTTCTCCTTTTCTTGCAAAAATGTCTTGCAAATGAAACCCACTTAGCAAATATAACGAATCTGGATCTCAAGAGTCTTCCAAAACCGACCATATCTCTGCAAAAATCAACCCATACTCGAGGTTGTCTAATCTCCTCTGCTGTGAGCCGACACTGTTTGCATTCTCCGTCCAAGTGCTGAAATTTCTCCCTCTTTTCTGATCTTGAAGAGACAAACCATACGAAAGTCTAAACATCTATTCCATCTGGTAAGTCCTTTCATCCTCTTTTCTGTAGAAGCAGAGATCACCCAATACCTTCACGGGATACAATAGTCATTTCATTGCATACCAATTTTTCAACGTCTCCCATCAAATCATTCTTACTAATGGCATTTTTATTCCTTTCTGATGTTACTCCCATATTAGCTAGGATGTCTGCCACCTTGTTTCCCTCCCTATAAGAGTGAGAGATTTCAAATTCTCCTATTTTTTCCAAAAGTGCATAGATTTGAAAAAGCCACCTATTTAATTTCCAGCTCTGAAAATATCTCTTAATGACCCCATTAACTATGATTTGAGAATCCCCCTCCATTATGACTTTGGGTAAACCTATATCTACGCACATCTCCGAACCTGCTTCCAATGTCCTTATTTCGGCTTCGTTATTTATAGTCTCCCCAATACTTCCATAAACCGCTTGCAGAAAGGAACCATTTTCATCTCTAAGTACCGCTCTATAACTTGCTTTACCAGGATTGCCTCTACTGGCCCCATCAAAATTTATCTTAGTCCAATTCATCCTTGGAGCTACCCAAATGACCTGCTTTCTGCATATAGAGTTTCCCACAATCCTCCCTTCAACCATTTCCTTAAAAAACCACCTCTTTTCCACCTTCTTGTCCCATTCATTGTAAAATCTAATAGTTTTCTTCTTGAGATTACCACTAACAACTTCCTTAATACCGACCTTGATAATTTTTAAAGTCTCCTCTCTAGAATGAAATTCCTCTCTGAAAATTCTCCTATTTCTTTCCCTCCAAATTTGATAGACAATCATAGAAGGGCCTACTAACCATAAATCTACCCATTTGGATTTGCAAAGGAGAGGCCAAGAGGACATGAAGTTTATTAATATTTCATTTCTGACAGTTTGATACTCAATCGCATCAAAGAACCATTCCCAGCAACTTCTTGCAAAAGGACAAGAAAATAGCAAATGATTGGTGGTCTCATCATCCTTTTTGCACATGACACATCTACTAGGTCCAACTATATCGATAGTTTTTAATCTGTTTCCTGTCAAAACTCTGTCCTGTAAAGCTATCCTAAGAAATGCTCCTGCTTTTGGAAGAATTCAGTTATGCCAGCATAATTTGTACGACCACCTTGGGTTCTTGATCCTCCTTCTCTGGATTTCATAACCCCATTTGACTTTATATTCTCCTGAAATGGTCACATCTTTTGTGCAACCAAAGTCTTCTCATAAGTGGGCAAAATAAGTCCAACAAACATTGAAAGATTTAAGACCTGATGAAATAGGCAAAATAAGTACAAGAAGCTCTTACAAAGCAAGGCTCCAAGCTCAAACCAATAGTGCAGATAACTTGGAGACCATTGGTGAACTCAATCTCATAATTGACTTTGAACCATCATCCTATAATGAAGCCAAAAATATTACAGTATGGAGGAAAGCTATGAAAGATGAGTATGATGCTCTTTTGAAAAATGGCACATGGGAGATGGTTGATCCTCCACTTGGTTGTAAACCTATTGGCTGCAAGTGGATTTTTAGGAATAAATATAAAGCAGATGGTACACTTGACAAACACAAAGCCCGACTTGTTTCCAAAGGTTATGATCAAAAGGAGGGCATAGATTATGATGAAACCTTTGCACCTATAGCAAAATGGACCACCATTCATTCTTTTTTGGCCCTTGCAGCTCAATATGGGTGGAAAATTCACCAAATGGATGTTAAAACAACATTCTTAAATGGTGATCTCAAAGAATGAGTTTATATGACTCAACTAGATGGGTATGCAGTCAATGGAAAAGAACATCAGGTATGCAAGCTTGTCAAATCATTATATGGTTTGAAACAAGCTCCTCGAGCCTGGTATGAAAAACTTACCGAGTATCTCTTAAAGTTGAATTTCCAGCATTTTGAATTTGATGATGCCACACTTTGTTGTTTATGTGGATGATTTATTTATCACTGGTCCTGATGAGAATAATATTCAAAATGTGAAAGAACAATTGAAGCAAGGTTTTGATATGACTGATTTGGGCCATCTTCATTACTATTTGGGTATTGAGGTAACTCAAACACCTCATTTTATTTTTATCACCCAACAAAAATATATTGGTGAACTTTTGCATAAGTTTGGCATGGCTGATTGTAAGCCCCTGAGTACTCTTATGGAGAAAAATCTTAAGCTCTCTTCAGATGACCCTTCAGCATTGGTTGTTGCAACTATCTCCATGAAACTTGTTGGTAGTTTGATTTATGCTACAACTACCCATCTAAATATTTATTTTGTTGTTGGAGTTCTTTCAAGGTTTATGCAACAACCTAGAGAAACTCATTGGTTAGCTGCCAAACACATTCTTTGCTATTTGCAAGGTACTCAACACTATGGGCTCAAATACTCCAAGACAAACCAATTTTCTTTGGTTGGCTATTCCAATTCCGATTATGTAGGTGATTCCATAGATGGAAAATCTACATCCAGGTATTTAATGTATCTTGGATCTGTTGTCATCTCTTGGAGATCTAAAAAGCAATCTGTTCCAGTCGCCTCTTCTTCCGAAGCTGAATATATGGCTGCCTTTGAAGCAACTCGGGAAATTGAAAGATGACAACATATACCTTAAATACTGCCCCACTACAGATCAACCAGCAGATACTCTTACCAAGGCTTTGGGCAAAGAAAAGTTTGAGAAGTTCAGAGAAATGCTCGACTTAACCCCTTCAGATTAAGGGGGGATGTTAATATCTCATCAAGGGTTTAGTTTTATTTAGATTAATTTTCCATTATTTTATTTTATTAGGTTTGTCTGTTTCGACAGTTTTGTATAACAATTTACAACTGTTTTTGCCTCCTCTTTATATCTGCTTGTTTATCTTATTTTGAATAACGCAGTTTTTATGGGAATACAAATTATATTTAGATTGCCATTCTTTCCTTTTTTTTTCTATTTGCTAACATAGATTCCAGATTGTTATTTTCTTCTTGGGCTATCAAAGAAATACGATGGACAATATATAAATTTTGTGAAGAAAGTGCATCAATACATTTACAACAACGAAATAATAGTTTGCCCTCTATCTAAAGTTAGGGATTATGAATTTAATGGCCATATTATACATGCATGAATTATTAGATTTCATATCATGCTACTTGTATCACAATTTTATCTAAGGTTTAAATTATATAAAAGACTATATGGTGGATTATTTTTCCTTTTATTGCCTTCTAGAATATCACAATTAAATTTAAAGGTGGTTTCTTTATTATAGAAGTTTATAGATAGGATCATTAATTTGTGGCATTCATTAAATTATACTTCTCAAGTTATTAAATTTTACTTCAATCAAAATATTAATGTTATTAGATTTGTCAATGGTAATTCCTACATTTCTACAAGTTTTTGTTTTAGGTAGAATAAGATTTAACAAGACTATTGAAGTCCTTAACTACTATACTTAGAATGTATACCATCCAAGGTATAACATTTAGATTTGTTTTTATTTTTTATGCGAGCCTAGTAAATGGGATATTGAGGATTATTTTATTATCAAGTGTCAATTTATCATCTTGTTATTAAAAAAATAGTTTTGATAAACTATGTTGTTGATTATGTATGAGTAGTTATTATGATATGTCTTTCTGGTTTGTGATAATAATTTAGCTTACGAAAAAGATATGGATTCACTTGATTTTCACTTTTCCAAAACTTACTCCAATACATAACAAATTCATTTATTTCTATAACTAAAATAAATATAAATTAACAACCAATATGATAAATAAATTGAACTCTTTCAAATTTTCAATTTGTAGAAATTTATTCCAAGGCATGAAAAACTCATCTACAAGGAGATGATATAAAAATTAATAATGCATACCAATGTCCAACAACATCTCCACTCTACTCCTCATCTAAACACTCAAAGAATGCATTTGACGTTATCAATTTGGTAGTGTTTTCCATCTAATTTTAATAACCAATGTAATAAAAAATTTAACTCTTTCAAATTTTCAATTTGTTACTACAAGGCATAGAAAACTTATAAAACTCATTTACAAGGAGATGATATAAAAAATGAATAATGCATACCAATGTCCAACAACAATTGCACTCTACTCCTCATCTGAACACTCAACAAAGAATGTATGTGATGTTATCAATTTGCATTGTTTCACACTTAATTTTTTTTATATTTTAAAATATATTCATTTATATTATAAAGAATTATTACTAATAAAGATATTTTTTATATTTTGCAATTCTATACCTCCAAAATATCATTCAAATTATACAATACTATCAAATTATACACTGTTTAAATCTATTACTATTCACCAATATTAACTTTCAGAATCCTTCCTCATGACCTAAATTGGCATGCATACTCATTTGAATTAAAAATTGGATGATACGAATGGAATGAGCTCAAAAACCTGTGTTTCTTCACACCTTTTTTAAGCTAAAAAAACCTATGTTTTGTTTGGCTTTTATTTATTTAGTGAACATAAATGGATGACCTCTTATATGGACTAGGACATGCCTTTCAATTTTATAATAATTACTTAAAAATTAAGCCAACAAAAATTACTAAAACATATGTCTAAATATTAAATCAGTCTTAATAAATTTTTTAGAAATTGTGAAAAATCACTTTCAAAAATTAAGAAAAGTCTTATTGTTTAGCAATTATAACATATGTTTTCATATAATGTCAATTCCACAATGCATAATGTATGTGAGTATGCAAGTCTTGGAAATGATCTAGGGTTTGAGTTTAATATAGGTTACTATTTAATTAGGGATATGATTAAACTAGGTTTAGGTATAGGGTTCAATTAGAGTTACTACAAGGATTAGGATACAATAAGAATTAGGGTTAAGGTTAAGTTATGGTTATAGTTTGATTAGGGTTAGTTTTCACTTAGGCTTATAACTAGGGTTAGGGTTGGGGCAGGGTTATGATCAAGGTTCAATTTATGTCAAAATTCTATCAAGATTCAATTAGGGTTAGGATTAGGGATGAGGTTAAGGGTAAGGGTTTGTGTTAATGTACAGTTAGGATTAGATTTCAAATAGGATTAGGGATCAATTAGGTTTAGGGTTTGATTAGGGTAATAGTTAGAATTGAATTAGGGTTGAATTTAGGTTAGAGTTAGGTTACATTAAGGTTAAATTAGGGTTATGGTTTGATTAGAGTTCAATTAAGATTAGGATTCAACTAGGGTTAGGGTTAGAATTCAATTAGGAATTAGAGTTTTTGATTAGGATAAACAGGTTTTGAGGGGACCAGAAACCCCATACAAAAGGTTTTAAAGGGACCCAAAACCCTCGGATTTTTACAGATCCGAAACCAACAATGGGATATTGTAGACAGGATGATTAAGCATACCTAGCAGCCAACACTAAACCAATCGCCATCTAGAAAAAAAGGATCAAACGCTACAAACCACGCTGGCCAAATTAACAGATCTAAAAACAACTAGATCTCAGAGATGAGAATAAGGGTTTGACTGGCACCCTCAGCCAACCAGTAGGTTTTTCTTAGACACCCTTAACCTATAGCAGAAACATCAGGAGAACATCAACAAAACCTTCACCTAACCAAAAACAGAGACTAGCCAAACTAGGCCCTTGAAAATTTCTAGCATCCAGCCTAGCCCTGAAAAGAGAAAAATATGTAGAGTTTTTCCAGGCTCCCTCAACCTTTAGAGTGGGTTTTATAGGGCTCTCACAACCAGATAGGGCTTTAAAAAAGAACCAAAAACCTTCAACACCAAAATACTCGAACATGTGAATCCTCTAGGCATAACCAGCAACATCTGACTCCACCTTGATAGAAGATAAAGTACCTTCAGCCACATCCATCTCCCCCTCCATAGAAGACAGGCCCACCTCAATAGGAAATCTTGGAGAAGCCCCAAGATGCAAACAGTAAATCATAAAGCACCAAGCCATGGAGCCATGAAGAAGGTCAGAATAACCCTCAAGAAAATAGGGTCCAAGATAAGCATGAGGCACATGAGGAAGAACATAACCCAAAACAAGAGATAAAAAGGGTTTTATATAGGCTCCCTTAACCTTAATCTAAACCAAAGAAACATGCGCTACAATATATCTCCCAAAATTACTAAAATCCACCCCATAGGGATTTAATCAGCTCCCTGAACTAGAAACATTGGGTTTTAGCATGGCTCCCAGAACCATAACAATAAAAGATGAAAGAGAATGCCAAAGGGAAGCAACCAGTCAAAAAATTTCCCTGCAACTACTCATGAGAAAAACAACCAAGTCCAACTCCACCTCAATAGAAGTTGCAATCAGCTCAATAGACTGCTTAGCAGACAACCCATGAGAAAGAAAACAAGGAAAGAAATCAGAAAAGGCCACCAACCTTAAACCACCCTCCAAAAAGGTGCAAAACCAAAGCCCCTGCAAAGCTCTCACCGAAAGAAAAAACCCCAGAACAAGAAAGGGGTTTCTGAAAACCAACCCAAGTGGAAAGCACGAACAAGGGACGACACCCACAAAAACCTCTGGAAGAGGGATAGAGTCGTCCAACCAAAACCCAACCCACATGAACCCAAGAGGAATCCAACACCTGTCAAGAGTGAAAAACAACACAGCTACACCTCCACAAAGTGCGCCATCAGTGAAAAAAGCTGATAGGTGCCCTGCCATCGTCTCCACAAACCAAACCAACAAGTCCTCTAAGCCCTCAACAGAGAACCCTCGTTCCACTATGGGGAGGAAAGGCCAAAACACATGGAAGAGGACAGGGAAAAATGGATCGTCTCCCCCATCACCATTTCCATCCTAATCAACAACACCAAAATCATCTGCCGATGAAACCCTCCCCTGCTCGCTTCCTCCTACGCTCTCTTTCCAGCCCATCGCTTGTGAAATCTATTGCCCAGAAGATTACATTTTAATTAGGAACTAGAGTTACTACAAGGATTAAGACAGAATAAGAATTATGGTTAGGGTTAAGTTAAGGTTATAGTTTGATTAGGGTTAGTTTTCACTTAGGCTTATAACTAGGGTTAGGGTTGGGTACAAATAGAGTTAGGGTTAAGAATAAGGTTAAATTAGAGTAGAATACAATTAGGGCCAAGATTATGATCAAGGTTCAATATATGTCAAAAGTCTATTAGGATTAAATTAGGGTTAGGATTAGGGATAAGGTTGAGGGTAAGGGTTTGTGTTAGTGTACAGTTAGGGTTCAAATTTAGGGTTAGATTTTAAATAGGATTAGGGCTCAATTAGGTTTAGGGTTTGATTAGGGTAATAGTTAGAATTCAATTAGGGTTGAATTTAGTTTAGAGTTAGGTTACATTAAGTTTAAATTAGGGTTAGGGTTAAGGCTAAATTAGGGTTAGGGTTTGATTATAGTTCAATTAAGATTAGGATTCAATTAGGGTTAGGGTTAGAATTCAATTATAATTAGTGTTCAATTAGGGTCAAGCTTAGGGTTTGATAAGGGTTACAACTAGGGTTAGGGTTTAATTATCATTAGAATTAGCATTAGGGTTAATGTTAGGGTTAATGTTAGAGTTTAGTTAGGGTTAGAGTTCACTTAGGATTATGGTTAGGATTAGTATTCTATGATAAAGCTTGGGGTTATGATTAGAGTTGGGGTTCAAATAGGGTTAGGGTCAAGGTTAGGATTGGAGTTCAATAAGAGTTGAGATTTAATTAAGGTTAGGGTTGAATTAGAGTAAGGGTTAGAGTTAGGTTTATGATCCAATTAGGGTTAGGATTAGGGTTGAATTATGATAAGAGTTAGTGCGCGGGTTAGATTTAAGGTTCTATTAGGATCATTATTATTTTTAGGGTTTAATTAGGGTTAAGGCTAGACTTTAATTAAGGTTAGTGTTTAATTAAGGTTAGGGTTCAATTTGGATTAGAGTTTAAAAACAATTAGGATTAGTGTTTATTTAGGTTAATATTAGGGTTAGGGTTCAATCTAGGTTAAGGATAGGGTTACATTCAATTAGGATTAGGGTTAGGTTTATAATTTGATTATCAATAGGGTTAAATTATGGTTAAGATTCAATTATAATTCTAGTTTAATTAAGGTTATAGTTATGATTAATCACGATTATGGTTATTATTAGAGTTTGATTAGGGTTAGGTTTTAGAGTTAAGATTAAAGTTAGGTTTATAATTCAATTATAGTTAGGGAACTAGAGTTTAATTAGGGTCAGGGTTATATTTTAGTAAGAGTTAAGATTAAAGTTAGGGTTATAGTTCAATTAAAGTTAGTGTTAGGGTTACGGTTTAATTGGGGCTGAGGTAAAATTAAGATTACGATTAATAAAAATAACTAGAAATGAATATATAAACCTTCAAAAAATGTACATTCTCATACACAAACAAATCATAAAATATTTCAAGATTTGAGTCATTACTTTAAAGCCAAAATAAAGGAGCACAATTTCTTTATTTTAATGTTTTTGATACACAAGTGAATGACCTTTTATATGCAACTAAGAATGCCTCTTGGTGAAATAATAAGAATCTTATCATGTTATAATATAAAAAATACATAAAAAAATTAAGTTAACAAATGAAGTAAAACATATAAATTTAAACTTATATTAGTTTTAATATTTTATAATTTTTTACAAACTATGAAAATCAACTTTAAAATTTTAAAACCTTATTGCTCAACTATTATAACCTGTGTAATGATTTAATGTTGGTCTAACAACATGTAATTTATGTGAACATGCAATTCAAATGATCTAGGGTTTGATTAGGGTTAGGATTTAATAGACGTTATTGTTTAATTAAGGTTTTGATTAAATTATGATCATATATAGAGTTTAGTTAGGGTTACTACTATGATTAGGGTTAGGGTGAAATTAGGGTTAGGGTTAGGGTTAAATTAAGGTTACAATTTTATTAGGGTTAGTGTTGACTTAGGCTTACAATTAGGTTTAAGGTTAGGGTTTTGATAGGGTTAGGGTCAAGGTTTGGGTTAGGGTTCAATTAGGGTTAGGGTTGAATAAAAGTAACAATTTGTCTGTGTGCCTTGTAACAATTTCGACAAGTGTTCAACCAATTATGCCATTGCATCTCCCAAAGATAGAAACTTCTGAGTCTTGTTCAACCAAATAAGTGTGAACCAGAAAATCTGCTTGTAATCATGCTTGACTGCATGATAACTGAAAGTTGACCTTACCAACAAATGATTTGGCATAGACACAAGCTCACCAACTCATCCTTTGCCACCACAACTGAATAACTGATCACACCTCAGAGATTTATGGCGATAACCTATCTTCCTTCTGCCATATCGGTGTACCGGTATGCCACTACACTTCTATATTACTGGTTCATCCTTCGATTGCCGGTTTGTTGTGCTAGCACCGAGTCTCTTCCCCTGTTTACCAATGACTTATCAGTTTATTTAAACAAACAAGTTTTCTTGCCTGATTCACCTTTTGTGACTTCATCATCATCAAAGTGACTAATCTTCCTAAATGATAGACTGGTTGGCTTAGTTTATCTTTCCTTGAGCTGATTGAACCTTTGATCATTCAATACCAGTGTTGTTTCCATGTATTGTAAGTCATCACTTTTTCTTACTAAAAAGCAACACCACTCAACCTATACCACTTCACTGGTTAGTGTCTTCACCGGTAAGTGTTGGACATCAATGACAAACCTTATCACATATACTGGTTCTGTAGATTGACCAGTTTTGCCAATGCCAACAATCCAACAATCTCCCTCTTTGAAATTGATGGAAAACACTTCAAACTCTGGCTAATTAGATGCATGTTTCTTCATCTCTGTAGCAGTCCAATCATTCTGCCCTAAGTGAAGAATATCTCCCCCTGTCATTGGTCATACTTTGATACAACAACTTCAGTTCAATCACTATTTGCCAATGCTCAAGCACTCTAATCATATCTCCCCCTTTGACAACAATGCCAAAGAGTCCTTTTTGAACACTTACAAGACTTCTCCCCCTAACTGGAGTAGTCCACACTCATCAATCTAAGTTTTTTTTTTCTAATAATAAAAAAACTTGAAATCATACTAGATTGATGTAGAACCCCGTTTGCTTACTTTACTGAATGGAGGGGCATAACCCCGAACTTACTTCTGAGATAGTCAAAGGTGTCTTTCTGTAGTGACTTGGTGAAGATATCAACCACCCGCTCTTTTGTTGGTATGTACTCCAGCATCACTTCCTTTTCTTGAACTTGTTCCCTTAGATAGTGATATTTAATGGCTACATGCTTCATTTTGGAGTGCATCACCAGGTTCTTGGATATGTCAATGCCATTGGTGTTCTCACAATGAATCACTACCAGTCCAACCACTTTTTCTTGTATTCCTTCTAGTAGTTGCTTGATCCAAACTATCTGTGTGCAATTGATTGCAGCAGCTACATACTCAGCTTCAACTGTGGATTAAGAAATACAGTTTTGTTTCTTACTTGTCCAAGATACAATCTAGTCTCCGAGAAAGAATGCACCTCCATTGGTGCTCTTCCTGTCATCAATGTTTCCAACCCAATCTGAATCAATGAATACACTTAAAATGAAGTCTCCCTTGTGTGGATACCAGAGACCATACTCATCAGTCCCCTTTAGGTATCTGAATATTATTTTGACTGGCATCATGTGTCTCTTTTAGGTTTGCAAAAAATCTAGCAAGCAAGCCAACAACTTGTGCTATGTTCGGTTTGCTATGTACTACATATTGTAACTTACCGATCATGGACCGATAAAGTATCTCATTTACTTCTTTAGCCTCATCATATTTAGATAGCTTGCAACCTCTAACCATTGAAGTTCCAATAGGTTTGCAATCTTCCATTCCAAAAGTTTTCAGAATTTCCCTTATGTACTTAGTCTGACTGATGAAGATGCCATTCTTTAATTGAGAGACTTGCATGCCAATAAAGAACTTTATCTCGCCAATCATTGACATCTCAAATTCTTTCTGCATTTGTTCTGCAAAGCTTCTACTCATCTCATCATCTCCCCTAAAGATGATGTCATCTACAAAGATCTCAACAATTAGGTGTTTTGCTTTAGCTCCATTCATCAGATATAGGTTACTGTTATCACTGGTTCTTTTGAACTATATGCTTAGTAGATATGAGTGCAACCTCTAATACCAAGTTCTTGGTGCTTGTTTAAGCCCATATAGAGCCTTCTGCAACTTGCATACCATATTCCTCCCATCTTCAGATGCAAACCCTTCTGGTTGTTCTATGTATACTTCTTCTTCTAACACCCCATTTAAGAGTGCTGATTTGACATCCATTTGGTACACTAAAAACTTTTTTTAAGAAGCATAGGCCAGCAAAATTATGACCCCTTCCAGCCTGGCTACCAGTGTGAAGGTTTCTCCATAGTCCAAACCTTCTTCTTGAGCATAGCCCTTACAAAACAATCTTGCCTTGTTTCTTATCACCTTACCAGATTCATCCATCTTATTTCTGAACATCCACTTGGTGCCTATTACATTTTTATTTTCTGGTCTGGGCAATAGAGTCCATGTATCATTTTTCTCTATTTTCTCTAGTTCTTCTTCCATGGCTTTGACCCAGTCATCATCTTTTAGAGCCTCCTTTGTTGTTTTGGGCTAAATTGAGAGCATACACCCATTCTCTCATTCTCTTCTTCTGGTTAGAACTCCTGCATCCTTGTCACTAATGATATTTTCTGTAGAGTGATTATTTCTGACATATTTAGCCAATACCAGTTCACTCCTCGGAGCTTCTTCTATCAGTTGTGCAGGTTATACTTCACAGGCTTCTTCATTAGCCACTTCAACAGGATCTTCTTCAGTAGGTTCCACCGATACATTATACTCAAACCCTTTATAGTCCTCCGGTTCACTCTTACTGTCCTGTTCATTTTTCTTAGAATACTCATCTACTCTGACATTTGCACTTTCCACAATCTTACCGATCTTCTTGTTTAAACACTGGTATGCCTTTCTCTTTGTTGAGTAACCTAAGAAGGTTCCTTCATCACTCTTGGGATCAAATTTTCTAGTGTAATCGTCCCTTTTGATATAGCACTTGCTTCCAAATACTTTGAAATAATAAACATTAGGTGAGTATCCACTCCATAATTGATAGGGAGTTTTGTTTATCCCCTTCTTTACCTGTATCCAGTTCAAAGTGTATATAGAAGTGCTTATTGCTTCTCTCTAGAAGATACATGGGATGTCCTTCTGTATCATCAGAGTTCTCGCACAACCAATAAGAGCTATGTTTCTTCTTTCTGCAATTCCATTCTGTTGAGGTGTTCTGGGTGTAGACATTTGTTTATGATTCCTTGTTCCTCACAGTAGTTCATGAACTCTTGAGAGATGATCTCTCCTCCTCTATCTGATCTCAGGCACTTCAAATTCTTACTGGTTCCTCTTTCTACTCGAGCCTTAAACACCTTAAACATGTGAAAGGCTTCATATTTTTCCTTCAAGAATACAACCCACATCATTCTTGAGAAATCATCCACAAATAACATAAAATATCGGTCTCCATAGAAACTCTTGGTTCTCATGGGACCACACAGGTCTATGTGAACTAAGTCTAGCACATTTCCAAATGAGAAAGTTTTACTGCTGAAACTGGACCTGGTCAACTTTCCTAGTTGACATTCTCTGCACGCATTTTCAGGTTTTACTATGTCAGGCATACCTCTAACAGATTTTGCCTTACTGACTTTTGCTATGCTATCAAAATTAACAAGATGCAATCTTTTGTGCCACAACCAGTTGTCTTCAACCTTAGCCACTAGACAATTACCTATAGTGGTCTCTAGATGAAACAAATTGCCTCTTGACTATTTGCCGGTGGTAATTAGACTTCCAGATTTGTCATTTATTTTACATATCCCTTCATTGAACTCTAACCGGTAACCCTTATTGTTCAGTTGTGCAATGCTTAACAAACTATATTTTAATCCTTCTACCCAATAGACATCATCACAATTTATCTTATCATTCAAGGCTATAGACCCCTTACTTTTTACTGCACATGGGGCATCATTTCTGAACCTCATTGTTCCACCATTGCAGTCCTCCATGTTGAGGAATTTGTTTCTGTCACCAGTCATGTGGTGAGTGCAGCCACTATCGATCACACATTCTACACACCGTTTTGTGCTAGAAATCAATACCATATCTCCTTCCTCTGTGCTGTCCTCTTTGACTACCACAAATGCAATGCCATCTCCATCAGATCCCTTTGATTCTTCATTAGTGACTCCTTCTTCTACAAGATAACATTCCTTCTTTCTCTTGTCCCTGTAACTTCTAAATTATCCTTCCTATCTCTATCATTGTAAGGGAATATTGAAACAATATGACCTATCTTATTACAAGAGAAGCACTTTAAGGGTAGTTTACCATTGTATTTTGCTTTACCTCTTAGCAATCTTCTTGCCAATAGAGCTTCAATTTCATCTTGCTCCTGTTCCTCAGAGAGCATATTGTCACTCTCATGGGAATGACCAGTTCTGGTAGTAGAGCTACTACCAGTTTCTTTCCTTCTCCTTGTTGGTGCATGCATCATGGATGCTTTGAAAGCAACATCAATCTTTGGTACACTGTTGTCATAATTACTCAATTAAAAAGCAGTCAACTTACCGATCAGTGAGTCAAGAGTTACATTGACTTTTCCCAAGGATCTGAGTTCCTGGATAACACCCTTATAGCATATTGTGGTAGCAGAGTTCTCAGGATTTTGCTAACCACATCCTCCTCCTCAAGCTTTCCTCCTGCACTTTTAATGGAGTTTACTACATCCTTTATCCTCTTACTATACTGCTCCATGTTTTCACTTTCCTGCATTCTCATCTCATCATATTTTCCTCTCACGCTGTCTACTTTGGCCTTTTGAACATGGGATCTCCCCCATAGACTATCTTCAGCTTATTCCATATCTGAAAAGCCGATTTCAAATCTTGTACCTCAGCAAATTCATTATCTAAAAGAGTGCTAATAATCAGATCCATAGCAACAGTATTATCTTGCCTTTCCTTAATCTGGTCCGAAGTAAGAGTCCCTGAAGGTTCATTGTACTCAGTGATCACATGATTCCAATAGTGTTCACCTAGGGATCTTAGATAGAGTTTCATTCTTCCACACCATAAGGTGTAATTATCCTTAGAGAACTTAGGACCCTCCTTACGCATCATCTTGGATCTCTCCTTAAGCCAGTTAAGCTTCTTCTGATTCTAGGGACCTGATGCTCTGACACCAATTGTTAGTCCCAACCGGTGCTGAGAGGGGAGGGGTGAATCAACACAATCAAATTTTCACAATTTAACTTTTATCTTAAATCCACATTCATCTAAAGTCCAACAATATACTTAATCACTGAGGTAAAATATGCAAGCATGAAAAGTTGACAGTGACACCAAGGTGTTATCTCATGGAAAACCAAAAGGGAGAAAACCACGGTGTGAGTAGGAACTCACAAAATTTGTACTCTTTTGAAGTATGCCCTGTGAGGATCCATCCCTATTAGGAGATTACAAAGACATTGTTAAGTGCCACCTCATCAAGGGATTTTGATCAAAGCCAGTTAGTGCCTTTACCCTGTTAAAGGTAGCCTGGTTAGAGGACTTAGAACATCAGTTAAGACGTCATCCGGTTAAGGGATTTTACAAAAGGGACTTGTTAAAGTCCACCTACTTAAGGGATTTATGTTGCAGTTGTTAGAAAGCAACAAATGGATGATTTGTTGAATTAGCTACTGATAGCTTGATCAGATCTCAATATGCATCACACTCAATACACATTAGTTGTGTCTTCTCTGCACAACACCGGTTTCCTTCTTACACCTTCGACTCTTCACTCAACCGGTCACCTATCCCTCAACACTGCACTCTACCGATCCTCAGACCCTCAACTCTGCACTCTACCGGTCTCCTAACCTTTGGCATTGCACTCTGTCGATCCTCTAATCTTCAACTCTACACTTAGTCAGTTTACTATCTCTCAACTCTGCACTTAGTTGATCTACCTCAAACACACTCTATTGTGCTAATACCTTTTAGCACTTCCTTTTTCTCTACTCTTCACTTTGGATCGCCTTCAACAAATTCTCCTTGTTGCAAGTTTCATGATCAAAACTTTCTGAATGAACTTCAAGAACACTTTATACATTTTCTGCTGACACCTTCAGGCATTCCCTCAATCAAACCAATCATGGATTTCAGAAGATTTCAAATTCAAAATCTCCCACTCTTTCTCTGCATGCCTTGCAACAATTTTTCCAAGTGTTCAACCAATTCTGCCACTACATCTCCCAAAGATAGAAACTTTTGAGTCGTGTTTAGCCAAATAAGTGTGAACCAAAAAATCCGCATGTAATCATGCTTGACTGCATGATAACTGAAAGTTGACCTTACCAACAAATGATTTGGCATAGACACAAGCTCACCAACTCATCCTTTGCCACCACAACTAAATAACCTATCATCACTATGAGATTTATGGTGATCACCTGTCTTCCTTCTGCGATACCGATGTACCAGTATGTGACTACACTTCTATATTACCAGTTCATCCTTTGATTGACAGTTTGTTATGCTAGCACCAAGTCTCTTCCCCTCTTTACCAATGACTTACCGGTTTGTTTAAACAAACACGTTTTCTTGTCTGAGTCACCTTTTGTGACTTCACCATCATCAAAGTGACCGATCTTCCCGAATGATAGACTAGTTGGCTTAGTTTATCTTTCCTTGAGCTGATTGAACCTTTGATCATTCAATACCAGTGTTGTTTCCATGTATTGTAAGTCATCACTTTTGCTTATTGAAAAGCAACACCACTCAACCTATACCACTTCACCAATTAGTGTCTTCACCGGTAAGTGTTGGACATCAATGACAAACCTTAGCACATATATCGGTTCTCTAGATTGACTGGTTTTGTCAATGCCAACAATCCAACACATTGTTCAATTTCCCTTTTTCATCATGCATTAAAAAATGAGGGGTAAAAAATGAACTAGTGGGAATGGATGACAGATAATTTTAAGTGGGATGGGCTCATGATTCACATTCATGGTAACCACTCAATATTAGAAGTAAATAATATCTAACTTTTATTACATGATTAGATTAGATAACATAAGACATTTGACATTACAAGATTAGATGACAAGAGAAATTTATGATGAGGGAATGAAGGGAGATAAAATCCATATCAAGGGAGCAATAATATAGGAAAAGAGATGTGATCTATTGAGGAAATCAAAGGTGAAGTAAAGATAGCATGCGAGCATATGCATGTATGGGCAAATGATATCAAATGGAGGTGTGGTGAAGGGAAAATATAAGCAATTAAAATCAATGTGAGAATAAACATAACCATAATGGGAGATAGTGTAAATGAAAAATGATAATAAAAATGGAGTTATGAAAGTATGAGATTCATAAGACAATGAAGAAAGGGGGGGGTCTGATTCTACACCTATGAAGGAATATGAATCTTAGATTGAAATTATGGATGAAGCAAGATATAAATATAAAGTTTTGGTAGGGGAAGAAGTGTGGTTTTAGACCTACAAATTATTATCTAACATTCATAGGATGTAGGATGAAGAGAGGTACAAGAAATAAGAGATGACTCGTGAGAAAAAGGGAACAAAAGAGGATGGAATATAAGTAGATAATTCAAATGGATTATAAGATTATATAGGAGAAAAAGATGACATATTAATGTGTACAAAATTTCATGTACATCATAATAGCCCTTTCTCGCCCTTCTCGGACCTGAAGTCATGACCCTGACCTGATTTGGAAAGACCTTTGCCCTCCCTCCCGCAATAATCTATATCCTTCCAACTAGCCATAGAATAGTAGGGGCCTACCCAGCGTTAGAGGAATGATTTAGCAAAATCTATATTAAGGTATAGACCACAAAATAAGGGTCAATGCTATCATCAAAGGTTTAAACCACCATTCTCAAATAACATTTAAGTTTATTTTAATCTTATGATGCTTACCTATAAAAGATATGTGTCATATCATCAAAGATATATTGAGGGGTGTGTATCAAATGTTGTGTATGTATTTACTTCTTTATTAGTGAGGATAGGAGGAAAGTTAGACATGGTCAAGGAAAAATATATGATAAAAAGAGATGTAATCATGGTTTGAAAGGAAAAATCCATGTGAGGAAGGAGGTATGAATAACTAAGAAATGAGGGGGAGCTATGGGTAAATAATGAGACAAAGGGTGGGGGAAAGACTAACATGATCATATGGATAAGCATAGACAAAAAGGAAAGAAGATTTAGGTATGAGGAGAAGGTAATATAAGAGATGAAAACAAAAAATAAAAGGGAAATGTGATGAGATTTTTGGAAGAAATAAAGTTGACTTTTTGTAAGTATAAAAACTTAAGAAGTAAGAAATGGTGTTATAGTTTGAATTTAAAAAATTGTAAGAAGTTTTATAAATAGAATAAGGTGTGTAATATCTAGAAAAATTAAAAAGTTTTTTGATGTTGTTTTTCTATTTTATTTTATAAAATTAGAATTTTAATTTGTAGAAGTGTCCAATTCACTAAATAAATAAATGGTTTTGGTATCCTTGGTTATTAGAGTTTATATGATGAAATAACTACTTAACCTATGTTCTTCTTTCAATAAATTATGAAATAACATAGAGCAGCAAAAAAACCTTAGAATTTTTAACTAAACTAATGTTACAGGTGGGATATGAACTAATAAAGAAAAGAATAATGAAAACTAATGGTCATTCCAATAAAGTTTAAAGACAAGATTTGATTGAAGGAATAACAAGAAGAAGAATAGTACTTGATACCCATATTTTTTTATCTTATTTCTAGACACGAAAAATGGACATGACACTTCTTCGTATATCTATTTATACACTAGTATCTAGGTACTAGTTTTTGTATCTCAAGGATAAATTTAAGAAAAATCCCATCTAAAAAAGATATAAAATCTTAGCGGATATTTACTATTTTTGGAAAGAACTATTCATTTTTACTGGTACATCTTTCCTTTGCTTAAAGAAAAATATTAATTTTATTGGTGAACCATTTTACAAATTTTTTTTCTAGTAGAAAATCTTGGTGAATCTTGGAAAAAAATTAGAGCATGTATAAATTACTATAGCAAATCCTTTTGTTTAAAAAATAAATTCTTATAGAAATGTAGAGGCTTGAAGGTAAAATACATTAATGAGTTTAAGGGGTAGATTATACAATATTTAGTTACTATAATTTATTTAAAATAATCTAATAGTCCTCTTTGTATTTTGTTAGATAAATTGTACAAATAGTTTGTAATACTTGTGGGGCCCAAAATTTCTTCTAGACCATTGATTTCCATTGAGGTCAACAATTCAAAAGCAATTTCAACCCCATGAAAATTACAAATTGTATGTACATTTTATCTCATGGAATACAATAACGATCGTTAGATTATATTTAAAATCAGTGGTGGAAACTAAATATTGGTGATATAACCCTAAAGTAACTAAAAATTATGATATATTATTGGTGAATTAATTTAGATTTTTACTATAAATTATAATATTTTGGCTGATCCAATCACGTATTGAATATTGTTGTGAATCTTTGAGCTCAAAAAAATTGATAAAATAAATTCTTTGACACTTTAAATAAGAATGAAATAAAATATTGTAAAAATGTGGCATTTATAGTCTCCTTAAAACCTAAACTATTAGCCAAATTTTGATTCCTAACTTTCAAAAAATAGCTAATTGTCAAATATTAGCCACTAAAAAAAATATTGCTAAAAAAAGAGCATAAATTTTTTGCTTCTATATTCTCAAAATATTTCCACTTGCACCACATCTAGAATTGTGTTTGATATTCTATAATGAATTCTCATTTAAAATATTTGAGCTCATTTAAAATTTCAAGTTTTTGAAGTTGAACCAAACATTAGTGTTCAATGTGCATAATTGTCTATATCACAAGTATGGTTTCCTTTAGTGTCCCTTTAATAACATTGAAATCAAACTTTTAAGGTTACAATATGCTTATGGTTGATTAAAAATTTATCCAATAATGGGTAAGTAAATTGGAAAAGTGAAAAACGAACCATATAAGACACATATGAGAATAGAGACTAAGTATAATGAAAGAATATAAGCCATAGATGGTAAAGTGAGTAATTTTTTACCTTAAAACTAAATTTCACACTAATTGTTTGTATGAAATTTTTATAGATTTTCTTATATAATAGATTTTTTACATATGCATAGATTCCCATGATGAAATATTTGTTAGAATGATTTTAATTGATATGATAGTAGTTGGGTTTTTTCAGTAAACAAAGTAGTTATAGGAACAAAATCAAGAAAATTGGTGGGTAATTTTATGTTTTCTTTTGACTTCTAGATAGCCACTTATATGTAGGATAAATATCATGATAATAAGGAGATATTGCTTTAAGTATGTAAGTGAATTATATCAGTTCATCATATTATCCTTTCAAAATATTATAGGCTTGAAAGGAAGACTATTAGATTGACCATTATTAGAAGATACATTTTTAAGAACCAATGGTTGAATACGTGTGGATGAAGATTTTTGTTGAATAATAATTTGAGATACTAAAGATTAGGAAGTTGAAGGGAGATTAAGAGTATATGATAAATTACTTTCTCCTTTTTACAAATTTCAAAGACTTGTCAATAGGGTCACACACAAATTATGTAATTCTACCATATGTCATGAGTCGCTAATGGGACTATAGAAGATATTTAATAAATATTTCTCATAAGAGATTAAAAAATTATTTGACTGAGGAAGGTTTAATTAAATCATCAAACATAAACTCTCTAAGTAAAGGATTAAAGAAATCAATGGAGTCTAAAATGATTTATAATAATCATGACTCTAAAGAAACTATGAAAATAGTTTATCAACAAAATTATTTTTAAATGCATTGAAAATAAATACATCATAGTGTAAATATGCATAATATGAAGACATAAAGGATTTAACATGAGCATGCACATATTCATTTTCACTCTATTTAACAAGCACAACTTTATTAAAAATAGATGCATTATGAGCATAAATCATAGCATTGAACTAATAGGTGGAACATTCACATTAGCCAAGGTCTCTACATGCTTTTGGAAATGTCTGAATACTAAAAAGTGGACCAACATCATGTGAAGATAGATGTAGAGAATATATATTATGAATATGAACACTTGGATTTTCTCGTCATGTGTGACATGAATAGAATGAAATGTGTTTAATACCAACACACTATATTATTAATGGAAAGCTAATCAACATTATGTACATCACTAGAATTAGAAAAAATAATATTATTATCACAAATTACATAATTTACATATGAAATCCAATCAATATTAAGTATTTGAATGATAAAAGGGAAACAAAAGATAGAAGAAATTGAAACAATGACATGATTCGTAAGAAATCTAAAGATGATTTTCCTAATAAAAATCCACCATCTTAAAATGCCTGGGCAAAAGCATGAAGCTGTGTCACACTTTGGGCCAACGAAGGGTAGTCAGTTTAGTCGGACTACTCCTTGGCTTCATGGCACCACGTGGCACCTTCATGGTGCTGAAATGGCACTAAGAGTTCGGCCGAACTCCCTTAGTTGAAAAGCCACCATAAAAAAAAATCAAATTTTTTTGAAATGTTGAAACTAAGGGCAGTTCGATCGAAATGAGAACTCATCCTATGTGGCCTACCATGTGGCACCAAAAGATCACTTTTTGTGCATTTTTCCCAGATTCAACTTCTGGCTAATTTTTTATCAATTTGATTTTTTTTTCAAAAAAAAAAAAACACCCTTTTACAGATCTCAAAGTCACGAATCTAGTCATATAATTTTTTTACTATTTTGATAATTTTGAATATTTTTTATTAATTAAACATTGTGAGTATCTTTTTAAAGTAAAAAAGAGGCTGTTTCGAAATTAAAAAAATAAATATTGAATAAAATTAAAACAAATTTAAAAAATATTTTTTCACTAGATGAGAGAATCTTCTCAAAATGTGTATTTTTTATTTTTGGTTGATGATAAATTTACTAGTCAAGAGGTGGCATCGGCCAAAAACTATCAAATTTAGCTATGTTGGACTTCAAAATATTTTAAGGAGAAAAATATACATCAATTTTTTAATTTTTTTTATTTAACACTGCATATATATGTTCTCTACTTGAAAAAAAAATCAGAAAAAAATAAGTCCATTATTTTCATGTGTTGCGTTGACTAGAAGAACCCCTAATTTTCAACATTTTTCAGCAATGAGAAATCCGTCTTTGAAATTATTAAAAAAATATCAATTTTTTCCCAAAAAAAATTAAAAAATAACAGACATAATTTAATTAATATTTCCACATTTGGTCAGTTTACATCATTTCAAAATTCAATTTAGAAATGTCACTTTTCTGCAGTTGAAGTTAAATAGTTTTAGTTCTGTTGGTCGATGCCTTTATAAAAGTGTGACACAACATTGTGCTTTTACCCGCCTATCAATACCCTTATAGGAAAAAGGCATGAGTGAATTAAATATGATGAATGAGATATAATACATCAAAAATCTTTAATGTGATTATGAATCAAGGATATAAGGAAACAAGAATTAATAGATAATGTCATTATGAATTAGTTAAATAAAACTTCCAAGAAAAACACAAAAATGACTATCCAGATCTTAATATGCATGAAGCATCTATTATAATAAATAAAGAATAATGATATTTTGGTGCATTCTAAAGATTGGATAACCATGTCTGCAAAACATAAATCATTTGTTAAACCATTGCATTTTCATGCCCCCGACCTGAATAAGAGAAAAAAACATGCAGATGGATCTATTTATATACTAGCATTGGATATGGGTACTATTTTTTGTATCTCTAAGATTTATAGAAAGCAAGGATAACTTTAAGAAAAACCCTGTCCAAAAAATATATAAAACCTTGGAGAATATTTACTATTTTTGGAAAAGAGTATTCATTTTTATTGGCGAATCTTTCATTTTCTTAAACAAAAATATTAATCTTATTGGCAAATCTTTTTACAAATTTTTTTTTGGTAGAGAACCTTGGTGAATCTTGGAAAAAAAGAGAGTATGTATTAGTTACTATAGAAAATACTTTTGTTAAAAAAATAAATTCTTATAGAAAAGTAGAGGCTTGAAGGTCAAAACCATTCATGAGTTTAAGGGGTAGATTATACAATATTCAGTTACTACCATTTATTTAAAATGATCTAATAGCCCTCTTTGTATTTTGTGAGATAAATTGTACAAACAATTTGTAATACTCATGGGGCCCAAAATTTCTTGTAGACCATTGATTTCCATTGAGTTCAATAATTCAAAAGTAATTTCAATCCCCATGAAAATTACAAACTGTATGTATAATTTACCTCATGCACTACAATAACGACCATTAGATTATATTTAAAATCAATGGTGGAAACTAAATATTGGTGATATAACCCTAAAGTAACTAATAATTATTATATAAGTTATTGGTGAATTAATTTAGATTTCTACAATAAATTATAGTATTTTGTTTGATCCAATCATGTATCCAATATTGTGGAGAATCTTTGAGTTCAAAAAATTGATAGAATAAATTCTTTGATGATTTAAATAAGAATAAGATAAAATATTGTAAAAATGTGGCATTTTTGGTCACTTTAAAACCTAAACTATTAGCCAAATTTTGATTTCTAATTTTCAAAAAATAGCTAATTGATGAATATTAGTCACTAAAAAAATTATTGCTAGAAAAGAAAAATAACTTTTTTTCTTCTATATTCTAAAAATAACTCCACTTACACCACATCTAGAATTGTGTTTGATATTTTATAGTGAATTCTCATTTAAAATATTTGAGCTCATTTTAAAATTTTAAGTTTTTGAAGTTGAACCAAAACATTAGTGTTCAATGTGCATAGTTGTCTATATCAGAAGTATGTCTTCCTTTAGTGTCCCTTTAATAATGTTGAAATCAAACTTTTAAGCTTAGAATAAGCTTATGGTTTTAATTAAAAAATTATCAAATAATGGGTAAGTAAATTGGAAAAGTTAAAAATGAACCATATAACATACATATGAGAATAGAGACTAAATACAATGCAAGAATATAAGCCATAGATGGTAAAGTGAGTAATTTTTAACCTTACAACTAAATTTCACACTAATTGTTTGTAAAGAATTTTTATAGATTTCCTTATACTATATTTTTTACATATGTACTAATTTTCATGATGAAGTATTTGTTAGAATGGTTTTAATTGATATGATAGTAGTTGGGTTGTTTTGTAAACAAAGTAGTTATAGGAACAAGATCAAGAAAATTGGTGGGTAATTTTATAGAAAATTGGTGGGTAATTTTATATTTTCTTTTGACCTCTAGCTAGCCACTTATCTGTAGGATAAATATCATGATAAGAATGAGATATTGTTTTAAGTATGTAAGTGAATTAACAATATTAGTTCATTAGATTCTCCTTTCAAAATATTAGGCTTGAAATGAAGACTATTAGATTGACCATTATTAGAAGACACACTTTTAAGAACCAATGGTTGAATAGGTGTGGATGAAGATTTTTGTTGAATAATATTCTGAGATACTAAGGGTTAGGAAGTGGAAGGGAGATTAGGATTACATGATAAATTACTTTCTCCTTTTTACAAATTTCAAAATAAGAGTTTTCAATAGGGTCACACCCAAATGATATAATTCTACCATATGATATGACTCAAGTTAATGGGACTTTAATGGATATTTAATAAATATTTTTCATGAGAGACTCAAGTTAATGGGACTTTAATGGATATTTAATAAATATTTTTCATGAGAGATTAGATACTTATTTTACTGAAGAAGGAATAATAAAACCATTAAAGAAAAACTCTCTAGGAAAAGGAGTAAAGAAATCAATGGAGTGTAAAATGATTTATAATAAGCAAGACTCTAAAGAAACTATGCCAATGCTTTATCAACAAAATTATTTTTAAATGCATTGAAAATAAATACATCATAGTGTAAACATTAATAATATGAAGACATGGAGGATTTGACATAAGCATGCACATCTTCATTTTCACTCTATTTAACAAGCATGAAATTATTAAAAATAAATGCATTGAATTAATAGGTGGAACATTCACATTAGCTAAGGTCTCTACACGCTCTTGGAAATGTATGAATAATAAAAAGTGGGCCAACATCATGTGAAGATATATATAGAGAATATAAATTATGACTATGAACACTTAGGATCCTCTCATCAAGTGTGACATGAATAGAATGAAATGTGTTTAATACCAACAATATAATATTAATGAAAAGCTAATCAATGTTAAGTGAATTTGAAAAAAAAAACAATATTATCATCACAAATTGCATAATTTACATAAGAAATCCAATCAATATTAAGTATATGAATGAACAAAGAGAACCAAAAGAGAGAAAAAATTTAAACAATGACATGATTCGTAAGAGATCTATAAGTCATTTTCTTAATAAAAACCCACCTTCTTAAAATGTGTATCAATACCCTTCTAAGGAAAAAGACAAATGAATTAAAGATGATGAATGAGATATAATACATCAAAAATCTTTAATGTGATTATGAATGGTAGTCAAGGATAGAAGGAACAAAAATTAATAGATAATGTCATTATAAATTAGTTAAAGAAGCATCTATTATAATATTATAATATATAAAAAATAATGATATTTTCGTGCATTCTAAAAACTGGATACCCATTTCCGCAAAACACAAATCATTTGTTAAACTTGCATTTTCATGCCCCCAACCCGAGGAAGAGAAAAAATCATGCAGATGGCCTTGGAGAGAAGTGTAACGGACATTCGTTATTGCTAACAAACAGTGCAGTATATTTTCCATGAATAGTAAGTAATGAAACTTCCATGACCAACGTTAGAAGCTCATGTCTATCAATCTATATATATCTATCCACAAAAGTATTCTTTTGTGCAGTCATTGAGAAGAACTTCTAAGTTTTCAATTACAGAAGCTTTTTAAGTTTTGGTTAGAGAAGAGGCATGGCGACCCCTGCGAGATGTGCTTCCAGCGTGGCACTGGCCATTCTCGTGGCGTTCAGTTGCTATGTGGGTTCCCATGCAAATTACATGCAATACGTTACAGAAAAATGCAACAATATAAAAATTCCAGCTGGAAGCGGATTCTTCGACAATTTGGGGTCTGCTTTAGCTGACGCACTGGTGAACACGGCGTACCATGACTACAATTACAAGAGCAGCCGTGGCGGCAACAAGGCACCCACCGCCTACGTGGAAGCCAAATGCATGCCTTACATCACCCACCGAGAGTGCCACGACTGCCTCCAGGTCATCACAAATGGCATCTGGACCAGATGCTCTAATGCTATTGGTGGTGAAGAGCACCTCGTTTCCTGTTCTCTTCGTTATGAGCAGTACTATTTTTGATATCTCTCATCTAAAGTGATTGAATAAAAGGAAGCTGACTGGATAATCTGGGGAGTTTTAATCTGATCATGTTAATGTAGTAGGCTATTAGATTTTGTTTAAGAACTAGATAAGTATGTCAGCTATAACGGTGAATGATTTCAGGCATGACTATATAGTATAATGTATCTCAGTGGCTCATCATGTTTTAAGAAATAGCATAAAATATATAAGCATATTCCAATAAAAATATATATAATATATTCTTATATTCTCATGAGAAGTTCTATAAGTTCTTATATTCTTATACAGTCCAAGTCGATTTAGTGATGAGGAATTTGTGCTCTTGTGCATGGACTATAAAAGATTGTTCAAGTTCTTCAAGTTCTTATATTCTTATATAGCCTGAGTTGGTTTAGTGGTGGAGAATTTGTGCTCTTATGCATCGTGGACTATAAAAGATTGTTTAAGTTCTTTAAGTTCTTATATTCTTATACAGCCTGAGTAGGCTTAGTAGTGGAAAATTTATACTCTTGAACATCGTAGACTATAAAAGATTTTTTCTTTCCTTCTTTCTTTCTAAGATTCATGCAATGGAAATAATAAAAAGATCCCTTGTAATAGATAGAAGGCCTTATCTCAAATTAGGATTATCAAAGATGTAATCAACAGACTTCGTTTTATTGTTTTGAAATTTCTAAACATAGTTATTGTCATAGTTTGATAGATTAAATAAAGAGACCTACCAAACCCCTTATAAAACTTGCACATATCTCCATTCGATTCAAACGATGCATAGAATAGAAGGGTGTCAATAGGGATCATAGTCATAATGGGGTTTGAGTGTGGTAGCTTGAGAAGAGTTATATTTTCTCTTGAAAAAGTCTTAAATGACATTATCTTGATCTTTACAACGAACTCTAAGTCTAAAATAGTAGTGTCATTAGGATCATGAAAACCAATCATGTTTTACAAAAGTTTACGACAGTCATGTCAATAAATCAAATGTGCATAAAAGGCATAGGGGCAGGGGTAATGTCTCTGAAAGTTCAGGGACAATCCATGTGAAAGGGCAGTCAAGGTAGAGGTAATATTTGTGAAGAGAAAAATAAATAAAAGGGCAGTCCATACAAGACTCAAAGACTCGAAGTTGACGAGGGAACCTTGAAAGGAGCTATGAAGAATAGTGAGAATACAAGAACAATGAGGTTGAGGGTTAAAAGGTTGTAGATCACAATGTGGAAGCATTATTATAAAACTTCAAGAATGATAGAAGCTATGGACAACTATGAAGAAGAAAAGATGCCTGTGATTTTAAAGAGAAAGGGACTGATAGGATAACAGTCTTGCAAGGTAGCATTTGATAAGAATGATGAATGATCGTGAACAAAGATAAAGAACACAGTGGCATGAGACCTCCAAGAATAGTTATCCTAAAGGATAGTGATTTTGTAAGAGTGAAAAGATAATCTACAAGCACTTCACTGTTCACACAGTGACAAGATGGGGAGGGAAACAAACATAGGACATGACAAGGGATATTTGTCTTTGAGAGGACAATAAGAAACTAAATGGAATGTTGAAAATGATAAGGAGATATGACAACAAAAAGAGGAGATAGAGTTTGTGTAAGAGATAGACAACAAAGAAACCATGAATAACACTCATTGTTGACGATTCAAGATGGGGTGCAATAAAAACAAAGGGAATAAGTAAATATAGTCCTCCCTTCCTACTTCATACTGATATTTGAGATGCATGAAATATGGAGTGTGCAACCAACAAGAAGGAATATTTGTTTTGTGACAGTCAAACAATTTTATAGCAGTCATGTTTGGGTTTGCATGAGGCATCACAAGATGCATTGTCTAGACTGATCTAAAAGCAAGGCATGGAGAATTTACACAGAAGGAATCTTAAGCAAGGCATGGAGAATTTACACAGAAGGAATCTTTTCAAACCCTATTCAATGAAGAGTAAAGAGTTGACAGTGCAACAAAAGTAGGAAAATAACTCTTTTCACTGTCTTTAAGGAATCCTACATGGGATTTCAAATAATATGAAATATAAGTTTCTTCTGAAACAATTCCGTACCTGATAGATGTTAAGATCTTGATCATAATGAAGGTTTATGGATTGAGGACAGAACAAGCATCATGAAAAGCAGCACACTAAAATTAAAAGACAACCGTGGTTAGAGGGTTTTAATCATTAGAGACCATAAGGTTTCTTGATTTAGTATCAAGAGCTCTCTTCAAGGTTTGAATTTATATTCATCCATTTCTTTCCGAGAACCCTTGAGGGCCCTGTTCTCCCCAAACTTCCTGAATGTTATCATGTAAAGAGTTTTATATATGATAAGAGATACTGTAGAAAACTTACCCAGGTCTGAGATAGCATGAGACAAGGTTTTCGTTAATGGATGACAATCACAGGTGTATAAAGATGTAGCATTAAGTTGGACAATCCTAGATGAAAAGGGATAGTCATGTTGGCAGTCCAAAATACTATGACTACATTTAAAGATTTGTCAAAGCATAAAATATGTGATAGTGCTAATGTTAATAAACAACTTGGAAGGTTATGGAGACACTATGCGCATATACAAGATCTAAGAAGAGGGTAGTCATGTGGAGGCTATCTTATAAAGGAGACATGGAACAGTCCATTCTAAAGCTACATGAGATCAATGATAGTTAATGAAAGCACAAGAGTTTAATAAAAACCATAAATCAGTCCAATATATGATTCATAGTAGAGGCATCCAAAAGAACATTCATATAGTCTGCAACATGTGACTCAATGCTACACAAGGTGGAGTTGAGATATTTCGTGGAATGATTCCATGAGAAGAGGAAAAAAACATTGGAAAGTGTGAAAGATATATGACAGTATAAAAAGTTGCAGGTTTACCATGCAAATAGAGGAGCATGATAAAAGAGAAATGTGACTGCCATAACAGATATCATAAGCATGTAGAGGTTGGGGTTTCGCATATCAAAGGGGAGAATTTATTTACAAGTTATAGACCATAGTGCCATCAAGATAAATATAAGACGGTGGAAAGTAAGCTAGGAAAAAAGGTCATGAAATCTCTAAAGGACAACTTAAACTCAAAGTTTTATGGAAGAACAATTAGTCTTATAAAGCATCACAATGAAGAAACATGGAGGTTACTGTTCATGCAAAATCTAACAATAGTCAATGTGGAAATGATAACGAGATATTTGAGAGATAACAATAACATTTAAATATCTTTGTTAAAAGGTTTCGGATCTCTTCAAAATTTGTTTGTTTCGTAATGAAAAACAACGACATTCAAAGAAAAGATCAAATGAAACATAAACATATGACCCTGACCCATTGATGATGGTGTAAGTTTCTTAGAGGGTAGTCTAGAGTCCATGTGATAGTCACTTCATATGTTCATGTGTTAGAAGATGATCATTCACAGTTATGAAAGGTCGTATTAGTGGTATGTCAAGGGGAAAATGAGTTTATGCACTCATGCATATGAGATTATAATTAAATAAAGGTAGAAATACAAATTTTTGTTACACTTTTATAAAGAAAATAGTCAAGATTGATCCATTTTTTTGACTTAAATCAATAAAAAAAGATATATATGTATAGAATTTAAAAATGATCTAAATTAATAAAATGTGAATTTTTTTTATGTATTTTTTTGAAAAAATAAAAAATGATTATAATATAGTACTATAGTATTTTATGAAATTGAAGCTATAACTTAGTTGGTGATAAGATTTTGAAAAATGAAGTTACATGGAATGTTGCTTTTTATAGAGTAAATTTTATTTTTCTCCTTCATTCTTTTGTGTATTTGTAAATTGAAATTTTAGTACATTGATTTTATTTTTTCCAATTTTCATAACTATTTTTTTAATAAATATTTAAATATGTGTACTGAAAATAAATTATTTCCATACAGTGTCACCTTTTGAATTAACAATTAATCTAAAATAGAAAAAATCTATACCATATTTACATAGAATATTTTATCTAGTGTATTATATTTTGTTTAATTCTTTTAGTAAATTTGATTATTTTTACCTTACATGATAACAAACCTTATATTTTGGTGTTAGTAACATACTTTTAGTAAAAATAAATAATAATAAATACTAATTAATATATTGATTTTTTTTTTTTAAACTACACTAATAGATCAACAAAAGGGTATTTTTAATATTTAAAAAAAATATTATTTAAATGAGTAGAAGTTATTGAAACACCTATTTTTTCAATAATTTCATTATTTGGGTAAATTGGCCTCAATGTGGTGATACATATGCATTTAGTGAACAATTTTGGTCAAAAAAGTTGTAGACATGTCTAACTTAGCTTAAAGAATCTATCTAGCTCATATGTTTGACCACAATCGATTTTTAATTAGAAATACTTAATTTCACTTGTATTGATAAGTTGGCTTAAAGTGTGACACAACTTTGTAATTTTATCCATAAGACTATGAAATTAACAAGGAGATAAGCACACACTAAAGATAGTGAAAATACATTGAGGAAATGAAAATGACATATAGGGTGATGGTGAGTATCATGAGGTCTCAAAACAAAATCATAAAAAGTTTAGCGAGGGAAAATATATTCTTTATGGCCTATGAATCATAGATCTATGAAAGGTATCTTAGAAGCCAAAAAAGAGAGAACTAAATCATCAAAAGCATTTTAAGGTAGACTATTGAAAAGTCTTGAATAGGAAATGACAATCACCAAAAAGAAAAGATACTAGAAAAGACAATTATTTGGAATGATTTAAAGGACATCGTGAAAGAAAAAGATGAAATCAGGCTTGTTGTGTTAGTTTGAAAATGTTGCATGTTCATACAAGTAGAGAACATAAATTTAAGGTAATTAATTAATATGTTTATTACCCTTTTTATTTAATTTCTCTATCACTATCAAAAAAGTGAAGCCATGTGTTGATAAGGTCATTGTCAAAGGCATAAAAGGGAGGTTGTCATTTCTCTTTATAGAGGTTGTTGTAAACCAATAGACAAGTATAATATGCATAAAACATAAAAGATATCAATGGTATTCATTGAAGTATATGTGAAAAAAGAGAGATCGACAAAACCTCAAGAGAGTAGGAGTGTTGTTTGTAAGAAGACAGACAGAGGCTAAAGCACAATGGTGGATAGTATGAATAGAAAAAGCATTAAAGGGTGTCGTGTGTGACAATTTCCTATTCTAAAATAATATATCATATACCCTCTTAGGGAATTTAACCTTTTTTGAGACATTAACAAATGCCCTAAAAGTGTGGGGATGAGAGGTGATAGTAGTTTGAAGTATTTAAAGATAGTTATGGGTAGATGGGAGAACATAGAGAAATTAGATGACCTGTGTAATAGATTTAGAGGATTTAGGAGGTAATTTAAATCCAATTTAAGAAAGCTAAGAGCATCTAGGAATTTTTTGAGGCACATTATTAGTGAAAGGTTCAAAGTAGGTGATTTTTCTTCATGTGACCAACATATAGAGACTTTAAGGACTTGAAAATGAGGAAAAATAAGCTGGACAACTAGGAAAGATTTACCCAACAAAACTAATGTAACACTTGTTATTCATCTCTCAAACCATGTCCCTAATTTTTAGCAAGATGTTATACAAAATATTAGAATGCTTAAGAATATGATTTATTTTAGTTTTTTGATATTTTATGAAGTATTGTAACTTAAAACAGCATTCCCTCTTATCTATTATTTATTTTAACTCATTGTAACTCAATTCTAGGCTAAGAAGTAGACATTTAATACTTGTATTACATTTTGTAACACCTTTTGATGAATTAAAATATTTGTTTTCTACATTTTTAGAGTTGTTTCATTGTGAAAATTCATTTAAGATGGTTGATGTAATCTTAGTGTACTATATTAGGTCATGACTTGTGTTTGGATAGCTAAGGATGTATTTTAAGTTGTGAAAACATTTCCAATTCTTTCTCAATGTTGTCCACGATAGATTGAATCTAGTTATAAAACATTTGTATAAAGACATCTGAAATTCTGAAATTTTAAGTTGTGTACGATATGGTTAAGTTGTTGATCATATTGTGTGTCCAAAATAGTAGTATAGGTTTTGTTATCAATTTCATGTATCACCTTATTAGTCTTAGGTTTCATTACCATGTTTTACCCACCACTTTTCTTAGAAACATTGGTAAGTTAGAATAGGTCAGCTCGAAGGAAACCAACCCTCTTTGGAAGTTGGTCTCTACTATCAAATTCCACACTTTGTGAGACCATCCCATGTTTCAATAGGTTAATGAGTTGATAAATTGGAAAGGGTGCAAAATTATCTAAAAATAGTTGTTTCTTGAGATATTTGTTGGGAGTTGTTGTCATTAATGTCACCCTGCAACATGTGTGGTGTCATTGATGATATGTTTGGTATGATGATTGTTAGTGTATGGGGAGTCTTTTGTCAAATGGATGATGGATGTAGATGCTATGTGTTGTGGATGTCCACCTTTTTGGTGTCTGATGTCCACACTCAATATGATATGTTGTGTGCTTATTGGCAAAGATGGTATAATGATGATCATATCATATTAAGATGAGGATTAGATGCATTGAGATGATGATTAAAAGCATGACGATGATATCATATTCAGACGTGATGATGAAGTATTGAGATGAGGATTAGAAGCATGAAAATAAAGTGGATATGGTTGTGATGATCTTGTGTATGTTACAGGATGATGGTTTATGATATTTTTGGGACAATTTGGTCTTTGGAAGATTGATGGAATAAGTAATTTCAAGAATGTATGTTGAAGATAGTTTGTAAGAATTCTCCTCATTCCTCTACATTTGATGATGTACTCTTGCGGACTTGAAAATAATACATATGCTATGTGGATGTTGCAATCCTATATTTTCAAGTCCCTAGTGTTGTAGCTGATGTGGTTGGTAATTTCATAGTTTGTCAGTAGCTTGGTTATGTGTTAGCATTGGTCTAGAAAATCCTTTGCATTTTTATGCATTGATATTTTTGTTGTCATGACTTGGAAGATATGATTGTAATGTTTGTGCTATATCTCAGATCAAGTTTCGGGTGCTAAAGTATTTTGCAATAATAGATAATGATGTAATGTGTCTTATAGCCTTCCAGAATGAAGTATTTTGTATCTGTTTATGTTGTGTCAACATGTCTTGATGTGATAGTGAGAAATAAACATTTGTAAATACTTTTTGACATTCAAGGGGCATCCTTATGCTCTTTTCATGATGTGGAATGATAAATTTGGTGTTGCATTGTGTTTTCTGTTTGTTGTTAAAGGTAATTGTTGTGGTTTGGTTGAGAGAGGTTGCTCTCCTACTTTCAATATGTCCTTAGGGGTGTGTGCTAGCATAGGAGACTGTTTTAAGATGTATATATTTCCCACTTTTGGTTATGGTGATCCACATTTAGCTCATTCATTTGGAAGAATTTGTTGGGCCAACTAGTTATGTTCTACATGGTTTATCTACACGTTAACTTGTTAGGATGTGTGCTAGAGTGTGATGTTTCAGAGTTCTTATAAAGTTGTAATATGATGTTTTAGGTCCTCTCTATCTCTTGGATTGGATTGCTTTCAACACAATTATGTTTGATGGTTGACTTGATAGGACTTATGCTTGTCCCATGTTCTAGCCAACCTAATTTATGTTTTGTGATGAATAGAATGATATATAGAATATCAAATCAATGTGAATGTGTGGCATGAGTGTGTGGATCAAAGTGAATAGTAGAAAAAATGAAGATGAGTTTACAGAAGTCTGTGGTGAAAGTATTGGTGCGAAATTGCATAATGGTTACTTGTGCAAGTAGCTAAATTTAAAGGAGATTGTTGGAAGCAGTGTTTCTAAAGACATTCATTTTGATTCATATTCATGTACCTTTCTCACAGATAGTGAGTCTCCTTACCAAGTTATTTGTATCTTGCCCTATGACAGTGAGTCTCAGCCTACAAATCCCTTATATATTTCCATAGATAGTCTACTTCATCCTGTTAGCAGTGTTCCTAAAACAAATATTGTAATATTATTCATAAATTTGAATTAACTCTCGCCATAGTTTTTTTCTTATTAGGTTTTCCATGTAAATATGGTGTTCTCTTATTCATGGTGTTCATTGTTTTCTCTTTCATTGTTGTTGATAAGATAAAGCTAAGTTGATATAAATTTGTGGTATAAAATTTGAGAGTTGGTCAATACTGATTCACCCCCCCTCTCAATCTTGGGGTGTGTTTAACAATTTATCTAGCCTTTCTATCACTAGGAATCATTAATCATGAAATACCTTGTATGTTGATAAGATTTGTAGTTCTATTACCACTATAATGATTAAAAATAAATTATTAAAAATAATAACTTAAAATTTACAAATTTAAACCAGAACTTATAAAAATATTCACTTGAATTTTTCAATACTAAAGATAACCTATATGAAATTGAAATTATCACATTTAATAGATTTATTTAAAACTTATTCCTCTTTCCAAAGAGGGATAAAATACCAAAAAGTGAGTTAGAATAGAAAAATAAATGTTAACATGCACAATAGCAATAATAAATGAAAAAATATTATTCTAAAGTACTCCAACAACTGCAGATTCCATTTAACCTTAAATAGTTGGAACCTACAAAACAACAAAGCACATTCACAACCTCTAAATTTGACTATCATATAGAACAATGTGGGTTTAATCCTATAATCATTTCAAATCAAAGGGTTTTTATCCTTTAAAATCCTACAAATCCAAAGGTTTAGGTCCTTGGATCTGATTGTTTGATTTAATTGCTCATAATAATAGAGATAAGTATTTTTTAGAGTACAAATTGAATGATCGTTGAAAAAATGCATTAATATTTCCCAAAGGAGTGGCTTAAATTTGCATGCACTAATTATGTTAAATATTCACTTCATTTTGTATTTATATTTTAAATTTAAATTTGGTTTCACACATAGATCAATATTTTGAACTCCTCTTAACTTGTTGCACTTTTGCATAGTTTGAATTTGTAACTTTTTGATATCCATAACTTCATCCTTTTAGCCGCTTCTTTCCTTCCCTTTACTTTCCTTGATTCTTCTCTTTCTTCACCTCATCAAACTTTTCCCTCTTTTGTGAACCTTGTTTCTAGCATTTCACATAGCTCACAAACTCACAAACTTTGTGACATTACAAACCAAGTAGATTCTTATATTCTTCAAACATTCCAACAAATGAAATATTATCATATCTTTATATTTTTCACCAAATTCAAACTTTGTGATGAGCAAAAAAAAGTTTAATTTTTTCATAGTTCATGAACTTGCGAATTGTGTAAAAATTATGGCCTACCAGCATTATCTTCTTTTCCTTCATTAGCTCCTAGGCTTAGAAATTTTTTAAGGTTTTGAATAACTTTATAGGAAAGCATCAAATTAGCTATAAAAATACTAATTTTCCCATACCTTAGCCTATATGAAATAAGGAATGGATCGATATCACCTCTAAATTGGAATGGTAAAAAAAATTATACATCACAATTTTTTGTAATTTATCCATAAATGCCCTTTTGATATCAAGGTTTGGTAAGTTATAGTGTACTTTTCAAGAATATTTTGAAATTAAACCATGAAATTACTTACCCTTTCTATGAGGCCTTTATTACAATGAACTAATTCTATTTAAAATTAACATATATAGGACAATTTTTACTTATAAGTGGATCACAAAGGTATGGTTTGATTTGTTGAGAGACTAAATATAACCATATTAATGTTAGGATTGGAATTAGTTAAGAGAATGGTCCTTGATCTTTCTAGGAAATAATATAGTAATGAAATAGTCATAATAGATAAGATATATACATATAGTTTTGAATTATTATATGCACATTATGGATTATCTTTGTTACCATAGATTACAAAAAGAGGAGTAAAAAGTGTAGGTGGGAATGAATTTGAGAGATCTAATTTTAAGTGGGATGCAAATTCATGGTAACTACTCAAGATTAAGAGTGAATAATATCTAAATTTTATAACATGGTTCTTAGATAGTGTAAGACATGTGAAATGACAAGATTAGATGACTCAAGAAATTTAGGATGAGGGAAGGAAGGGAGACAAAATCTATATCAAGGATGCATTAATGTATCAAAGGATATATGTGTTGTTGAGGAAATCAAAAGGGAAGTAAAGGTAGCATGTGAGAATATGGGTATTGGCAAAGGATATCAAATGGAGGTGTGGTTAAGGGATGATTTAAGCAATTAAAATTAATGTAAGAAGAAATATAACCATAATGAGAGATGGTGTAAAATGAAAATAAAAATAAAAGTGGAGTTATGAAAGTATGTGACTCATAAGAAGATGGAGAAAGGGAGGTCTAATTCTACAATTATGAAGGAATAGGAATCTAAGGCTGGACTTGTGGATGGAGTAGGATATAGATTTTGATAGGGGAGGTAGTGTGGTTTTAGATCTTTAAATTATTATATATAGGGAATTCATAGTCTACGTAGGATGAAGAGGGTTACATGAAACAAGAGATGGTTTAAATGAGAAAAAGAGAATAAACGAGAATGGGGTATAAGTAGATAATTCAAATGGATTATAAGGTTATATAAGAAAACACGATGGCATGTTAATATGTACAATATTGCATGTACATCATAATATCTTAGGGCTAGAGGAAAGATTTAGCAACAACTATATTAATGTATAGACCAAAGAAGACGGGCTAGTTCTATCATCAAAGGTTTCAACCATCTTTCTCAAAGAACATAAGTGTACATATATTAATCTTATGATGCTTAACTATACAAGATATGTGTCATATCATCAAAGAGATATTAAAGGGTGTGAATGTATTTACTTCTTCAATAGTGATGATAGGAGGAAGGTTAGACATGGTAAAGTTAAGGAATATGCAATGATAAAAATATAAGGAATCAATATTGTACAGGAAAGATCCAAGTGAGGAAGGAGAGATTAATAATTAGGAAAAGAGGGGGAACTATGGGTAAATAATGAGACCAAGGGAAGGGTAAAGACAAACATGATCATATGGATAAGTGTAGAGAGAAAAAGAAAATAAGAGTTATGGTTGAGGAGGGAGGTATTGTTGGCCATTTGGAGGAATTGATTATTTGTTGCATTGATGTTTTATCATTGATGTCAACACTAGCTATTTTGGTTGCTTTACCGGTATCCTTCTGGTCTCGATAAGTTGCTTGGTTTCTAGTTGGATTAGATCATGATGATCCAGTATGCTCTGGTATGTTTGGGTTATGGAATTGGCTTATTCATGCTACTCAGAATCATGTTCAGTCAGTTGGTTTTGATCTGGCGATCAGATGCTATCCTGTATGATGGCAAGCTTGGTTTGTTGTTCCAGCGAGGGTTTCACTGGCAGAGCTTTGTTGAAGATATTTGATGTTATGCATATGTAGTGTTGGTGCAGCTTCTGGTGGAGATTCAGGATGTTGATAGTGATCATGTTCGAGACTTGGTTGATTGGGATCATTGCTTTAGCGTGTGTGGACCTAAATTGGGTCCTGGTGTTATCTAGGTTATGGACCGACTTAATGTAACGTGTGGATTGGACTTCTTGATGTGTTTCTGGGATGTCTTATGGGTTGGCTATTATTTGTTTGGTCTCTGGCCAACATGTTTTGTAATTATGTAACTGATTTATTGTCTGGTGGCCGACTTTATTGTTTATGGTCGAGAATTTGTATATATATGATGTAAGACCTCATTGTAGATCATATAGGAAAGTGATATGGAATGTAATAGGAGCAAATAACGTAATAATCATTCAGCCAGAGGATTTGGTCAATCATTGGTGATCAAGTTGGGTTTATGTAAGAAGATTTAGTCCTTTGGTATTGATCTTAACTGGAACTGTATTAAGGCATTGGAGATGCTATCATTGCAGTTCATTATTTCCTTTGGATTGTAGTCTGGATTTTTATGTAGTTAGTGAAACTCCTTTTGTGATGAGCAGTGTGCTCTAGGTTGTTGGCCTTCCTGCAAGTGCAGGCCCCTGAATTGTAATCACATACTTATAGTAGAAGTATTATCTGATTGTGGGTAGGATTCCCACCATGGTTTTTCCCTTTACTGGGTTTTCCATGTACAAATCTTGGTGTCATGTGGATGGTATTTATTTCTCGATTGTTGTTTATGCTTAATTGGTTTATTTGCTATTTCTGTATTTGGTTTATGCATTCCGGTATTGATCTTTTGGGTTCTGGTATTAAGTTTTTAATTGCTTAAAGTTTCGTTAATCTGGTGACAACCGATTCAACCCCCCTCTCAGCTGTCTTTCAGTTATTTGAACTGTCTAACAATTGGTATCAGAGCTCTGGACCTCTCTATAGAAGCTTAACCACTTGAGGAAGATCCTATGGTGACTAATAGTTCAAGTTCATCTAGTTCATCTACTACTATCTTTTGGAGAGATATTCCTAGGCTTGATGGGACAAATTACAGAGTATGTCAGATTGAGATGGAGACTCATCTGAGATGTCTCGGTAAGGAGATTTGGGAAATCACAGAGAATGGTGTTACACCTTATAATTCGACATTTGGAAAACTTGGAGAAGGAGCTTGAGAATGATTATAGAGAAAGAGAAGCCCTCTTGTATGCACTGTCTCATCACAAAATAATGAGATTAACTAACAAATCATCAGCAAAGGCTATATGGGACAAGTTGGAGACTCTTAATGAAGGTGACCCTATTATTAAGATTACAAAATTTGATGGTTACCGGGTGAGATATGAAAAATTGAAGATGGAAGAAGATGAAAGGATTACTGCATTCATGGAAAGGGTAAATGAGATTGTTATGGGAATTCAATGTTGTGGTGGAACTCTAAGTGAAGTTGAGATAGTTTCTAAAGTTCTGAGAGCTTTACCACTGGCTTACAAGATGAAGGCTACTGCAATTAATGAATTGAGAACAATGGCTAATACTTTTGTCAATAGAGATACCTTGGCTGGGAAATTATCTTCTTTTGAGCTTGAATAATTTGGACCCTCTGGAGCTGTGAAATCTTAACCTAATTTTCATGCATCTACATCATCAATCGACAAGCAAGATTGGAAAGATTTGTATGCAAGGGAATTGGATGATATGAAGAGAGAAGATGAATAATTTGAGCAACTTGAAGCCCTATTTTCTAGAAGAGTACATAAAGGACCGATAGGAAGTAAGTATGAAGGAAAACACCTTTTAAATGTTTTGCATTTAATAAGATAGGTCATTTTGCATCTAGATATCCTGAGAGGAATTCAAGATTTGAAGAAAGAGCTAGAAGATCTTTTAAGCCTAACTCTAGATATCAAAACAAGTATAAGTACATGAAAAACAAAGATAAATCATGCTACATTACAGATGAGGAAGGTGTGACTAATTCTGATGATGAATTGGCACAAGACTTTGCTAGTGGTTCCGACAATGGAAAGGAATTGGTGTTCCTGGCTATCAAGGAAGATGTTACGGCACTGGAAGAGAATGTACCTGAAGAGAAGGCACTTGCTGCTAAAATTGAAGATAAGGATGAATGGGTAATTGACAATGGATGTTCACATCATATGACTGGAGATAAAAGGAAGTTTCTATCTTTGCAAGAATTTGGTGGCGATCTGGTTAGATTTTGAGATGACAAAGCATGTATGATCAAAGGAAAAGGAACTATATCATTGGATGGTAAGAACAATACTGATAATGTTTATTATGTTGAAGGTTTAAGGCATAATCCTTTGAGTGTAGGTCAATTGTTGGATAAGTAATTTCACTTAGAGTTCAAGGATGGAAATTGAAAAATCATTAATAGATCTAGTTTGGAGATTGCAATTGGTACAAAGACAAAAGGTAATATATTTCATTTGAATTTTGGTGACAAGACATGTTTGATTGCACAAATTGATGAGAGTTGGCTATGGCATAAAAGGCTATGTCATGTGAATTTTGATTGCATTCTAAAGATCAGTTCAACTAAGGCAGTTAGAGATATACCTAAGATTGTGAAGCTCTATAATCTAGTATGTAAAGAATGTCAAATGGGAAAACAGGTCAGAACCTCTTTTAAGAGTATACAAGATAAATCTAATCATGTTCTTGATCTTATTCATACCGATTTGTGTGGCCCTCCTAAAGTTAAAAGTTTTCAAGGTGATAGATATTTTATGTTAATCATTGATGATTATTCTAGAATGATGTGGGTTACTTTTCTAAGGGAGAAATCTGAGGCTTTTGAAAAGTTTAAAATCTTTAAGGCTAAAGTTGAAACTGAGACAGGATTGAAGGTTAAATGTTTAAGGTCGGATCATGGTGGAGAATTCACATCTAGTGAGTTTAACTACTTCTGTGAGAAGCATGGTATAAGGAGATAATTTTCTGCTCCCCGAACACCTCAACAAAATGGAGTTGTGGAAAGGATGAACAAAACTATCTTGGATGCTACTAGAACCATGATGATGGAAGCTAATCTATCTCATATCTACTGGAAAAAAGCAGTGAGGACAACAATTTATACATTCAACATAGTACATATCAAAGGAGAAACTGGTAAGACACCTTATGAATTATGGTTTGGCAATACACCCATAGTTAAGTATTTCAGAACCTTTGGTAGTAAATGTTATATCAAGAGAGATGATATCATTATCAAATTTGATTCTATATGTGATGAAGGAATATTTTTTGTTATTCTAATGAAAGCAAGGCATATAGATGTTATAACAAGAGATTGCAGAGAATTGTGGAGAGCACTAATGTCAAGGTGGATGAGCTGAATAGAAGTCAAATTAGAGTTTATGAGCAAGAACCGACAGTGGAAATGATCAAAACTGAACTGGTAACACCTTTAGCAGAACAAAATGTTGAACAAGTTACTCTAGACAGTATCATAAAATTCAACAGTAACTGAAGAACCGGACAGAGGAACAGAGAATCAGAAGACTCCTAGGTATGTAAGGATGAATCATTCAAAAGATCAGATCATTGGGGATAAAAACAATGGAGTGATGACAAGAAGGAGATTGATAGCTATTGAGGTATGTTTAATTTCTCAAGTTGAACCGGTATCAGTAATTGAAGCATGTAAAGATGAATGTTGGATGAAAGCTATGGAAGAAGAATTAGATCAGATAGAGAAGAATAACCAATGGACTTTAGTTCCCCGACCTAAAAATAAGAATGTTATTAGAACTAAATGGGTTTTTAGGAATAAATTAAATGCAGATGGACAAGTTTTGAGGAATAAAGCTAGATTTTTTTGTAAAGGATATTCTCAGAAGGAAGAAATTGATTATGGTGAAACTTTTGCACCTATAGCTAGGAAGCTGTGAGATTGTTTCTTGCCTATGCTACACATAAAACTACAAGGTCTATTAGATGGATGTTAAGTGTGCCTTTTTGAATGGGGATCTTGATGAGGAATTTTATATTGAGCAACCTGATGGTTTTTTACTTTCAGATGATAGCTTGGTAAGCAAGGTTAGACAAATATCTTTTGAAGCTTGGTTTCACTAAAGGTAATGCTGACATTAATCTATATTATAAAGTCATTGATGATGATATGTTGATTATTGAAGTTTTTGTTGATGACATTATTTTTGGAGGTGAAGATAAGTTGTGCATGGAATTTTCTAAGAATATGGAGAAAAAATTTGAAATGTCTATGATTGGGGAAATGAAATTTTTCGTAGGTTTGCAAATTACTCAAATTGATAAAGGTATTTTCATTTGTCAAACTAAGTATGCTAGGGAATTGTTGAAGAAATTTGGTATGGTAGACTCTAAACTGGTAAGTACTCCTATGGTTACAAGTGAAAAATTGACAAGAAAAGATGAATCTGCACTAGTAAATCCTACAAGATACAAGTCTATGATTGGAGATTTAATATATTTGAGTTAGTCAAGGCTGATATAATCAATGCTATTTGTATTGCATCAATGTATCAAAGTGATCCTAGAGAAAACCATGAAAGTACGGTGAAAAGAATTTTCAGATATTTGCAAGGTACATTTGAATATGGTTTGTGGTACCCTAAGGATGATGAATTTACTTTATGTGCATATATAGATGCAGATTGGGTAGGTGATGTTGATGACCAGAAAAGTAGTCCTGGTGGAGCTTTCTTTCTTGGAAAGAAGTTGGTTTCATGGATCAGCAAGAAACAATCATGTACTTTTTTATCTACTAATGAAGCTGAGTATGTTGATGCTGCTACTAACTGTACACAAGTTCTATGGATGAAGCAAATGTTGAAGGATATTAAAGTGCATTGCATTGGACCGGTAGTTATTCACTGTGATAACTCTGCTACTATAGACATATCAAAGAATCCGGTATTTCACTCTAAGACAAAGCATATATCTATCAAGTATAACTTTTTGAAGGAGAAGGTGTGATAAAATGAGATTAGACTAGTTTATGTGAACACTAAAGAGCATATTGTGGATATTTTCACTAAACCTTTGCATAAAGAATCATTTGAGTACCTCAGAGACAGATTAGGGGTTTCTACCCCTCCGAAAGAGAACTGATTGATGCTATTTGGCATAAGTACGGTATGCATTATTAGAGATATCATTTTTTTCTGGATTGTTGTGGGGATGCTACTGCTCAGAGGGAGTAGTTAGCCTTGTGGTTCAGTGGTTTTTGTTTTTGCTTTGATATTTTGGTCAGATTTCTGGCATTGATGTCAAAGGGGGATATATATATGTGAAAAATAGAGCTTTATAGAGATATCATTCATAGGGGGAGTTTGGTCTTTGTTTCAGAACTTCATTGCTATATCTTTGTGTGGGAGTTTGTTGGTTGTCTTCCATTGGGGGAGACTTGTTTGGCATTTCTTGGCACTTGGATACTTTTCACATCTAGTGTTACCATCAATGCCAAAGGGGGAGATTGTTGGCCATTTGGAGGAATTGATTATGTGTTGCATTGTCATTGATGTTTTGTCAACATTAGTTGTTTTGGCTGCTTTACTGGTATCCTTCTGGTCCCGACAAGTTGTTTGGTTTTTGGTTGGATTAGATCATGATGATCCAGTATGCTCCAATATGTTTGGGTTATGGAATTGGCTTATTCATGCTACTCAGATTCATGTTTAGTTAGTTGGCTTTGATCTAGTGATCAGATGCTATCTTGTATGCTGGAAAGCTTGGTTTTTTGTTCCAGCGAACCAACAGAGCTTTGTTGAAGAACTTTGATGTTATGCATAAGTGGTGTTGGTGCGGCTTCTGGTGGAGATTTAGGATGCTGATGATAATCATGTTCAAGACTTGGTTGATTGGGATCTTTGCTTTAGCATGTGTGGACCTAAATTGGGTCTTGGTATTATCTAGGTTATGGACCGTCTTAATGTAACATGTGGATTGGACTTCTCGATGTGTTTCCAGGATGTCTTATGGGTTGGATATTATTTTCTTGGTCTTTGACCGACATTTTTGTAATTATGTAATTGATTTATTGTCTAGTGGTCAACCTTATTGTTTATGGTCGAGGGTTTGTATATATATGATGTAAGATCTCATTGTAGATCATATAGGAAAGTGATATGGAATGTAATAGGAGCGAATAATGTAATAATCATTCAGGCAGAGGATTTGGTTGACCATTGGTGGTCAAGTTGGGTTTATGTAAGAGGATTTATTCCTCTGGTATTAAGCTTAACCGGAACTATATTCAGGCATTGGAGATGCTATCATTGCAGTTCATTCTTTCCTCTGAATTGTAGTCTAGATTTTTATGTAGTCAGTGAGACTCCTTTTGTGATGAGCAGTGTGCTCTAGGCTGTTGGCCTTTCTGCAAGTGCAGGCCCCTCAATTGTAATCACATACTTACTGCAAAAGTATTATCTGACTATGGGTAGGCTTCCCACTGTGGTTTTTCCCTTTACCGAGTTTTTCACGTACAAATCTTGGTGTCATGTGGATGGTATTTATTTCCTGATTGTTGTTTATGCTTAATTGGTTTATCTGCTATTTCGATATTTGGTTTATGCATTCCGGTATTGATCTTTTGGGTTCCAGTATTAAAGTTTTAATTGCTTAAGGTTCATATAATTTGGTGACAATTGATTCACCTCCCCCTCTTAGTTGTCTTCCGGTTATTTGAACTGTCTAACAGGTATAATATAAGAGATGAAAAGTAAGGTATAAGGGAAATGTGATGAGATTTCTAGAACAAATAAATTTGATTTTTGTAAGTATTAGAGGTGAACAAGAAATGGTGTTCTATCTTGACTTTGATGAATTGTAGGAAGTATTATGAAGAGAGGAAGGTGTGTAATTTTTAATAAAATTAATTTTAAAAAATTATTTTTCTATTCTATATTAATTTGTAGGAGTGTCCAATTCATCAAATAAATGAATGGTTTTGGCATCCCTTGGTTATATTATAGTTTATGTGATGAAATAACTCCTTAACCTAGGGTTCTTATTTCAACAAATTAGTTTTATCTAAAAAATTGTATATAGTATATTATAATATAATAATATAGAGCAGCAAAAAAATTAAAATTTTAACTAAATTAATTTTAGAGTTGGGATATGAACTAGAAAAAGAAGACGAAATACAACAAATGAGCATCCTTATAAATTTTAAATACACGATTTTATTGAAGAACTAGCAAGAAGAAGAATAAAACTTGACACCTAGAAATTTTTAGCTTCTTTCTAGGCACCAAAAATGGATATGGGCACTTGTTCACCTACCTATCTACACACTAACATTGGATCGAGGTGCTAGTTGTTATGGCTTTAGCAGTTTTAGAAAAAAACAATCATAACTTTTTTGTTTCTATATCCTAAAACTTTTTCCACTTGCACCACATATAGAAATGTGTTTAATATTCTATATTGGATTCTCATTTAAAATATTTAGGCTCATTTAAAATTTCAAGATTTTAAATTTTACCTACTAACATCAATGTTAAAAGTGCATAGTTGTCTATAACACAAGTGTTGTTTTCTTTAATGTCTCTTTTATAATTTTGACTTCAAACTTTTAAGGTTAGAATAAGCTTATGGTTAATTAAAAAACCATCCATATATGGGTAAATTTTTAGAAAAGTGAAAAATGAATCATGTAACACATATGAGAATAGAGACTAAATACAATTCAATAATACAAGTCATATGAGCGATGTGATAGTAATTGGGTTGTTTAGTAAGCAAGATAGCTTTAGGAAAAAAATCAAGAAAATTGGTGTGTAGCCTCTTATAAGTATGATAAATATCATGATAAGGAGATGTTTCTTAAGTATGTAAGTTAATTAACAATATAAGAATTACTTTCTCATTATAAAATATTAGGCTCGAAAGGAAGACTATTAGATTGACCAATATTAGAAGATACTTTTTAAGAAACAATGATTGAATAGGTGTGAATGAACATTTTTGTTGAATAATATTTTGAGATACTAAGGATTAGGAAGTCGAAGGGAGATTAAGGGTACACGATAAATTACTTTCTCCTTTTTATAAATGACTATGGAGAAATATAGATTTGTCATGAAAGATTACCACAAGATTACATATTTATTTTACTATAATGTTTAAGGGCAGGCCACTAGAGGAAAGAATAATAACCTTATTAAATAAAAATTAATAATCTCTACGAAAGGAGTAAAGAATTTGGTGAAAACATTCAATGAAGTGTAAATTTTTTTATAAGAAACATGACTCTAAGAAACCATTGAAACACTTTATCAACCAAAGAAATACATCATAATATAAATATGCATAATATGAAAGAAATAAAAAATTCAATAACAAGAAAATGTTCATCTTCATTTTCACTCTATTTACCAGGCATGGATTTTTTTTAAATAAATGCATTATGAGCATGAATCATAGCCTTGGTGTGGCGTCTAACGGACATTCGTTATTGCTAACAAACAGTGCAGTATATTTTCCATGAATAGTAAGTAATGAAACTTCCATGACCAACGTTAGAAGCTCATGTCTATCAATCTATATATATCTATCCACAAAAGTATTCTTTTGTGCAGTCATTGAAAATAACTTCTAAGTTTTCAATTACAGAAGCTTTTTAAGTTTTGGTTAGAGAAGAGGCATGGCGACCCCTGCGAGATGTGCTTCCAGCGTAGCACTGGTCATTCTCGTGGCGTTCAGTTGCTACGTGGGTTCCCATGCAAATTACACGCAATACGTTACAGAAAAATGCAACAATATAAAAATTCCAGGTGGAAGCGGATTCTTCGACAATTTGGGGTCTGCTTTAGCCGACGCTCTGGTGAATACAGCAATACCATGACTACAATTACAAGACCAGCCAGAGGGACAGCAATGCACCCACTGCCTACGTGGAAGCCAAATGCATGATTTACATTACCCGCGACGAGTGCCACGACTGCCTCCACATCATCACAAATGACATCTGGACCAGATGCTCTATTGCTATCGGTGGAGAAGAGCGCCTCGTTTCATGTTCTCTTCGATATCAGCAGTACTACTTTTGATTGAAGCTGACTGGACGATTTGATCTTATCATTTTAATATCTAATGTTGGGTTTTGTTTTAGAACTAGATAAGTCTCTCAGCTATAATATCTAATATAATGCATCTCAGTGGTTCATCATATTTTAAGAGGGAGCATACAATAATTTAACTGAACTGAAATGTCTTTCGACTTCTCAATGTTTGGATCGCCTAAATTAACTAAACAAAGTTCAAAAACAAAATATAAATTGTTTCTCTACTCCAAATCTTTGTTTATATGTTTATAACACTCTCCTATCTTTACCTTAAATACATATGCTTAAATAAGTTCCCACTTCTTAAGATTCAATATATATATACTCCTTTCTTCTTAGTCATTTTAAAAAATCTTATTGAGTAGCCGTTCATATGATATTGTAAATAATTTTTGGAAAAGAGAAATGTGTTCTATTAGGGTTTAGGTTTTAGTTTTGGTTATGTTAATTTCTTTTATTCTTTATGTCATATTATGTTTTTAGTAGCATTTTGTATTGTTTTTTTATATTTTTTGTAGGATTATTTATTTTGCACATTTCTAGACATTTATTCTCTTTTAAATAGCCTCAAACTTGATCAATTTAGTAGATACTACTGGTGTTGATGGTTTGATAACACATGAGGATGTCTCCATCACAAATACAACCTAGGAAGTGTGTTGCTAAAGATTCCATGAAGTATTTGTTTTTTAAGTTTAAATGTGGTTCTTTTAGTTATGGAATTTGATAGTGCTTGTAGATGACTTTCTTTATTTATTTATATGTGTTACTTTGTTAAGATAATTCCCCCTAAATGAATTTTTAATGAGTGTGTGAACAAGTCTTAGGCCTCACATGGGATCTTTCTAAATGATATCCACTCTCATCAAAGATTAATTCCATATATCTTTATAGAAGCCAACCATGTGGAACCCTTTTCAAACATATCCCTTGGTTTTCTCATTCATCTAATTTTGACCTTGTTCTTTCTCCTCATCTCCTTCTTTATCCTTTAACTAGCTTGTAACTTCATCCTTGCTGACATTCATATGTTCTTCAAGGATTTTATTTCACATTCATTCACTTGTATTTATAGTCATTTAGCAATAATCGCTACGTGGAACACTTGAAACAAGGAGAATTAGGTAAAGGTGAGTGAGGTGAGCTTAAGGAGAGAATATTTATGGGAACCTTATCCACAATTATCTCTTTATTATAGGAATAATGGGAAAGGATATCAACATTATCTTTAATGTCTAAAAGATTGGTTGCATTAACCTTATTTATAGGGAGGGGAACAATGGTTCCAAAATAATATAAAGAATCTAGTGTAGGAATCCAAGAGATAAGGGTTGGTATAAATGTGTCAATAATAAAATAAATTGGAATGAAGTTGGAGAGAACTTGTTATGTATTTTTATTTTTACTATAGTCACATGTGATGTTGTAGGAGTAGAAAATTGTTGGGAGGTAGCGTTAGTTTGACTATTTTCTTTCATTTCCCATCTCACCGTATTTTGCATCCTTTCTCTTGGTATAAAGATTATTTTGTCTACTTCTCCTTAAATTATTTCACCCTCTTACAAAATCTCTCTTTATATTGGTATCCCTTTAACACCTCTTTTTAGTGGGGCTTGGTCACATTAGTTATCTTCTTTTTTAGAGGGCCCTCCTATGCTGAGTATAACCCCTTCAACTTCTAGTTCTTGGATTTTCCTCTCCATCCACTACTTGCTAAAATCAACCACCACTTCAAAAAAATATTCTAATAATTTTCATCCTTCTTAGACCAATCTACAAGGAAAATAGGTATTTGGAATATTTTCTTTCTATTATATTTATTCCTCAACACCCTACAATTATTTGCAACCTAGAATCAAATACTTGTACATTTTTTGAGGCTTTTATCTAGTAGGAAATTATCCTAGACAACTTTTTCTTCCTAAATTCATGTTTATCAGCACAATTCACCCAAAAGTATTTAAGATAAGGTTGATTCTTTAAATGAGATTATATCTTCTTCTTTATAATTCCCTTCAGAATAAAAGGTGACATTCTATCTTGCAAATGGAAATTGCACTTTTGAATTTGAGTGGAAGAATTTTTAACTTTGTTTGAGAAGTAGGATACTCATAATATCCTATTATAATTAGATTTTTTATCTTAGTTCTATACATTTCTCTTCCAAGTTCTAGTGGAAATTTTTCAATTATCTTGTCGACTTTAGAAAAATGACCTCACGTATGAGCTTTGACAAAGTATAGGATGCCCTTATGAATCCACCAATTCTAATATAAGAAAATTTTAGAAATTAGATAAGCCAATTACCATGAGATGCAACTTCTTTTGTCGCCCTCATTAATGCCCTTTTAGTCTAATCTCATTTTGTGGTCTACATTAAGAAGAATAAGAAATTGCCATTACTCTTTTGTAGTGTTTTAAGCTCTCCTTTGGGGTCTATTATGTGTAATATTCATACATCTTAACTTAGCTTGGAGATGTTCAAATTGTTCTAGATGTGTAATATAATCATCCTTGTCATTGCATAAACTAAATTTGAATTCATCCATTCTATGGGAAACAACCATAAAAAGCCCAGTAGGGTAGTTAAGTTTGGTATCTCTAAAGCTAATGATAGAGTTTTCCTGACCCTTCCTGTCATATGTTCTTCATAAATATGGTTTATGTGATGATTCCGTTTCTTTTTCTTATGCATATATTTCTACTGAGTATCGATCTATTACCAAGATCAGCTCAGTTCATATTGTACGTTACCTCTATTCGCAGAACTTTTGCCAAAACAATGTATGGATAGTTTTTCTTTCTTATTTCATTGCATTGAGTCATCCCTTTTTCTATGGTGTGATCTGCGAGGTTAGAAGGCAGAGAAGCCGCTCTCTTAAGCATAGTTTCCTTATTCACTTTACTCTTGTATCTTCTCTCTGCCACATTCTATTATTTTAGCTCATATGTCTAAATATGTTTCTTATCTTGCATGCACATAGAATTCATGATTGGACCTACGTATATTCACCCTAAATATTGCAATTCTCCTTGCTACTTCACTTCAAGCTGTTGCATGTGAGGATCATAACAGCTATTCTTAATTTTCCTATAATAGTGTCTTATATATTTTGGTAGAGTGAATGATTTGATTTCATTCAACATAGCTTGATTACTTGGTGAGTATTTATTAATTGGTAGGATATATATATACATATTATTCTCTATATTTATTCACAAGTGGATAGAAAAAATTCATGAGAACATATTATTTATATACATGTAAGTGTCCATAGTATGTTAAATAATGTTATCTTTTTAGTGAATTAGATAAATTCTAGCTTATTTATTAGAGTGTATTTGTTTATCTTTTAGTTAAACTAGATGATAAGAATTAATGTTATATTCTTTAATAATAATGATGTGATAATTAAGATGAGACATGAAATAAATATTAGGGAAAGAGTCATTTTAGATTCTTTTAGTCCGTTAGATATTTCTTGTTACGATAAGTCTATTGATATTGTTAAATTATCATTAACAAATATCTAATCTAAATTCAATTTATAGTTTTGGATTAAGGCAAAAACAGGTTTTGAAGGGGCCTTGAAACACTTTACAAAAAAGATTCTAAAAGACTTAGAATCAGAGCATTAGAAAAATCCGAAACAAAAACATGCTGCAAAAGATAGGATAATACAAAGCGCAGCAAAGAAACCAACAAACACCCAAACAGGAAGACAAAGGATCGGCAAAGAACCAACAGACTAAAAACACAAAACACACAGAAAGACAACACAATCACATGAGGTTCTTGAGGGTCTCAGCGACCTCAACCTCCAGTAGGCTCATCTTGTCAGCAACCATCCTAATATCTTTGTAATCCTCACTTTGAATCACTGCTTTCTATTTCATGTTGCCCCGGGTCCGCTTGTAAGGGCCTTGATCAACCTGCATTTTTTCACTGTCATCACCAATATTAATTCGAATTTTCTCATGTTGCCCTCTGTCAAGGTTGTTCGCCATGAAATTCATGGCATCCGCCATCTGTTTGGCTAACTTGTGGCTATTGGTCATAATTGTTTTGAGGGTGGCTTGAATTTAATTATAGTTTTCATCCACATGGGTGAGCCTATCCTCAAATATTTTTTGCATTTGATCAATACCCTCCACCACTCTGTTGATGTAGTCCACCACAGATATCTTCTGTCGAATTCCCTTTATCTTTTTTATTATCCTGAGCAGTAACAACAGGGATAGCTCATCCATCTTGCTACCCAAATCCCTTTGGTTGATTATGACCTCCTTTAGCTCATGAGAGAGCCATTTGAACAAGATGAAAGTGTCAATGGCATGGTCCCTAGCCATTCTCAAAATATTTTCATAATCATCCCTCTTATCACTTAGTTCCACACTCTTCACATGGAGATCCTTGGTTGTATTTTGCCAAGGCGGTGAAGGGGGCGGCAAAAGGGGCTTGTCAATGTTCTGGCTATCAGACTTAATGCCATTCCCGAAACCACCCGTAGAGCCCTCAGAGTTAGCATTGTTGCCACTAGACACAGGGGAATCCTTGGCAGATGAGGTGGAAGAAGAAGACACAACCAATTGCTTCAGCACCTTCTTACCCTTAGCCACAGAAGATTTGGCCTTTGGGGAGATAACAGGTTTGGCTTTTTTTATGAAGAGGGGGGAGTCTGCCTCAAAGTCCGAATTGGACTCCTCACCACCCGACTCCCCTGCAGAAGTATCATCCTCAGAAGAAGTAGGGATATAATCAGACGGGGTAGGGAGGGCATGAAAATGGGAATCAATAAGCACCAGAATCCCTTCATGGAGGATAGGGAACTTAACAGGGTTCTTATTATGGTCCCTAAAATTAGCCGTCATGGCAGACATAAGATAGAAAGGAAGGGACACCTTGACACCATAATGGAAATGATTCAAAAGCATAAAATGATGGCCATAAACCCTAGTAAACTGACTATCGAGGGTGAAGTATTCCATAATTAACTTAAGAAGTTTTGCCTAGATTTCCTTGATAACAAATATATCGAAATAGCTTGTTGTTTTCTTAATCATTTTGGCCCTCTCCTCTTCATTTTTGGGGAAGTTCAGCACCGCTTCCTCCAAGTAGTTTTTTTCCCTGTAGAATTTCATCCCATCAGCCGAAAGGCCAGTGACTTAAGCAATCAACTGAACTCATCAATAAGCACCTTGCGCCCATGCAGAGTAATGGTGTCATTTTCCAAGGCTTCTCAAAATAAGCAGTCACATCCTTATTTCTCCCCTTTAACCTCTCAATGTATGGGGTAACACCTCCTTTCTCCAGGATCCTCCAAATTTTCTTATCCTTCTTAAGATGCACACAACTTGGAGGTTCAATTCTCTTCCTCGCCCCACCCATTGTTCTCTTCACTCTGTAACTAAAAAAACTCACAACTTTCAAACTAGGAAAGAAAACCCAAAAAAAACTATATCTACCCACAAAGCATGCGATTTAACTCTGCCATAATGACACCATCCATTATAGACACATGCCTTATGCAGAAAGGTACCAATCTTTCTAGAGACAAATCTTGCAATAATGGCAAGAGTACTCGTGAAATTAGCTACCTCAATTTATGTCATGAAGAGAAAGCATGCAAGGTTTAGTGTCCAATATATCCTCATTGGTCCAACTCAATTGACTAATAATACTCATTCCCTTATTAGGTAGGTAATCGGCAACATAGTTGGTTTCCCTAAAAACATGGGATATGACACATTGATCAAAAGCATTAATGATTTCCCTAACCTTTTTAATCCAAAATTTGACATTCCAAGAGGGATTTGAAGTATCTTTAAGATAATTAATAATATTTCTAGAATCACCTTCCACCTGCACATACTTGCAGTTGTTTTTTCTGGCCAAGCTCCTATGGCTTCAGCAAGGTAGTTAGTCTGAATTCCCAAGGGGAGTGCTATTGCTAAAATAATATTGCCATTATGATCTCACAACATTCCCCCACATCCTGTCGACCCTGGGTTACCTTTTGTCACCCCATCAAAGTTAATTTTGGCCCAACCCTGAGGAGGTCTTCTCCACTCCTGGTTATTTATGTTTTTAGCATTGGGCCAAAATTAACTTTGATAATCTTATTTTTAGCAATCCACACTACTTTGGGAGCTTGGTCTAGGACAAAGAATGGAAAGATTATCATGGATGGTCCAATTAATTCTCCTGAAGACAACATCTGGCTGGAGATAAGCTTCCCTGAAAATATGATTATTACGCTCCTTCCATATGGCCCATGGCACATGGGGAAACACAAAGGACCACAGAGTCTTTAAAGAATGATTCTTAGTAGGAACCTTCTAGTGAGAAATGAACTCTTTAACCGAACTAGGGAAGACCCAACACAGATCCTATCACTGTGTTGTCCTCATTTTTGACACACTGGAACACTTGACTCCATGTGTCACTCACAAAAGTGAAATGCAAAAAGAGATGATCAACGGACTCGGCTTCCTTCAAGCACAGATAGAATTTATTAGGTAAACACAAACCCCTTTTACAGATTTTATTCATTCTCAGTATTCTTTTTAGAAAAAGGAGCCAAAAAAACATATTGATTTTAGGGATCAACCATTTAATCCAAATTTTGGACCACTAGGAGACAGGAGGATCCGAATGACAAGCAGCCGAAGAAACAAAAAAATAACCACTGGAAGAAGACCGTCATATCAGCTCATCATCAATGTTAACATTCTCCAAAGTAAATGAATTCAAAGTAGATTGCAACAACCCAAGGGTAGGACTAATCATAGTAGGATCCACCCAATTGCCTCTAGCCCAGTAGTCCACCACCTTTAGACCAAAGGAGGCAATACACACATCTCTAAAAGTTCCAAACATAGGGTTAGAGGCCAATGAGGTTTTACCGATACAACAATCATCCCAAAAAAGGATGCTCTAGCCATTCCCTAGCTTCCAGCAGGACCCACTGAGAGCAACATCCCTCACTTTAGTGATATTATTCTAAAGATGAGAGCCCATAGGGAGTTGAGGATATTTAAAGAGATCCTAAAAAATTCTAAAAGTTAGATAGATACTTGTTGTGCCACAAAGAATTCCATGCCCGCCTGCTGCCATAAGTTCCCCAAATTTGTTTAGCAAGGAGAGCAGAGTTAAGAGATTTGATGCTTCTAAGCCCCAATCCACCATGTTTCCTTGGTCTACAAACATTCTCCCACACCACCAAAGGAAAAATTCAATTTATAGTTATTTTTATCAAAATATTGAGAATATTTTCACTTCTTTGTAATAAGAAAATTACTTCTTTTTACTGTTTAAGTTTGAGTTTAACAACATTTCTTTTTAGGATATCATTTGATGAATACTTATTAATAGATCCTTGGATTCTCACTAGGATTACCACAAACCCTTTTAAAGAAACTTGAGTTGAGATGTCGCTGAGATTTGCACCCGTCGCTAGGATTTGGAAGCAATGGAGAGCACTGATGGATGGATTTTCTTGTAGAGGTCAGGTCTCTTGGGATATCGTGGCGAGGCAAGGGTATTGCCATTATGATTTCGTTGTTGTTTCCAGTCGATTTAGAGGCATTAGTTTGGGGTTGGAGACTAATGATTTCAGCCATAAAGGTGCTAGAGATTCTGAAGCGAGACATGGTATGGGGAAATGACCCCCCAATGGTCATATTTTAGAGGAATGATGGGCTAAAGGGGCGAAGAGTGGTTATGACATATGGGCTGAGTAGAAATAAGGTTTTGTCTAAGCTGCATGAGGAATCATTGTCTCAAAAAGTAGAGACCTCAGCTGGTCCCTCAACATTGAATGGAACAAGGATGGTTAAGCCTGTCATAGTTAATATGACAGAGGAGGTGAGGAGGTGGATCACAACGAGAAGGTTTTTTCTGGGCTAGGGCTTATAGGGTGCTTCAGAGGATTGTGGCCAGGTTTAGGAGACTTGCATAAATAGATTTGTGTTCATGGGGAACCCATTGTAGATGGTTGTGTGCAGATTAATCTACATGCAAGAGGATTTTTTGTGGTAGTTTTTGAAAATGAGAAGGACAAGAACAAGATCCTCTATGACTGTAAATGGTGCTGGGAGGATAACTTCCTATTGATGTTGAAACCATGGCATCTAGCTTTTAATCCGCTATCAAAATATTTTAACTAGATCCCTCTCTGGATCGGACTTCCTAATCTTCCTATGCAATTTTGGTTTGATTCCTATTTTGAAGCTATTGGGAACTCTCTAGGAATTTTTTTGATGACTGATGATAGCTCTCTTAATTTGTTACATACTACATTTGCCCAGTGGAGATGGATGTTTCCAAATAACTTTCTTTGAAGATCTCTCTTAAATCTTCAACAGGCAGCTGAGTTTAGTCGGTTGACTACGAAGGGGTTCCTTTTAGATGCAAGAGATGTTTTAAAATTGGGCACATTGCTACTGCTTGTGACAAGCATAGAGTGGAGAGAGCAACTTCATGGTGGAAGGAGGAAGCTCCTCACCACTATGCACTGAAGGTGGTGGAGAATCGCAATGTCCCTCAAGCTTTGAGTGGTAAACACAATGATGTTAATGAAAAGGAGTCAGAGATTAAGGATAGTTCAGGCCCTTCAAAGAATTGGGAGGTAGAGCAGGGTAAGGCTGGTGTTTAGGAGGTTATGGTGAAAAATGTTTTTAAGATGGGGATGCCTTAGGGGTTATTGCCAAGAATCACTCTGATCTGCCTCGCTTGGAGGTAGAGGGGAAGGAAGTTTTGGGGGTTTCTAATTTGAATTTATTGGAGAATGCAAGAGAGGAAGGTTGGATTGAGGTTAAAAGGAAGAGGGATAGGAAGGTTAAGGATAAGAGCATAAGAAGGACACTTTTCTCTTAAGTGAAGGGGGAGTTAAACCAACAATGTAATCATTGATCTCTATAATGGTTAGTCTCTTTGGGGAGGGGCTCCCTAGATGTAGCCCCGACTGGTTTGGGCCAATTCAAAACCCGAGTTCTCAATATAATCAACTATTACCGAGAAAAAAAAATTTGTTAATAGATGGGTGAACCCACAATAGTGGGTTACACTTTTTTGCCAACTTTGACACTACAATATTCATTTTTCAAAAAAAACTTCACATTTAGACACCTATTACTGCTAAACCGTAAGGAATTTGTAGATGATGTGAACTAGTGATTTGTGACATTTTGTGTTTAGATTCTAAAAATATTTTTTTGAAAATTTTTGGAATCAATTTGTTTCCATTTTTTCATCTTCCTTGGAAACTAGTCTTTTACAAAAAACAACATTTGTAAAGAGTGATACTCATTTGGTAAGACATAACTTGTTTTCTAAAATTGATATGAATGTGATTCTTTTGAATTTAGTTTTTTAACATCCATATGTAATGTTTTCAATTAGTTTCATAACATTATCTTCAATATTTCATATTTTATTAAGTTTTGAAGTCGAGTTTGTTAGATTCAATGACAGTTCCAAAGACACTGAGAGGGGGGATGAATCAGTGTCTAACCGGTTAGTAGAATAATTAAACTTATTTATAACGTTGCATCCCAAAATAGTGTACCGGTAAATAAGAATTATTGCAATAAACATAAATAATAGAGACAGCATAGAAACACACCATAACACAAGATATTTAACGAGGAAACCTAGTGTGAGAAAAACCTCGGTGGGATTTGTGACCCAAAATATTTACTCATTGGGCAATGAATAAATACTACTTACAATGAGGGGCCTGCACATGCAGGGAGGCCAACAGCCTAGAGCTCATTGCTCAATAAAGAGTCACACTAACTACAAAAGTGGATTATCAAATCCAATACAATGTACTACTCAAAACAACATCTCTCATGCCAGGTTCAGTACCGGTTTAAGCTCAGTCTATTACCAAAACCTTTTTTGTCAGCTATATCACCTTATACAATATTCACCTATACATCTTTCATTTCAAAATAACTTATAAGATCTCATACATATATGAGTCTTTTTGATGCAGAGCATCCACACCCACACACACAAGCTCTACACCTTTTAGGAATCTACTTCGCATTGTTGAGGATTCACAATGATTAAACACTTCCCCTTATGAAGGTTTTTCATAATATTTAATAAAACTCCACACATATTGCTTTTGCCTATGAACTCAATCATACCTTCTAGACCAACTACGATAGGTTTCTTGGCATTAAGGACAGTCATAAACCAAAGGGAGTTTAAGTTTGTTTGAAGGATAACATCAATTTCTATAGGGCCTTGAGACTCCCACACACCCTCTCAACACTCCTACCAACCCTTAATTATCAAACACCGTGTACTCTGATACAACCCTCAACATGTACAAAAGGTTACTGTTAAACAAGAACTTACTAGCCTCTTTGACACATGCTCACTCAGAGATAAATAACTTTTTCAATTGGACATATTTTACAGATCCCTCCAATGGGACTCTACAAAAATTGGGTACGAAGAACATATCCAAAAATAAGAAAGATCCAACGGTTAAGTTTTGTGATATTGACCCTGTATCGGGAATATATTTTTCTTGTGATAGTCAAACCTTCCTGAGGCAAGTTTTTCAGTCACCTTCATGCCTCAAACCACATGAAAAACCTATCATGGAACCCTAAAACAATAATGGTATGATAATTTACATAATATTGCATATTTCAATCAATTTGTGTGGCTTGATCAACTAGGATCAAAAAGATATAGCATTATCTTTGTCTCGGTTTGCCCTAGTTCTGGGTTTTGACAATTTTGAGAGAACTTATTGTATCTTTTCCAAAACAACACCAAATGACATGAAACCTGAAGGAAATGAAAGGTAACTTACTATTCTTAAACCCTCAAACCATGTTAATGAACCTTCAGCATAGCAATGGTGAAAACTAACAAATTGCAGACTGAATGTGAGGAAAGTTCACAAAAAAACACAGAATGTGCAAGGAAACCACTTACTATTATTGCCAAAAAATTCAATACCGAGAATTACATATTTTTGAGGAGTTTTTTCACCATATTTATAGAATTATAAGGATTCCCAACTGACCAACCAACTATAACCACCCAAAACCAACCTTTTTGCAAATGTTGTCAAGCAACTTTGAAAAGTTGCATTGATAACATTTCTTGCTTTTTGACAACTTTTGGTTTATTGTACTTCTTCATCCAATACCAAAAATAGGTTAAATAACATGTTCTAACATGAAAAATGACATAAAATACTCTCCACAACCTTGTTATATCCATTTTGACTTATTTTGACCACTAGGCCCTATGTGAGCAATTTGACAATTTTTCAAGACATATGACTCAACTGACTCAACCTTTAGATTTTATTAGCACTATTGGCCTTATTACATCATGTTGGGTCTAAAAAAACCTTATTTGAACAAAAAAAAAAAAAACTAAATCATGCCCCACATATGGGCCCTTGAAGGGATGAGGTGCTCCTGCACCACTTTTACAATATACCATGTCGGCTTTACAAAAGATAATTATATTACAAATCAATTCATATAAACAAAACTTTATCCCATGTCAGCTGGAGTGTCAGTATGCATTGTTGTCGATGTAATTTGAATGTTGGTGAAGTGCTTGTCCATGCCGATGTCTGCCGGTGTATGAAGTTTGTGATGTCGGGCATGTAGAAACCAATTGCCAGTGACTTGCTAGTTGGTTTTCAGATGGTTGCCATCAATGACAACATCAACTATTCTCATAAGAGTGTAGAATTCCAACAATCTCCCCCTTTGGCATTGATGGCAACACTCATGAGAAAAATTGAAATTGTTATCCAAAAACTGAAATCCAAAAAGATGTTCTCCCCCAGAGAAAATGATCTCCTTTGGACATGCACATTTTTCTCTCCACTACTCCCCCTTTGACATTAATGACAAAGGATGTCATAAATAATCAAAAGAGTACAAAAAAGGCTACCTCAAGGTTTGTAACCAGTTGGTTACAATCTAAAATATGTCCACCAAAATCATATTCAAACTCTGCATAAATTTGTTGTTGTCATCTAAAGTTGCCTCAGTCTGCTGGATCATACCGGTGAGATAGTGCATCTGCTACTCCAATGATCGTTCTCCTTATACTATTACCTTAGACAATTCAATTATCTAAGTAATCAGATTATCTAGACTCGGACCAAGTTTTTCTTTTAGTTCTCGGGCATTAGACCTTATTCTTGCCTTCTCTTTCTCAAGTTTTTCTAACTTCTCCTCAAAAACTGCCATTTCCTGCTCAAAAACTGATATAAGTCCAGATGAACCTATAATATTATCCGCAATATCATCAATTTCCTTTTGTGTCTTCTTGATCTCCTTATCAATGTCCTCAATCAAACAGTGAGGTTTACATGCTTCCCTATATAGCTCCTTATACTCCAAAATTGTAGAATTGAGTAGCAATAAAAGTGTATCCACATGATTGGTACATTTCTTTATGGTGTTTTCAAAGAATGTTTTTTTTCTCTTTTTCAACTCTCTCCTTTATGATATCCTCATTTACCTTGTCTATAGTTATAATATTATCATAAATGAATTTGGACAATGTGTCCAATTTACTTAAAGAATCCTTAATGTGATCTATGTTACAATTTGGTGCAATCATCTTTAGAATAGGTAAAGTATTGTCAATTGCCTCAAAAGCCAATGCATTGAAATCAGTTATCCTCTTAATAGAATCCAAAAGTGCCTCTGTGATATTGGTAGGTCTGAATTCACCTGTAGATGTACTTGGTTGAGCTGTAGATTTCATCTCAACAGATGTCTGACCAATCACCTTCAGTATCTCCTCTTTATTTCCATTAGATGTATCCATTTTCCTTTTATTTTCCTCTGGTGGATCTGTCTGTGTTTGCACCTCAACCTTTAATGTTTTCTCATATTGTTTTAGTGTCTCTGTAACTGCTATTTTTTCAGTCTCAACATGAACCTCTGCCTCAGTTTGTTTCTCTGAAAGTTCTACTGCCGGTTTTTTAGATTATGGTGGCCCTGTGCTAGTACCTTTGTCCTCTGTAGGTTTTTCAGTCTTTTTCGGTTTCTCTGTTTGAGTTGGTATCTCAGTTTCCTGAGAGTCAACTGTTTGTGTCGGTTTCTCTGAAATCTTGCTATTATCAACATTATCTGTCTTAACTTTTGAAGTCTCCTTGTCCACAACAATGTTTACCTCCTGAGTATCCACATTCATGGTAAAGAGTATCTCAGAGTCTGCATTAGTATTATCATGTGTTATACCTTCAGTATCAGTAACTGGTTGATCTTATGTGTATACCGGTGGTGTATCCAAAGGAGGTGGTGGAAGATTATCTATAACCTTTATGTTTGGAATACCACCAACTTTGCCTTTACCCTTGTCCTTGTCTTTCTAATATACTTTGAATGTATTATTTTAGGTCTGCTCCTTTCCTCTTGCTTTTCCTTTTTGACAAAGAATATGTCCCATTTATCTGCAATCTTCTTAACTCTTCTAGCCATCAGGCTTACTTGCCGATGTCCACTAACAAATATAGACCAGTTAGCTTCAAAAATAAGTTCATTTATTTCTTCCTTGGAGTTTATCGGATGAACAGCCAAAAGTGCTTCAACTTTCAATTTCTTATCCAATTCCATCACTGATAACCTTTTTGCTTCTAATCTCATGTATAAATCATTTGGTAGCTCATCAATCATTTCTATCAAAACTTTTTTGTAAATATCTAAGTGTAAAACAATGATTTCCTCAATGGTGTTTCTGTCAGTATAATTTGAAGTATTATACCATTTTCTTACATTAGACAAATTTCCTTCCTCTGTTATCTCATTCAGTAAATCATCTAATGTGAGGGTAACCGATGTCTGTTTCTTCTTAGGTGTAAGCTTCTTCTTTGGTTCCCTAACTTCTTGTTGTTTCTTCCTTAGTGTCCTGGTTTTCTTAGGTGAAGGAGAGGGTACCGGTGAGGGTTTTCTCTTCCTTTCTACTCTTTTAAACTCAGCAGCCTTCCCACTGCCAGTATCGAAGGATGTTACAACCGGTGAAACATGTGCTTTAGGTTGTAGTCCTTCAAGCTCACTGGCTGATATACCACTGATGTTCATAGCATTTTCTTTGATTTCCTTGACCTTCTTGTGGGCATCTCTGATAAATTTTTCTCTTCTCTTAGTCCTTTTCTACATAGATACATTGCTCTCTATATTTTTCGCACTTCCAAAGAATTTCTCAAAAGGTTCTCTTGGTGCATCAAGTAGAGCTTTGGCATATGTTTCCAAAATAGATAGGTCGACCTCATATCCCATCTCAGTAACCCAAATAGTTCTAGGTCTTACTGCTTCCTTCCAAGTTTCATCTCTTTTAATCACAAAACAAATTTCCTTGTCATATTTGTCAATTATGCTATGTGGTAGTCTCTCTCTTGCTCTCATCTTAGATTGGAATATCTTGAAATAGTCTGAAATATTCTTAACACTATCAGTGCCCATACCAGTGAAAGCATCTTGTATCTGTTTTCCTACCGAAATGTCACAACCAAAATCCTTGTGACCTATGTTGAGTCTCTCCTTGGTAAAGTACAATATCAGACATACCAGAAGGTTTCCAAAATGAAAACTACCTTTCTTGTCTCCCTTAATCTTCTTTAGGTTGTCAATTAATTCATCCTTAAGCCATTCACACACATCAATCTTAGCATTATTGTTTACCATCTCATATGCATTGTGAATACATAGGCTAGAAACATAATTTAGTCTATTTGCATGAGTAGCTTTGTAACCTAGTACCATACTCACATATCTTACATTTATATCCTTAACATCATTCATTCTAAGTGGCCTATTATCAGATGTTTCTCTGGTTAAATCCATAACTCCTCTGTTAGGTATCTTCTTGGTTTTATCAGGCCTACTACCAGTTGAAGGTAAACCAGTAACTGCCTTAATTTCTTCCTTGGTTATCTTGCAAACTGACTCTAACCACATGAATTCTCCATGGACTCTGCTTAATACAAGTCTAACAACTTCCTTTGGAAATTTGGGAATGTTCAGAATCTCTACAAAACCTAAATTTTCCACAACCTTATGTTTAGGTTTAATCACTCCATTTTCATCGATAATAACTTCATTGAATATCTTCTTCAAATCCTTAGTCCCTAGGTTTTCTATGTTGCAATGTATGTAAATTTTAGGGTCTTCTACAAATGCTACAACTTTCGGTATTTTTGAAAAAGCTCCTATAGAATCATCTTGTTTCGCAATCTCAGGGATAATCTTGAATACGAGTCTAGGGCGTTTAACATTTTCCACAATGGTAGGGTTCGAAATAAACTCTGGAACAGAAGATGAGGAAGCCATTTCAAAGATAAATACCTCTAAATCAAAATTCTGAATGCTTGAAAATCACTTCGCAGCTTCACCTTAGAATGCCTTGCTTTGTTTCATTCTCTCTGATCATTTGAATGCTCAGTGAGTTCGAAATGAGGGTTTACCGATGCTTTATAGCCAAAAAGGTTCTTAAAACTGCATTAAATGCTCGTCGATTAAGTGAAAACTTAACACATCTGCAGGTAAAGAAGAAATGTATCTTCTCACCTTCAACCGAGGGTAGAATGCATGATCTTCAATTTGCTGCAATACCGCCTAAGGATTATTCCTCAGTTAGATGAAGAATCTCCTGCCGGTGAAGGATTACTCTATTCTACCAGTGAACAGATAGTTTCACCAGTTCTCTGATCACTCTTCTTAATCCATTGTTTTGAAAATTCTTGATTTACTTCATCTACATTTTCTTTGCCCTTCAAACTAGATCCTTTGTTGTTTGTCGGTGCATTCTTGCTTCTATAGAATTTAGCAATATGTCCAATCTTGTTGCATGCATAAGAAGTTACATTATTCCTCTGAATAGCCTTTCCATAACCTTGACTGGTTTGTGATCTGCATTGATTAGATAAATTCCCAAATCTTCCACAAACATAGCATTTCACATTCAATCTGCAATTTTTTGAATTATGACCAACTTTGCTGCATTTGGAACATTGACTGGTGGGTGAGTTTGTATTCTGATAATTTTTGAATCTACACTGATTTTCTCTATGACCATACTTGTTGCAATTAAAAAATTTCCCATTAAATTTATAAGCATTAGGTTGTCTTACCGATTTGTTCTGACCTTGATTGTTTGCAGTACCAGAACTTTCTCCATGTTCGAATCCAATTCCATTAGTATCTCCATCAGGTTTCTATCTTTTAAGAATGTCATCAAGTTTTTCTGAACTTTTCTTGAATTTGTCTTTGTGTTTATTTGCAGTAGCCAACTCATTTTCCAGAATTCCAACTTGTCTCACAAGCTCAACTTTATCATGTTGCATGCAAATCAGATCTGTCTTTAACATATCATTTTCATGACCAAGTCTGGTATTTTTATTTCCAGCATCATTAAGTCTACTAGTAAAGTCTTCTTCATTATTCTTCCTAGCTTCAATATCCTTACATAATCTCATAGTCATATCTTGCATTTCATTCTTCATATTACTATTTTCTTGTCTCAACTTATTTGCAATGTCTCTAAGAGTCTCCTTTTCATCATCTGCATCTTCTCATGAAGTTCTTTTCTTTTATTTTGTGCTATAACAAAGTTCTCCTGAAGTCCTTTAATGAATTCCTGTGCAATCCTCAGATCATCTTCAAGTTTGATATTCTTCAATTTTTCTGCATCAAAATCTTCAAGAGCTCCTTCCAACTATTTTCTTAAGTTCTCCATCTGTACCAATGTCAAAATCTTCCTCAAGCTGTTAGGCTTTTGAAAATAGAGGACCAGACTCTGATACCAATTGTTAGATTCAATGACAGTCCCAAAGACACTGAGAGGGGGGAGCGGGGTGAATCGGTGCCTAACCGGTTAGTAGAATAATTAAACTCTTTTATAACTTTGCATCCCAAAATAGTGTATCAGTAAATAATAATTATTGCAATAAATAGAAATAATAGAGACAACATAGAAACATGCCATAACACAAGATATTTAATGAGGAAACTCAGTGTGGGAAAAACCTCGGTGGGATTTGTGACCCAAGATATTTGACTCAGGTGACCATCTTCCATGCTTTTGCTTTCTTTCTGCTTTAGCTTTTCACTGAGTTCCTTTCTCTTTTCCCTGGACTTGTTTAGTTTCTCTTTCAATGACTGAATAAAATTCTTAGCATTCTTAAGACTCCCTTGCAATTCCCAGACTTTAGTTTTGGACTGATTAAGATAATCTAGTGAAACTAGAAGTAGACGAAGACCACCATAATCCATTGAATAACCTTCCCAGATCTTCCTCAAGTTGTTAAACTTCCTCCGAGGAACCAGGCTCTGATACCAATTGTTGAAATCAAGGAACACTGAGAAGGGGGAGTAAATCATTGTTTTGCAACCTTTGATATTATTAACTTGTTCCTTTAACCTTTTAATACATTTAATTAAAAGAAAGATGCAAGAACATAAAATGAACAACCACAACACCATAAAACAAGGATCTAGTGGCAATGTGATTAGGAGAGGTAAAGAGAACCTTACCCAAGAGCCGTCTAGGAATCCACAATGAAAAAATATTACTTACAATGAGGGGCCTACACATGCAGGGAGGCCAACAACCTAGAGCTCACTGCTCAATAAAGAGTCACACTGACTACAAAAGTGGATTATCAAATCCAATACAATGTATTGTTCAAAACAACATCTCTCTTGCCAAGTTCAGTATCGGTTTAAGCTCAGTCTATTACCAAAACCTTCGTTGTCAACTATATCACCTTATACAATATTCACCTATACATCTTTCATTTCAAAATGACTTATAAGATCTCATACATATATGAGTCTTTTACAATATACCATGTCGACTTTACAAAAGATAATTATATTACAAAACAATTCATATAAATAAAACTTTATCCCATGTCGACTAGAGTGTTGGTATGCATTGTTGTCGATGTAATCTGAATGTCATTGAAGTGCCTACTGGTGCTGGTGTCTACCGGTGTATGAAGTTTGTGATGTCGGGCATGTAGAAACCAATTGTTGGTGACTTGCCAGTTGGTTGCCAGATGTTTGCCATCAATGACAACATCAACTATTCTCATAAGAGTGTAGAATGCCAACAGAGTTAATTGTAATATTGGCATATGTTCATTTGGTAGGTCATAACTTGTTGTGTATGTAGCAAAAAAACTTAAAATTGAAAAGAGGACTTCAATACCTAGTGCATAGATATTTTTCAGATTTTGTTTCACTTGTTTACTATTTTTTCAATAGTGTTGAACTCAACAGTTGATGTTTGGTGTGAAACCTATGTTTAGTTAATCTAAAAAATACTAGCAATTGCACCTTGGTGTGCAATGGGTACGCTGAACAAGTATGGAAGGTTAATTAGAAATAAAATTGTTCTATTCTTTGCATACATTTGTACAATACATGAGGTCAATTTGTAGGACATTTACAAAATGATGTTGTTTGTGTAAAAAAGGGCTCAATAGAGAAGTGATATCTTTAAAACAACTTGCATCAATTTACATGCATCTAAACAAAACTAAAACAAACCTTATGAATTAGGAAGATAATCAATTTACATTGTTGATAGGCTTATGTTATGTTTGCGAAAAAGGGAGAGAGAGGAAGAGAGAGAGAGAGGGGGGGGAGGGGAGAGGGAGAAAGATATAGAGGGATAGAGAAATTGATAGAGTATAGGGAGAGAGATAGGAAGATAGAGGTAGAGAAATATATGTATAGAAAGATATAGAAAGACAAATGGAGAGATAGAAATATGAAGAAAGAGAGGTAATTAAGCTAAAGAGGTATAAAAGGTCAATTAGGATTCAAAAAATGGTCTATTGTGTGCATACATTTGTATAGTACATGAGGTCAAATGGTAGGCTATATATAAAATGATATTGTTTAAGAAACAAAGGTCTGAATGATGGAGTGATAGCTTCTAATAAAGTATACATCTTCTTATAAGGATCCAAAAACAAATGAAACAAAACCTTTGAATCAAGAAGATAATCAAACACAAGCAGAGTTAATGAGATTGAGACTGGTAAGAAGTCCTAATTCAAGCTTAGGATTTTCAATATACCCTACACATTCCCTTAAAAGAATTAGTGTTGTAACCTTTTCTGTAGTTTGCATTAATGAACTAAAAAATGAACATGTTTGATGATCTCCCAACGGCATTGGACGTAGCTGGATTTAACATAAATATTTTTCTTCACACGTACATTCTCCGTAGTATAGATTTCAGTGTGGCCAAATATTGTTGTCAGGGTAGAAATGAAGAGGCCGTATTTTCATGGTAGGAACATTTCAATCGTTTTGCAGTACTTTTCATGTATTGCAAGACGTTGACAACTGAAATCAGGTCGTATCTTTCAAATAAAGAGATGCTTTTGGCATAAATTTTTTTAATAAACTCAATATATATTAAAAATAGTAATCATTGGAAAGTTTGTTTTGAATATTAGTATCATGCATTTGGGTTTGTCAAAATTTATCCATTTAAGCATCCAATTTGAGCTTCAAAGGTCAGAAAATTGCAAAACTAGGAGAGTTTGGGGGAGAGACCTCTAACAAGGACTTTCTATAGAACCCCCCAAGGTTCAATCGAACCCCCTTTCTATCGAACCTGGTTTTCAAATGACAATGTACATTAAAAAAAAACCATTATTAAAAGGGGTTCGATCGAACCCCTTAAAATAATAATATAATATTTGGTCAAACATACTTAAAATAATACGTTCAAAAGTTTTTTTGGTTTGATCGAACATGGCGTTCAATCGAAAGTGGTAAAAAATATGGTTTGGACAAATTAGTGCAATTTCTTCATCCAAAAAAGTGTAACCTACTATTGTGGGTTCACCCAGATCCTTATCATTAAATAATTAATCATTATATTAATCTATGACTGTATATAATTTTGAATCTTCCCTTATATTGAGAATTATTACTCTTGGATGCACTTTTTACTAGGTGGATGATTAGATGAATGTAATATTGAAGACTTAGAACTAAACCAATGGTGAATGAAGGTTTATCTATGGTTAGGTGATATATCTAAAACTTTGAACCAATATAGAGAAAATGAATGGTTAAGTTATGTTAAGTTAATGTTCAAAAGTATCTATTCCTTATCCATAAATAGCATGATGATGATTGTCTTAGAGTACAATTTATCACTACAATAACTTATTTTAAAGTTCTTCTCATTAAATTGATGATATATAATATTATGGTTGGTTTTTAGTAAAGGATACATGCTTTAGATATCATATTATAACTTTGGGATGTAATTTATGAAGTTTTGATAATTCATTTAATCATGTGTAGACATTTATTAAATACTCATGAATGCTTTGTTGGTTAAGATATAGATCTTGAACCTTTGTGTTGTTGAAATATGTTTTGAATTGAATTTAAAGTTCAAGATAAAAGCTTGTGTGTGGGCTTGATAAATATGTATGCTTGTATTATTTTCATACATGTGCATAATTATTAAGTAGATATGCTTAAATGCAATCTTGTGTATTTAATGTATTTTATTTGAGGTCAGATAGGTGTCGTATAAAGGAATAGAGAAGGTTATATTTACACCTTAAATCTATCTACTGACAAATGGTAAAAATGTTGATTTGGCCAAATCTTGTTAGATCTTTTAGTATATGCTTTCTTATTTGATCGTTATGGCTCATACTCTTTGTCATATCATGATATCATGACATTAACATCTAGAATGCAGATATATCATGTCACATCATATTCCATTACTCCTAATTTCAAATTCCTAGGCCTACTCATGTAAGGTTAGGTATTCTTTCACGGAAGAATTCAACTTCAAAGTTGGGTGGTAAAGTGTTCTAAAAATGCTCTCAGCCATGGTGTGCTCAAGTGGAGATTGCATGTCAAGAGTACATGTCATGGTTGTAAATTCAATTTTGTACTTTATGTATTCTTTGTATTCATCCTTATTGTATCATGTAAAGGAAATAGTTTCCTTATGTATTGCCTAATATTTAGGCTTGTGTATGGAAACATTATGTCATAATCTAAACCATGACTAAATTATAAATATTTTCTTGAGCATGTTAGATTTATGTATGCTTTAATGTGTATATTTTGTCATTTGTGTTAATTTAATACTACGGAGGTCCTTACATTTTCAAGGGAGAATATTAAATCCGGTCTAGGCTTGTGTGACTACTCCTAAACACTCTATTTTGGTTAATGGTATACCTAGGGAGTTTTTATTTTATGGAAGAGTTTTAAGACAAGGGGATCCTTTATCCCCCTTTAAAAAAAAAATGTGGTTGAGGTTCTTGGCAAAAAAAAATTAGAACTTGATTGATTCTAGTATTTTAACTTGGGCTAAAGTTCCTTCTTCCTCACCTCCTTCCTCCCATCAATAGTTTATGGATGATATGATTATTTTTAGTTTTGCTTCAATAGTAGAAGATAAGCATTGGAAGGCTATTCTTGATTACTATGCTAAAGTTTGATGACAATTTAAATTATAATAAGTGTTGTATTTTTTAACACTGAGCCTACTAAATAATAGTGTGATAGTTTTGAGTTTCCAACATGATTACCTTCCTTCCTACTACTTATCTTGGTCTTTCTTTTTCTACCAAGAAACTATCAAACAACTTTTGGAATATTATTATAAAAAGGGTAAAAAAAATCAGTTGCTTAGAAAGGAAAACTTTTAAGACAAGCTAGAAAATGTCAATTACTAAAAGCTTCTTTGTTGAATATTCATTTTTTCACTCTTTATTTACGATTCCTACTTTTATGGTTGAAATGATAGAACAAAATAAAAGTAAAAAATTCTTTCAACAGGTTAAAAAGAAAATACTAGAATTGCTCTAGTTAACTATGATACTATTTGCAAACCTAAAAGGAAGGGACATCTTGGAATAAGAATACTATATCTATTTCTAAAATTTGATGGAATTTTCTTGAGGGTAACAAGGATTGGTAATGAGTTTATTTTATGATTCTTTTTATATAATTTCATACTTAAGTTGCTACAAACTTTTATTTTAGAAATTTGACAGTTTCCACTATTAAGATTATTTTATAAATATTAAATATGTTTGTCTATGGATTATAAGATAGTATATGAATGCATAATTATATGTGAAATTGTGTTGAATTTATATGATTATCATTATGTGGAATGCTCTTGTACACTAATATGTTATGCAACATTTAGTCAGGTTTTTTGAAGAAGTTCCTATAGCTGACAACAATAGAACCAAAGGCAACTTATGTAGCCAAAGGAGTGTAATACAAATTGAAGGTTCAATGATGAAGTGTTCATTCAATAACTATTAGAAGTAATCTTGTTAGCTATAGATATTTTTAGCACATGAGATACCTTTCCATAATAATTGTCATTCAAAGTTTTTTTGTAATTTTGTATCATAGATATTTATATTTCATTGTTATTGGTTGGATAGTTCTAATAGGACGAGCTATCTCTATTTATAATTTCTTCTAGAGTTAATAATCATCTTCCTTAATAGTTGGAATGAGTGACAACTAGTATTAGTTAGTTAATATGAGTCAAAGAAAAGAAAATGTGGTTAACAACTCTCTTTGATACAATTTTCTCATTTCATAGCAATTCTATAATATGTTTTTATGCATAATTAATTTTCATGAATGAATGTATTTTGAACAACAACTTCATCTTACCATTAGTTTGAGAGTGTATTTAATCCAAGGTAGGGCCCACTTGAGGTAAATGTCATTCTATATTTTATTTTTGCAAATCAGTCAGTTTAATTTAGTATTTTATGTTCAATTCTACTAGTTGTAGCATAGACTTTTGGATATGTATTTCTCAATCTTGTAGTAGTATTGTTTTTTAAATTAACATAACATAGATTCATTTGCTTACTACTTTAAACATTACCTATTATCATTTTAATTTAATTTCACTAAATAACTAAAATCTACTTTATATAGAGCCTTTCCTCTTGAAATTGATGTAAGATAGTTGTTTTAGAAATTAGCAGCTTAGATAGGCTCATAGCACACATATAGTTCTGACCCATTTCAAGTTCACGTACATGGGTTAACAAGTTAAATATTTCTTATGATCCATTAGAGGTTGTTTTTGTCAAAAAAAATTGTACCCCTATTTAACACTAGTTCTCAACAACCTTGTGAAACATGGAAACAACCTCCAAGTGTGGGACCTTCCGCATGTGAGGTTGAGTCTCCAAAGAAGGCCATCTTCCTTATCAATCATGGTGTGGTGTTGGACCAACCCAACACTTATAAAACCCATTCTAATGATCTGAGAGGAAAAGGGGAGAAGAAAATGTTGAAAGGGAAAAGGAGTGACGCACCTAGATTAAAATATGTTTCTCCCCCTGCTTGTGAATGTACGACATCAATAAACCACCCAAAGATTTACACAAATCTCAGTCCAACAACTACCTCCAAAGAAAAGAAGAGAGGTTAGAACATAGCTATATGTTGAGAGAGATTGAGAGATATCCACAGATAGCACATACAGGAAAATTAACATAGACTAAAATCAGAAGATAAAATGAAGAAAGATTAAAAAATAAGAGGTGCACAATAAATAGTGTATTCAACAGCAGAGATAAGGTAAGAACATATGATCTATTAATATAAAGGTAAGGTGATTTATAGTTGCAGAAAAACACATAAATTTTGTAAGAGAAAAGGGAGAAGAAACATTTGAAAAAGCTACAAAATTTTCCTATATAGATCAGGCATAACTCAAATGGACCGCTAGGTTTAAAAACCCTAACCAGCCAGGGTTAGGTTACAAAAAAGAGATGATCAGATCAGACAGATTGATCTGAAGGTTGTGTGTCTGAAAATATCTACCAAAATTGGGAAAGAGCAATAATACCTGGAAGAAGAGAGAATCCTTGCATTGAATAGCATCTGAATGTCCTCTGCCAGGCCTAAAAAGTCTTCAATGTGGAATAAATAAGCATGGGCAGCCTGAGAGAAGCATTTGTAGAGTCATGATGGAGTAATGGCACTCATCCCTCGGCCCTCTAAAAGTGGTTAAGATAGATCGGATTTGATTTGGTTAGTCGACGAGGTCAAAAATTGATTTTTGACCCACAACCACTACCGAGCAGTTGTTTGAATTCCAATGATCATCTCAAGCTTAAATTCAAGTCACCCAATCCTCCTCTTTGTGCGCAGGTGGATGATCATGATTGTGGCTTGAAAATGAACTGGTCCCACTAGCTAAACATCCCATCACAATATTGTAGCCAGGGGTGGGACCCAGTTCCTAATCGCTACAAAACAATGATAACACAGTTTCATTCCCTTGACCACATCACTCATGATGTAGCTGCACGAAAGTGGAATAGTTGTAGTGTTCCTGTCTGTGGGGAAAGAGCGCTAACCACCAACCAAGCGATAAAAACATAAAACTCACACCAACATCGCTCAACGTGTAGTCACGCAAAAGTGGAACAATCGCAGCAAGGCACAAAAGTGGAAATGTCCCAATTGTGTGATAATCGATAAAAAAGAACTCTTGCCAACCAGTAGTGGGTGAAAGGGGCCAGTCCCGCCATGAAGAAGGGACCCTCTAGCCAGTAAAATTAAGTGAAATGAACATCCCAACTAGTCAACAAAGGAAAAGAGTACAGCCAAAAAAGGTTAAGGAAAAAACCTTAACGGATTAGAGTTTTAGGCCTTAGGGGTTTTAACAAGGGATTTAGCTAGTAAATATATCTCAGATCGGTTGTCTGCATGGATAAGGTTGACACAAAAATGGTCAAAATTTCTAGCGACTTAGAGGGGTGGTGAGTCTTCTTGGCACAAGACTAGATGCCTGGGAGATCCACTGGGCATAGAGTCAAGATTGAAACATGATAATAAACCTCTACCCCTACAATCCTAAAAAAAATGATTTCTTTTACAATTCCAGAGAGGAATAGCCTATGCTCGTTCACTTCTTGGAAAATAAGAAACCTAACTTATATTTACATTATTACAACTAAGAGGCAATGAATTCCTTTGCCTCTATCAAAGATGATCCTTTTGAAGGAGTTGATCTCCCTCAAACCACGGTTGTAATCACCAGCCAGTTACAACAATTGAAGTCTCTTGCATGCATACATTAGGCCATACATTTTACTCACATGGTGTAAGAACACCTCACCATTCAATTTTATACCACAAGGAATCTATATAAAATAAGCCTCTGAAACACATGGAGGCACATCAAACATAGGCTTAGCAGCAAAGGGAAGATACACCAGGGGTAGAACAGTATCAAAAGAACTAACCCCTATAGAAGAGAAAGAAAACTCTTCACACAAGGGAGAGTCAATGCTATCATGACTGTCCAACTCTACAAATGAGTTAAAACTAGAGGAAAAGACCTCAAACTCACATGAGGATGGCAAGCATTCCATACCTCCTTCTTGATCTGCATAAGGGGGCTCCTCAGGAAAATCAAAATCACATGTGCTATCAACCAAATTATCATCACAAAGTTCAGGCTTATGAGACAAATCAGAATAAGATCTAAAATCTTCAGATTGTCTCTTTATTTTTGTCTCTTCTTATTGGCAACTAATTGCAATAACCTCAGGTTCATGGCATGACCCATCCGCCATGCTATCTACTTCAAAAACATCACCCCACATGGCCTCCTCAACATTAGCATGTTGAGCACCCAAGAAACCATCGGGGAAGGTGTAGACACATCCTTCTCCACATGATCAATGAAGAAATTAAGGTAGGCCAATGAGAAGGCTAGGCCCTCCTCCTCATTGTTAACCTCCTCATGCTGCATCTTTGATTCCTCCATATTTCCCTTACTAGCAGGCAAAGGGTACTGAGGGGCCTGAATAGTAGGTTCTTGCATATCAATAGCTGGAGCTCCCCTTAAACTTGGGTTTTTGAATTTGGGGCTCTCTTGAATAGGCTCCTCTAGAGGCTTCGAAGGTATCCCCTGCCTGAAGCTTGAAATTTTGAACTTAGGGGCTCTAGGGGTAGAACTAGTCCTCTTGCATGATCTACATCTCTAGAGACGCCAACTACCTGATCTCTTCCTTCCTAGCAGAAGCAAGCTACTCTGCAAGGAAGTTTTCATGTTGTTGTCTTTGGGCCTCCAACTCCTATCATTGAAGTTGAGCCTAAATTTGTATAGTTTGATAATCATGCAAAGGTAGGTATCTTCTAAAACGTGGGAAGGCATATTGATGAACTTCCTCCTTTATAGGATCATCTAGAATATAAGGAGTCAGTTGGGATTATTGAATGGGCTCCTCATAAGGATCTACTTTCTCAAGAATAGGCTCCTGAAATGAGGGAGGACTCCTAAAACTTGAAATTTCAGACCCGGGAGATGCACAAGATCCACCTTGTCTAAAACTTGGAACTTTGAATTTGGGGCTCTCTTTCCTTGCAAGCAACAACTTCATCTCAACCTCTTTTGTAGCAATTTGTTGTTTGAGATTATCCTCAAACTGTCTATAAATTGCATTTTATACTACTAATCTTGAAGATAAGCTTGATAATATCCCTGTTGTAAATCCCACTCTTGTTTTTGTTCAAGTTGAACCTGATAGGCCATCCCCTCCTTGACCTCATCCATCAGTTGTCTCAAGCCTAGTATCATGTTTTTGAGCTCTCCAATTTGTGCTTCTTCATTGTTTTGAGGTTGATTGGGCTACCAAGAAGGTTAAGCAGAGGTGGGTGGGTGGTAAGCATTAGGAAAAGGACAAAGCTATTCTGGCTCCAAAATGTTATATTTGTATGTCGTGTTATATGACATTCGTGAAAAATCACAGTCATTAATCATGTTATTGATGGTCAATAACACGCGAATGTCATATAACACAACGTACGCATATAACATTTTGGAGCCAGAATAGCTATAACCTTAGGAAAATATCCACCTACTACAGGAGAAAAGGTGTTGGGGTTAAAAATAGGAGCAGTCCTAGTTTGGTCTTGTTGGAAGTAGGGAAAGAATGGCTTGCATTCTCATAGAATGGGGGGTGAACAGAAGTTACAACCATGATATGAACTCATTTTAAAGCATTTGAAAGTGATGGAGCTTGTTTAATAAAATGCTAAAAGGGAAAACAAATCAATTCAACTAAAGACTGATAACATACCCCAGATTTGCCAAATAATTGTAGAGTCACCAGGTGCATGAAATATGTTGCCTCTAAAGGCTTGATGAACTGACGGACACACTGAATCTTCAGTTGTTTTGGGCTTAAGATTGTTTGACCGATAGATTTCTTCTTAGAGTCACCAGGTATGTAAAATGTTGCCTCCAAAGGTAGAAATTGCTGACAAACACACCAACAGTCAAAAATGAAGATAAGAGAGCTTGAACTAGAAATAGTTCAATGAGTCCCACTGGGCATGCCAGAAAATCATAAAATTTTGCACCCTTGTTGAACACTAGTGCTCAACAACCTCCAAGTGTGGGACCTTGCACATGTGAGGCTGAATCTCTAGAGAAGTTCAACCTCCTTATCAATTGGGGTGTGGTGTTGGACCAACCCAACACTTATAAAACCTATTCTAATGATCTGAGGAGAAAAGGGGAGAAGGAAATGCTTAAAGGGAAAAGAGCTGATGCACCTATATTGAAATATGTTTCTCCCCCTACCTGTGAATGCACAAGATAGCAATAAACCACCCAAAGATATACACAAATCTCAATCCAACAACTACCTCCAAAGAAAAACAAAGAGGTTAGGACCTAACTAGATGTTGAGAGGGATTGAGAGATATACACAGACAACACATACATGCAAATTAATATAGACTGAAATCAAAAGATAGAATGAAGAAATATTGTAGAATAAGAGGTGCACCACACATAGTATATTCGACAACAAACATAAGGTAAGAATAGATGATATATTAATATAAAGGAAAGGAAATTTATAGTTGTAGAAAACACAAAAATTTTGTAAGAGAAAAGGGAGAAGAACCCTTTGAAAGAGCTACAATTTTTTCCTTTATAGATCAGGTATAACTTAGATGGAATGCTAGGTTTAGAAACCCTAACCAGCTAGGGTTAGGTTACAAAAGAGAGAGGATCAGATCAGACAGATTGATTTGATGGTTGCGTGTCTGAAAATATAACCCAAAATTGGGAAAGAGCGACAATCCCTAAAAATAGGGAATCCCTGCATTGAATAGCATCTGAAAGTCCTCTACAAGGCCCAAAAAGTCTTCAATCTGCAATAAATGAGCATGGGCAGCTTGAGAGAAGTGTCTGCAGAGTCACGATGAAGTAATGCCACTTGTCCCTCAGCCCTTTGAAAGTGGTTGAGATAGATCAAATTTGATTTGGTTAGCTGATGGGGCCAAAAACTAATTTTTCAACCCATTAAGTCGACAACAACTATTAGGTAGTTTTTTGAATTCCAACGATTATCTCAGGTTTAAATTTGGGCCACCCAATCCTCCTCTTCACACGCAGGTGGACGATCATGATTGTGCCTTGAAAATGAACTGGTCCCACCAGCCAAACAACCCATCACAATAGCATAGCCAAGGGTGGGACCTAGTTCCCGATCACTATGAAATAACGATAACATAGTTTCATTCTCCCCGACCACATCACTCATTGCGTAGTTGCATGAAAGTGGAACATTCACATTGTTCCTGTCTGTGAGGAAAGAGCAACAACCGCCAACCAAGTGATAACAACTTAAAACTCCCACTAGCATTCCTCATCGCATGGTCACACGAAAGTGGAACAGTCACAACAAGGAACAAAAGTGGAAATGTCCTAACTGTGTGATAAGTGATAAAAAGGAACTCTTGCCAGCTGGTAGTGGGTGAAAGGGGTCGGTCACATAATGAAGAAGGGACCCTCTAGCTAGTTAACTTGAGTGAAATGACTACCCCAATTGGTCAGCAAAGGAAAACAATATGGCCAAAAAAGGTCAAGGCAATAGCCTTAAGGGTTTAGGGTTTTAGGCCTTAGGGGTTTTAACAGGGTTTTTAGCCAGTGAAGATATCTTAGATCGCTTGTCTGCATGGCTAAGGTTGACACAAAAATGGTCAATAGCTGCTTAGTATACGATGGTTCATCTATGTGTCATAGAAGTTGAATTAGTTAGTTTGAATTATCAAGTGGACATAAGCAATGCTACATTTTTGGTGTCGTTATTAAGGATGGTTACAAACTATGAAATTATCTAGGTTGTTTAATAACATTTTATGCTTTCTTAAAGCTTTAGTACTTAGGACTCTTAGATATTAATCAAATATCAAGACTTTTTACTAATAACATGTAGGTAATATGGATTGTGGACCATACCTATTGTATGCAAAGAAGAAGAGATCGCCTTGGAAGGTTGTGCAGTTTCATAAATTACACCCTATACCAATTTCACACTTACACATTAAGTCAGGTGCATTTATGGAAAAAATCATGATTGGGATTTCAAGATTCCAAATTCATGAATAGAAAATATGAAACATTATTGTCTTGTGGTTTCAATTTGGGTTGAAATTGTATAGATGACAATATGATGCATAGATGTTTGTGTACCACACAAACATCCCAAAATATTCTAAGATTCAAATTAGCATATTTCATTGTATAAGTTTTGTTATGCATGTCCTAGTGTTCAAACACATTTGTAATGTATATTTTTGCCCCTTACAAGAAACCAAACTCTCATTCTTTCTCATTTTTTCACTCTGGCTACTTTCTATCTTTCCCTCTAATCTCATAGTTAAGCTCTACCAAATTTTCTCCAAAATCTTGACTCTAATAGCAGTAGCCAAGACTCCTCTCAACAATCTATCATGTCTATCCATCTCAAGAGGGGAGCTACAACTATTGGTAATGCTCTCTTGCAATCTTGTCTTTGATCTTACTAATCTCATCTATTAAAAATGTCTATTTGTCTTTATTTTGTCATAATAGAGGTTTTCGTCCATAGCAGGAATTGTTTCTATTTACACATCTTTTTTTGATCATATTTGATTGTCCATGGAGGTGGAAACACTAAAACAGGGATTAAACTAAGGCAAACTCCAATACAACCCAAATATTATTCATGGTTCCATGTGTGCATGTGGTGAGAAATTTTAGGGTGCAAAGGACAATATTATGGTATCTTTCTAGTGCTCTTCTAGGCTTTGTTCATATATACTGTAGCACAACACACAAACATCCTCATGGAGTGTTGGCATGTGAGGCTGAGACATCACCCGCATAGTAGTTCATTATTAAGCATCCCTTTTGTAGATGCACATCTTTAAATAAAATAGAGCTATTCTTTTATATGTTACATTCCTCCTTGTCAAATAGTTATACTCTTTAATTGTCCAGTAATTATGGTGAATTCATATTGGATATGGTTGCATCAGGTAGATGAAATTAAATGATATTTTATTGAATGAATGTTTAACTCTAATGATCAATGAAATATGTTTCATGTTTTGTATTTCAATATATTGGAAATGGTTAAATGTTATGGCCTAACTATAGTTAAGGTTCTAACTTGGTTGTAGGGAATACCACCATGCCTTTAGAGAAGGAGATGGAGAGCATCACAAGAGAGAGGATTACAAACATGAGAATAAGCAAGGTTGTCATTTGAGCTAACAAACACACACACACACTCATGCTGGATAAGTTGTCTTTGGGTGAACCTTTGGTTGATTTTCTTATACCTTGTTAGGTAAGCATTCGTAAACTATGTCGACCCTAGTGTTAAGACCAAGATCTAGTGTTGGGAGGTTTAATCCTTGCCTAGATTGTCACCCTCTAGGTCAATTATGCTATTAAATTTAAAGATTCCAATATTGCTACTATTTATTCAACTCCTTTAATAAAAATATAAGTAGGCATATACCACATAATATCTATATACATATACTTACATGTAAAAGGAAATTCATTTGCATGTATACATATATACATATATATGTACATGCATATATATATTGGTATTTAGGAAGTGAGAAAAGAGATGATTATACACTAGACTCTTGATGGAATAATTTCTTAGCATAATAAAGTTGAACACGTCGATATAATAGCCAGCTAAGTAAATCAACTTGTCAATGGAATGGTTTCTTATTTTTCTCCCTATCATCGACAACTTAATGGAATAATGTCTGTGACTCATTAAATACAATATGTCATTTTGATGCATAATCTTGATAACTTTTGATGGCTTTAAGCCAACTAATGAAGTATTATCATCGTACCACTTGTGAATATGATACATGTTGTATGTCTAATAAATGATAAATGATAAAGCTCTCAACCCAATTCAAGCATTATTATTGAATATGAAGTTTTAGTATTAAACTATCTTCCTCTAATGTAAAAGAAAACATATATAAATTGAATCTTGAATTTTATTTAAAGAAAATGAGGGGATGCCAATATGATATGGGCTAGATGCATTACATCGGAAGTGATAACTATTTCTTGATTGAGCCATTGGATATTGTTTCTAAATTATTTCATGGTTGGAGATAATTCAATAATATTTTTAAATCCATGAGAGAAAGCTTAAGATTTTTTTAGAGTATCATTTGAGAAATGAACTGTTGAGTTTTCAGTAGCTCGAAAGGTGTGGAGTGTGGAAGTTGCTTAAATGTAGCTTGAGTTGAATGTTCAACAAGAGCATGCTTTCTATTCTATAAATATAATGTTCCTAGAGTTGTGAGGTTAACACCAAGAGTGGTTTTATGTGTGAGTAAGTTTATTTTCTCTTGCATCACGTAAGGAATGTTTCTCTTAGGTCATGTGATGTAAGGAAAGTTCCTCTTCTCTTGCATGTTGATGTTTCATCAAGAGTGCTATATATGTAAGATCGATGTAGCAAATAGGATTGGATTCTCAAAGGAAATTTTTCTCTTGAGGTTTAATAGAAGATTCAACATTTGCAAGTTTTTACCCACATTGGGGTTGCTTGGGTATCTCGATGTTTTTCGATTATCTGTGTTATTTTGTTTATGTGTTTGGTTTCATGTGAATTTACTTCCATTGTTCATTTGGTTAATTAACCCAGAGTATTGGCTGTTACAAATTAGATAGGTAAACATTATTCTTGTTTCTTTTCTATGATATTTGTTGAGTAGTTAATCTATAACTAAGTTATAAAAATTAACATGGTATAAGAGCTCTAAATTCTGAATACAAAGTCAAGATTTGTGATGCATATTTTGAGAAAAAATAATCACAATTATGTCTCTAATATCTTTTGTGACTATGGAAACCAATGTTTGATATGAGGACAGGATTGAGGGTGCATCTAACCTCTTACATTAGAAGGTTCAGATTACATTCATTCTCAAGGAGAATAGGTTATGGATATATGCAATTATAGAAATTATTCTACCAATAAATGATCCTATTGCCCTATATTCGCATGAAGTCAAGGAGTCCAGGGCTTAGAGGATTATCCTTGATGGGGTAAAATATCATTTGATTCCTCATCTATATGGGAAAGACACTGCCAAGGAAATGTGGGATATGCTCACAAAATATTATTAGAGCGACTATCAAAGTAGTAAGATGATGATCAAGGACAAATTGCATAGCACCAAGATGTCCAAGAGTGAGAGTGTGACCTCTTACTTATCTAGTATAACATAGGTCAGGGATGAGTTGGCTATTGTTAGAGAGACGATTATTGATGATGAGTTGGTGTGGATAGCCTTGAATGATTTTTTGAAGCATTGGGAAATTTTTGTCAAGTGTGTTGTTGGTAGAGATTGCCTACCCGACTGGATGAGGCTTTGCGATGAATTTGTCTAGGAAGAGATCCATGAAAATGCTCATCGGGGAGGTAAGACAAAGAAGGTTGATGATGAAGAAAATATTTCTCTTGAAAGAAAGGGTAAGAAGACGTTCAATAAAGGGAAAACTGAAGGGCCTTCTTCCAAGAATGGGAAGAAGAAAGATCTAAGCAAGATAAAGTGTTTTTGTTGCCATCAGATGGGTCACTATGCTAGTCAGTTTCTGAATAAGAAAAATAAGAACAAGGAGAAGGTTGTTGCTACAACATAGGTGGATGGGTTTGCAACACTATTTGAGAATGAATTTTCACTCATAGCATGACTCTCAAATTCAATTTTTAATAGTGTATAGTATATTGATAGTGGGGCTTCTTGCCACATGATGGGAGTCATAGAATGTTTCATCAAGTTGGAGGAGAAGAAGTTGGATTTCTATATTTATCTTAGAGACAATGCCAAGTACCATGCAACTGGTGTTGGCATGGTTAATTTCTAGAGGGAGTTTGGCAAACCTCTATTGGTAGAGGACATGTTGTATGTCCTTGGCATGACAAAGAACTTAATCTCTATTACTAATTTGGAGGAGAAGGGCTACATTGTGACCTTTGAACGGGGCAAAATCTATATCTATCCTAAGAACTCCAAAGTAGCAAAAGTGATTGGAGTTAGGCATGGTAGCTTGTATTAGTTGTAGCTTGAGCCAACACATGCATTGGTGATTAGCTATAGAGTGATAATATAATTGTGGCACAAGAGGATGGCTCATCTTCATCATGGAGCACTTGATGTGCTCAAGGAAATAGTGACAGGGCTAAATGAGATGAAGGTCAAAAAGCATGAGGTTTGCAAAGGCTATGCTCTTGGGAAATATGCCAAGACCAATTTTCCTTGAGCACCAACACTAGATCCAAATGGATTTTGGATATTTTACACTTAGATGTGTGTGTGCCTATGTCAACAAAATCCTTGAATGGGTATGGATATTATGTTACCTTCATTGATTATTTCTCTAAGAAGACGTGGATATATTTTTTGAAGAATAAAGATGAAGTCTTCAGTAGGTTCAAAGAGTTTCAAGCTCTTATGGAGAGCCAAACATGGAGGAAGATCAATATATTAAGGTTTGATAATGGAGGCGATTATACCTCAAATGCCTTCAAATATTTTTATGCTCAAGAAGGTATTAAGAAAGTGTTGATAGTTCTGTACAACCCTTAGTAGAATGGGGTTGCTGAATGGAAAAACAAGGCTATAGTTGGATCGACCAAGGCCACGCTTCATGATCAGGATCTTCCTTGGTTTTCATGGGTAGAAGCTTGTAATATAGTTGTGTATTTGTAGAATAGGATCCCACACAAAACATTGGGAAAATTAACTCCATAAGAGGCATTCACTAGGAAGAAACCAGATTTGGAGCACATTTGCATCTTTGGATGCCTTGTGTATTGTCATATTCCCATGGAGAAGAGAATCAATTTGAAATCAGTTGTAGAGAAGGGTATCCTTTTTGGGTATAGTGATACTTCAAAGGCCTATCAGGTTTACATTCCTACACTTAGGAAAATAGTTGTTTGCAGAGATGTGAAGTTCAAGGAGGAAAGGGCTCTTCAAAAGATTGGTAGTTTGATAGAGGTTCAGGAGGAGGATCAAGCACCCAAGGATGAGGCTGCATAGATTCCTCAGACTTCACTCACATAAGCTGAAGAGAAAAGTATCCAGGGCAAGAAATTTGATCAAGAGGAAGAACCTAGGATTCCTCAACTTCAGATTCCCATCACAGGGAGGAGGAGAAATAGGGCAACTAAGCATACACTGAGAGAGGCCTAGGAGTATGTTGGTGATCCTTAGGATCCAGTCAGACAAAGAAAGGCTCCCAAATGTTATTCTGATTATATGGCACTTATGAGTGAACTAATTGACGTTGAGCCTTCTAGATTTCAAGAGGTGTCCAATCACCAAGTATGAGGAGATACCATGGGCTATCATTTTTGTAGTAACACAGATGGGTTGGAGGATTCACTAGATGGATGTGAAGACAACCTTTCTTAATGGAGTGATTGAGGAAGATATTTACATAGAACAACCAGAGGGTTTTGAAACGCGTGGGAGGAATTCCCATGTGTGCAATTTGAAGAGAGCATTGTATGGGCTCAAGTAGGTTTACAAGGAATGGTATGCACATATTGAGGGTTATTAATAAAGTATGGGCTTCATCAAGAGAGACGCAGATGCAAACTTGTACTATGTTCAAGTGAAGGGAAAGATTCTCATATTGGTGTTATATGTTGATAACATAATTTTTATAGGGTTAGAAGAGCTCATAACACACTGCAAGAAGGATCTTGTAGAAGAGTTTGAGATAAAGGACTTGGGATTGATGCACTACTTTTTGGGGTTGGAGTTATGGTAGAAAGAGGGATAAATCTTCCTTAGACAATGGAAGTACATAATTGATATCCTGAAGCGATTTAGGATGGAAAACTATAAGCCCACGTCTATGCCACTTGTGACCAACTGGAAGAAGATTGATGCTTCTAGATCAGAGGCAGTGGACCCAACTTTATACAAACAGTTGATAGGCTCCTGTAAAGGGGAAAATTTGATTTGGCAATTTACAACATGGAAGGAGAAATCACCAAATTAATTCTCTCTTTGAGGGGGGGGGATTTCCTTTACATTTAAAAGAGGGGAGGAATCCACTAGATTCAACCACAAATTAGATAAGGACTGAATACCAAGTGGATCAGTTGATTATGATGTGTTTTTCCCTCTTATGTAAGTTGAAATGCTAATTTAGTGTAAAGTGTAGGAATTGAAGGTAAAACTGAGAAAATACTGAGCTACAGGTTCGAGATTCAGACGTGCACCTGGATCTAAGAAATTTGAGCTGATTTGGATCTGCCCTATGAAAATGGCTCGAAAAAGAAGGGACAGTGGTGTTGCCCCTTGGTCCTCTGAATTTTTCACGCATCAAAAGGGGTTCTTCCACCTCTGTGTCTGAAGCTTATTTCCAAAAGTACAGTTGTGCACCTATTTCCTGCACATAGAAAGAAAGGGGAATAGGTTGGGAATAGGGGCTTGCCTTTGGTTAAACCCCGGTTTTGTAATTAACCATGAAATTGAGATAAATATAATTGAAATGACTAAAAGGAAATGTTCTCCTTTTGAGGGAGATTTTGAATCATGACTGAAAATGAAATAATTATACCTCCTTGTGAAGTTTTGCTTGCCTCCACATGGAATTAGGGTTTCATGTAATAGGATGTTGATCTCCACTTCAATTCTTGAAACTTGACTTTATTTCTGGTCCAAGGCTTGAAGGAAGACTGAAAATGCTCAATTTCTCTTTAATGCTTGAATGCTTGATATCTTATGTGCTTGAATGTCTCTCAACTCTTGTGGATCATCAAATGAGAGGGGAAATCCTCTTTATATACTTTCTTGTTGGGTTAATTGACTAATTTTCTAACATGAGCTGACATAAAGGTGAAAATCCCTCTCAAATTTGAAATGGGAAAAGGGGTTTAAATTGGGCCCCTTTTAGGGAGGACCATAGCACCATGCCTTGGTCCTAGTGAGAACTAGGGCGCCACGCCCTGGTCCTGCCTTATTTTAGGCCAGGATCAAGGTGCACAACAAGTGCAAAGTCAAAAAATTTGGCATTTGTGATGCGTATGATCATAATCAAGTCTTGAATCAAGCCAAGGGCTGAAAACACTAAGGTGAAGACCCAAATTCAATTGAAAATTGCAAGGGGTGAAATATTAGGATGCTACAACTCTCTTATGTATCTAGTCAATACAAGGCTAGACATTTTTTTTATAGTAATTTCACTCAGTCAGTTTATGATGGAACCTAAATGTATGCACTAGATAGTTGCAAAGCATGTTATGAGGTATCTCCAAGGCACACTTTATTATATGCTGAAGTATATTCAACAAGATGGAGTGAAGCTTGAGGGGTTCACAAATGCAAATTGGTTAGGCATTATAGCTAACAAGAAGAGCACTTCAGAATGTTGTTTCAACTTGGGATCAAGAGCAGTCTCTTGGTACAATAAGAAATAGTTGTCAGTTGCACTAAGTTCTACAGAGGTCAAGTATATGGCAACTAGTTTGGCTACATGTGAGGCTATCTAGTTTTGAAAACTTCTAGCTGGGTTTTTTTATCAAGAGCTAAATATTAGAGTCATTTATTGTGATAATTAGAATTGTATCGAAATTTCTAAGAGTCCAGTGTTTCATGACAAGTCAAAGCACATTGAGATCAAGTATCACTTCATTAGAGATTGTGTGGAGAAGGGGACAATGATACTACTATACATTCCTATGAATGAACATATAGTTGACATCTTGACCAAGTCCGTGATCAAGAGTAAGTTTGTATTCTTCAAGGATAAGCTGGGTGTTGTTGAAAACACCTTCCTCGCTAAGAGGGCGTGTTGA